>NW_022900935.1:3204196-3230743 GCF_012274545.1 Fukomys damarensis
TTTTTTTTTTTTTTTTTGTACCAGGGATTGAACTCAGGACCCCGCGCTTGCGAGGCAGGTATGGTGCCACTGAGCTAAATCCCTGGCCCTCAGGGCTGTTCCAAAAGCCAAACACAGTAGGGCGGTGATGTTCCAGCCCGGGCTGTGGGGTCCCTCCTGTCAAACAGTGAGCAGAAATGGCTAAGTAAACAATGTCACAGACCCTTGCTGCTGCTCCCACCTCTTGCGAGGCGGCTACATGGGGAGGGCGGGTGTCAGGTCCTTGGGAACCTGGCCGCCCCGGTGGGATGGAGCCTCCCCAGGAACAGCAGCCCCAAGGAACGCACCACAGCCCACAGGCTCAAAACACCCAGAAAGCCCCTGCTCGGCCCACTGGCTTTCCTCACCGAGAATCGATTTTCAAGGGTGTTCCCAGAAGTAGCCTGGCCCCTCTCCGGTGATGTTATTCATCCCACCCTGGCCACGGGCCACCTCCTCAGATGCTCTCCACCCTGCCGCCTCCTGTAGTTTGGACCCTGGCAGGGCTGGAGCACTCTGGGCCAGAAGGCTGGTTTCCGTCAGTGACCCCGCCCAACCCCTAGCGCCTGGGTGCCGTACCCCGTACCCCTACATCCCAGCCTTCACCAGCTGAGGCCCTTGGCGAGCTTGGGACAGGAGAATGCCACTCTGGGGCCAGGGGCGCATTTCCCAGGCTGGGGCTTAGTGGAGAGGGCCCCCAGCCAAGTGGCCAGGGCCAGGGGGCGACTTCCTGTCCCCCTAGGGGATGAGGCTGCTGCCAGCTTCCCATGCCCATCCCACCGCAGATGTTCCAGGGAGCGTCCAGAGGAAGCGCACAGATTAGGGGGAGGGGAAGGGGGGCAGGAGAAGCAGGGAGGAGCCCCAGGACCGGGAGGGTTCCGGAGAGGTCACAGAGCAGAGGCTGCTGCTGTCGCTGACCTGCTGCTGGGCTTCAGCTCCTCCATCTACAGCCCAAGAGGGCTGGGTCCATTGTTTACTTCTTTATGTTCATTGAGCACCTACTGAGTTCTGGGCCCTGGTTTGGGTCCCGGATGCAACAGCAAAAGCCCCCTGAGAGCTACCTTCTGTGGGGAAGGCAGACACGTGGCCTCTGTAAGGAGCGGAAGGCAGGAGCAGGAGAGAACAGGTGCTGGGAAGGTCCAGGTGCCAGGCAGGACGTCAGGAGGCCGCTCTGGGGAACATGCAGGATCTGCTCGGTGTCCTAGACTCCCAAGCAGCCAGAGTGGGACAGGGGAGCTGCCCTGGACCGAGGATTAGAGGCACGGGAGCTGGCAAGGGCTGTGTCTCCTTCCGGTGGGCCGTGGTAAGGGTTTCAGAATAATTGGAAGCCACAGAAGACGGGAGTGGGATAAGATCTGAATTTTGCAAAGCTCCCACTGGGAAGAACGCGCAGACAACAGAGGCCACCAGGCCCCGGGGCCCTCACTCCTCTGCTCCCTCCCTGTGATGCCTCGGTGCAACCCCAAGGCCTTGGGAAGCAGCATGCTGCCTGGCCTCTAAGGGCCTCCTGGGTTCCACGAGGATTCTAGAGCACCCCCGGGCCGCACTCTGGCCCACACCAGCACCGTCCTGCAAGGCTTGGACTGGGCCACGCCCCACCCAGCCCCAGCTCAGCAGAGCCCTGGGCACACGCCGCTCCCCCACCACCTCAGCAGTCTCCAGGAGTGAGCGATGGAGGAGGGAGGTCGGTGGCCTTGAGAAGAGGTGATTCCTTCAGCGGGGAGCCTTGCCCGCTTCCCGCCACCTGGTGACATTGCCGCGATGCCCAGATTGACTGCCATCCTCGGGGAATCTTCCCCAGACCCCTGCGGAAGTGACCAGGCCCTTCTCACCCCTCCACCCCCGATCCACGGTATCTGTGGGCCTCGGATCACCCGCGTGGCTGCTCATTTGTGCCATTCATTCAGCGCTGGGAACACAGCACAGGGACCCCTGCTCCGAGGAGCAGTAGTGTCAGACCGTGCACTGATCTCGGCTCTTCAGGGGCCCTGCTGAGAAAGTGACGAGAACGGAGGAGGGCGGATGGAAAGACGGGAGGGGAGGGAAAGTCCCGGCCTCCCCAGATCGCACCCCACCCCAGGCTGCCCCTGTTTCTCTCCTTGCCAAGCACCCCGCCCATCTCACCCCACTGAACCAAGCCATGCGCCTGCCTCGCTAGTCCGGCTTGGGTCTTGCAAAGGGAAAGCGGGAAGACAAGGACAGCCCTGTGTCCACAGGCACAGGTGGGCTTGCAGGGCACAGGGCAGGGCTGGCCGGAAGTCCTGTGGGGACACTGGCCATGGTGACGGACAGGCGCTGGACCCAGGCGATGACTGGGTCCCCCATAGTACCAGCAGTACTGACAACGGTAACGTTAGACCGGTACCAACAGCAGCACCACCGAGGCCAGTCCTGACGCCGACGCCCATGCTGTGGGGTCACGTCTAGGCCAGAACTTCACCATCGACACCACGCAAATAAGAACGACCTCAACACCGACACCAGTGACTCCCGCATCGCCCGTACCAACAGAGCCACCTACAGGGACGGGACCACCGCCACCACCGCCAACGCACACCCACTGTGAGGACGGTGCCGACCCGGCACTGCCCTGTCTGCTCCGAGATCCCCGCCATGGTCACTCATCTATGTCGCCACCATCAGCGGCGACCCCAGGAAGAGCCACCACTTCACCAACCCCCCAACTTCTACACCAACTGGAGACCTAGTAATATGGTGAAACATAGGCAATGTGCCCTGTCCCCACACCCCAGCACTCATTAGCATGCACTCTACACATGCGATTAAGGCCCCAGCCCAATCCCAGAAGCGCAGAAAGGCGGGCACCCGTGTCATCCTGACGCCCAGCAGTCGAGTGCTCTCCCCTTTGCGTCTGCCGGGTCCCCATCCCAGGCCCCAACTTTCCGGTCCCCGGCTTGGCCGAGTCTCTACCTATCCTGGGGTCTTCCTTCCTCTCCTGTAAGTGGGGCCCACTATTCCTGAGCAGTAATCCACCCCAGAGACGGCACATGGAAGTTGTCAGGCAGGGTGCCCAGGCCACAGAGGGATAGCGTAAGGGACAGCCGCGATTGTTATCGGGGTCGGCAAGCAAAATAACGCTCATCCTGCAGCAGGGGCCGGAAGTCAGCAGCAGTGACCTTGATCACTGTCTCTGGTCTCACCATGCTGTCACACCCAGGATGTTGGGGGCCTCCATCCCAGACAGCAATGCCATTAACACCGATGGAAAACCTATTGGGTGCTGGTGCTTCTCAGATAACCACAATCTTCACAACAACCTTGCAGAGCAGAGGATACTGGCCCTGAGACGAACGGGACCTTGGGTTCTGCCAGGCTCCAAAGTGCAGGTCTTGCTATACCATACCTCCCTGTCTCCTGCACTGTGGCCCCCTGGAAACCCCAGTGAAATCCCAGCCCCTGGGGCCATGTCCTCAGGCCCTTGGCCACACAGGTCCCTGCCAAAAGCTGTTCAGGCACAGGGGGAGGCCGATCCCAGGCAGGGCCCTTTGGACACTTGGGGTTCCAAGCAAGCCCCTCCAACTCCCGCAGACCCAGGGGAGCCTGGGCCGGGCCGCTGGTGTTTGGCATCCCCTCCAGCAGCTGCCCAAGCAGCCGGGTCTCATCTTTCCAGGCTGGATGGGAGAATCCTGCCCCCCTCCCAAGCTCTTGTTCCCAGCAAAAGACCTTGGCAGGACCCCTGATCCCTCTCCTTCCCTGGGACAGATGGCTTCCAGCTGCCTGTCTCCCAGCCTGGGAAAACTCCTCCCTGCTCCGCAGGTCCCTGGATCTCTGAAACCTGAGTGGCCCCCTTCATCCACCCCAACCAGGGACGGTAGCTCGGCCACTGTTTCTCCTCAGCACCCAGCCCTGTGTTCCCAGCAAACGCTCAATTACAGGAATCACAGAAATGGGGCGATTTCAGCCTGGGAGGGGCATGTGAAAGAGACTTTGTCAGTCTCACAGCATGGGCCAGGTTTGGGGGTCCCCGCACCCTGGTGAGTTTGGGATGTTACAAACAGGGAGACTGAGGCTGGGAGGCTTCCTTTCACTGGTGGATGGCAGAGCTGTGCAGTAACTCAGGGCGGGCTGAGACCCTCCACGCCGTGTCATAGTCCCTTATTACAGAGCGGGGAGGCCGAGGCCCGGAGGTGGGACGTGGCTTTGTAAGAGACACTAGCACACCAGGCCCAGGGCACCTTTCCTTTTGGACACACCTCTGGCCTTGTCTGTTGCTTTTGGCCTCAGTGTTCCCTCTCCACTTCTGTCCCCTCTCCAGGTAGCCCCAGTGTCTGTCGCCTCCTCTTGGGGTACAGCTGTGGTCTAGCAGAGGCCAGCCCAGTCCTCCTGTCACAGCCTCGTCACCCTGTGCGATGTCAACGGTGATGGTGACAGAGGCTCCCCCCTTCCCCCGCCCCCATCACGGCCTCTGAAGGGGCTGGACCCTTGGGCTGAGCTCAGGAGAAGTGACAGCGGCAGGTGCCGCCCCCCCATCCCCCGGCGGCCTTTCCCACAGGCCGAGCCAGCTGGGAAGACGGATGGCCTCCGGGCCAGGCTGGGAAAGCCATGGGCCACAGGGCACCCAGCCTCACGTCCTCCCTGCAAAGGGCCATAAAAACGTCCCAGGGCCAGACATGGGATTTGGGCCATTTTTCTAAGTCGTGGGTGATCCATTGGCTTTGTTGTTGTTTGATTTTAAGGAAGAAAAGAAGAGGAGGAAAGAGCTTCTGTGGTGTGGCCCCGAGCCCATCGGTGGGCACAGCCGGGAGCACGGCAGCTTCGGGATGGTGCTGGGTTTCACTGTGCCTTGCTCTGCCTCCGATGAGCTCTGCTGACCTCGGGCTGGGGTGGAGCTCTCCGAGCCTTAGGTGCCCCTCTGACAAACAGAGCGACAGGACTGGCCCCTTGCAGCTCAGTGTTCTCCAAGCCTGGTGTTTCAGGGCAGAGGGGCCCCGGGGATTCTCTGACATTCTGTGCAAAGCAGAGAGATGCGGTGTGGAGGAAAGGGCCAGAGCTGTCCACAGGCTTCTCCCCCATAGAGCAGGCAGCAAGCCAGCGCTGGGTTGTGTGGTCGGTAAATGCAACTCTCCAGATCTCCTGGGCCCTCTAGGGAGACGGTACAAGCAGTCTGCTGGCCAAGGAGACCCAGGTGCTTAGTGTCCGCCATGCCTGGCAATGACCGGTGCTGATCCACAAGGTCCCCAGGTAGGGAGAGGCGATGCATCCTTTCAGCGGGGTGTGCAGCAGAGTGACAGCCAGGGTCACCTGAGCAGAGTGCTCAGATCTAGGGCCTGAGGCCAGGCAGCTGGAGCCATATGCTCTGGGCCGCAGCTCTCAGAGGAAGGAATGGAGCAACATCGCCAGCTCACAGCCAGGAACCTGTGACTCAGCAGGAGGGACCCACCCAGCAGGCCCAGTGGATGTCCAGCAGGTGCCCGCACTCCCATGGGAGATCTTGGGCGAGCGACAGACCCACCCAGCCGGGGCAGGCCCTGCCCCTTCCTCCTCCCTCCGTCCTGGCCTTTCTCAGTGTGTCGGCGTTACTGACACACACTGCTCCATCCACCAGAGATCACTTAACTGAGACCTGTGGTGGGCTGGCACTGAGTAGGCCTGGAGTCCCACAGTCAACGGGGAGCCACAGTCCTTCCCTCCCGGAGAGACCTGCCAGGGGGAGAGAAGGCGAGGTGAACGCAGGGACAGTGCCGACGGCCAGGGGCAGTGAGCAGGCTGTTCCGAGTGAGGGAACCGGAGGGGCTGGACCGAGGTGGCTGGAGGGGACGGGTGGCCTTTACACGGAGGTGAAGTCCAAACTGTGACCAAAAGTTGAGCAGGAATCAGCCTGGCCTCCCACTCCCTGGGGAACATGGGAAAGTTAGGCCTACCCCTGACCAATGGGGAAACTGAGGCATGGAGCGGTCACACAGCCTGACAAAAACTAGACCTCTCTGTCCCGGCGTTTGGGTTCTCTTCCTTCCCAGAAGCCCAGGAGGGGGACGGAGAGGGTCCTGAGCCTGAGACGCAGCCTGGCGAAGAGGCAGGGAGAGGTGACAGGACTTCTGGAGTGGCGGAGGGGCTGCACTCCACCTGCCGAGAAGAGCCCCTCCTATCCCAGGCTAGGCTCCCCAAGGACTGCCCCCCTCACT
This sequence comes from Fukomys damarensis, assembly GCF_012274545.1. Taxonomy (NCBI): domain Eukaryota; kingdom Metazoa; phylum Chordata; class Mammalia; order Rodentia; family Bathyergidae; genus Fukomys; species Fukomys damarensis. The sequence continues at coordinate 3,210,358 of NW_022900935.1, forward strand.
GATGAGCCTTCAGAAAATTGATTTTCCAACAGTCATCCATCAACCTGGCACGTCCAGCTGTCGGTGTGACACCCGTGTCCCCAGGCCCTCGTCCAGGACCTCTGCAATCAGGAGCTGGGAACTGGTGATTCCAGAAAACACTTCCCAGACGTGGGTCCCCGCCTGGTCAGCACCAAGAGGAGCCCTGGACTCCCTCTTGCAGGAGATCCTGCCAGCCTCACTTGCACAGATCGGCTTGAATGCCCCTCAGTGACAGAGTGCTCATCCCTTGTCAGGGATGCCCCGGTGAAAACTTAGGGGTTACAGATTGTGGAGCAACCCCAGAGGAATCCTGACTGCATTAAACCCTCAAGGCAATTAGGCAAGTTGGTGGCATTCTCACTTGAGAGATGGTCTTCTTCTCAGGTACGGGCTGGGTTTCATTTACTCAAGGACGGGCTTGCCCCAGAGCCAGACCTATCCTGGGCCCCCCACCCAGGCCTGCTTCTCTGCAGACTGTGTGGCCTCTTCCCTCAGACACCTCTGGCAGGTTCTGAGCTGGGACGGTGACTCCCCAAACCCGCCTCACCTCTGAGACAGACATCCAGCTGTTCACCTTGGTCCCGAAAGCAATCTGACCCCCCAGATTGATCACAGATCCATTCCCAAGGACAAGAGGGAGGAGAGGAGAAAAGAGGGCAGTCCTAGCCCCGGGGTCAGCAGTGTAGAACTTGAACTTGGCCTAATTCTACAACAGCCCACCGTGGAACTTCAGGAATGGGATCGCCCTCTAGGCCTTGGGTTCCAAAAGGGAAGAGCAAATCCAAGAGAGGCAAGAGTCTCTTCCTGGGTATTAACAACTCTCAGGAGGAAGGGCTCCGGTAGGAACACGGTGGGCCAAGGCTGAGAGTCAAGTTTCATCTGTGAAGGGGAGAGGACCCCTGTGGGGAAGGCTGAGGGGCTTCCCTCCCCAAGGGTGACAAGCCAGCCCAAAGACGATGCAACTTGGCTGAGGTCACTCAACCACCAAGGGCCAGTCTTAGAGCCAGAACACAGGTTTTCAGGCTAGGCCCGACGGTGCCCTGATTCCGGGAGACCCACCTCCTCCCCACAGGTCACCCTGCCACCTCAGAGGGACCCAGCATGGACAAGAGGAGATGAGCCCATGGCTGGTTAAGGCTCCGCCCGGGGCTGTCCTGTCTGATCCTCTAAATAGGTGGGACCCCAGGTGGGACTGGCTTGGGTTTCGGGCAGCCCCCCTCCCTGCCCAGCCAGGCTATAAAATACGATCATGTCTCGCTGCTGATTGATGGTGTGGGGAACCTTGGGGAGAAGGGCTGGGGTGAGATCAGATTTTCAAGGGCTGTCGCTGATATTCTATCCCGGCCTCCGAAACCTCGGCGGGCTCATCTCCATGGGCTCTGCCAGGCCCGGGGCGCTGGGGGGGGGCAGGAGATCCTCGCCAAGGCAGCCCCAGGCAGAGGGCGCCCCAAGAGTGACCAGAGCGCTCTCCAGGGATGGGCGGACCTTCGCCCTGGGCCCGGCACTGAGTAATGAAAGTCGTTACCCTTGTCCACCATGACCGTGGATTATGGAAGAGGTCCCGGTGCTCTTGTGAGTGGATAAATGAAGGTACTGTGTTCCCAGCAATGGGTCCCTTCTCGTTTAACCCCCTAAATGGTGCCGTGGGAAGGAGTCGTGAGCAGCACTGCCTTCCTCTGGACTTGACCTTGACCTTGACTTCCCGCACTCATGACTGAAGACCCTGTCTTTCCCCTCCGTCGTCGTGACTTTCCTGGCACAGGGGCAGAGCTCACTGGACACTCTGTGGTCATTTATTGCTAAGCACATGGGGCGAGAAGGAGAGGAGAGAGAACAGAAAACAGAGCTGGAGGCAGCACAGCCAGGCCAGGACTGCTGCCCCGGGCACCTTCCTTCCAGGTGTGGCTCCGGGACAACCATCTTCAAAGACCATCCAGGTTCCCCTTCACCCCGAAGCCAGCACAGCGGCCCCAGCCCTGGGACAGCAAGGCGTGGCCATGAGGCGGGGTAAGGTCATCAGAAAGCCAGAGCCACACCCGGAGAGCGCTTCACAACCCAGCCAGACCCCGAGGGAGCCCAGGCCACGCCGCTGTGCTCGTGACCATCATACTCTTTCCTACTCTGGTCCAAATACGCAGGCTTGGGAGCCCGGCTACCTGGCTCAAATCCCAGCATCACCTGACAACCTCGGGACCTCGGGACCTCGGGGTGTCAGCTCCCCAAGGCTCAATCTCCCCATCTGTCAGGTGGGCAGAGGGCCGCAGAGGTCCTGCAGACTGCTCTGCCCACCTCCCTGCACACTGTGGATGCTCATTTAGCGTCTACGGAGCGCGCGTGTGAGAATCATCCCCAAGGCCCAGCCTGGTCCTCCACAGTTCCCCTCACAGGGTTCCGAGGGAAGAGGAGCCCCGAGCCAGCCCTGGCTCTCGGCCCGCTCCTCCCTCCCCTCTTCTCAGCAACCCCAGTCCCTGGCCCCCGGGCACCTAATCCACCCCCAGAGCTACCTGACGGCACCTGCCCGCCGTGAGGGCCCGAGGGTCACACGGGCTGGGAGGGACCCAACCCTGTGCCCTGCCCAAGACCCAGCAGACTGTCAACAGCAGATCAGACCCGCACTGTTCCCAGGATGCGGGAAGGGAGAGGCAGGACTCTTCCCTCCGATTCTCCTGCCACCTCTGTTAAGGGTGCAAGCCACAGCCCCTTCACCCTCGGAGCAGGAAAGCCAGGAGTGTTGATAGACCTCATCCATTCATGCAGAGAGGCTCAGAGAGGGCAAGGAACTCAGCCGAGGTCACCCAGCCATCCCGTCCAGGCTTCCCAGCTCTCTGCCTTCACTGCTTTCCTGGGTCTTTCAATCCCAATCTCGCTACAGTGATTCGCCCTGGGTGTGACCTAGGCCACCAGGACAGAGCTTTTCTTCCTCATCAACTCACCAGCTAACAATGCTCAGCACCTCAAAGGCCCCGCAGCCTCGGGGAGGGCCCGCTCACCTTAGAAGGCTCTGCACACCCGCAGGCCCTTGTAGGGCAGGGCGGGGCTCGTCGGACCCAGATTTCTAGGCTTTTGGGGGATAAAACCATGGGGCTCTACCGGCCAACACCTCCCTCCTCACCCAGGCACATACACTTCCCCAAGCCCTGCGCGGGGTCACAGATACTGAGACCTTTATCCCTGGCCCAGAATCCCTGCTCCATCCATGAAGCAGCTGCCTGCACAGTGCTTCAGAACCACAGCCCGGAAACAGGAGAATTGGAACTCAGACCCCGGCCCAGCGACGCCAGAACTCAGAGCTCCTACTGCTCCTTGTTCAAAGCCGGGGTGCTCCTGCTCCGCAGCCCCGCTGTCTGGGCCCCGTGGTCTAGATAAGCCCATCCTCCCTCTGTCCTCTCCCCGCCTCTTCCTACCACCACCGAATGACACCTGCATTCCCAGGAAAATCGAGCCACTCCCTGACCGGCACCGCCTGCCCTTTTCTGCCCCTGCCCTTGCTCACAGGCAGCCCCTGGCCCAGACTCCACCCTCCTCCGGCCTTGATTCCATCGCATCTTCCTCCCCAGTCTCACACACCTTTCCTCCTCCCTCAGGGACGGACTTTGGAGTCAGAGAGACCTGAACTCGAACCCAACTGTGCTGCTCACTGGCTGGGCGTCCTGGAGCAAACCACGCTCCTCATGTGCCTCACCTTCCCCAGCTGTGAAATGGGCGTTTTTGGAGAATTCGCCCCGTCCCCCTCCAAACAGCCAGTGTGGACAAGGACTCCGTGTCCAGGGCAGGACGCTGTGGGTCCTCGGCCCGGGCTGCCCAGCTGCCTTAGCCTGGCGCTACCTCCCTGTGTGCTGCATATGCCCCAGGCCGGCTGGGCACGTGGCAAGGAATCCGCTTTTTGAACACTAGAAGAAGTAACACAGAGCCTGTAGCCCAAGCTACTTGGAGGCTGAGGCAGGAGGAGTGCTGGAGCCCAAGGATTCAAAGCTGGCCTGGGTAACAGTCTCAAAACAAAGGAATGAGAGAACGGATGAAGAATCATGAGTTACAGACACCAGGGGTCTGGGCCGGAAGGGTCCGTGGCTTGCTGACACAGCGGAAGTTGCCGGGGTTCACAGCCGGGGAAGCTGACAGAGGAAATGGGTCACCTTTGAGCTCCCAGCCTCTTGGTCATGAGGTCAGTCAGTTCGTCGCTGACTTGTTAAGCACCTACTATGTGCAGCACTGCTCTAAGAAAGGGTGAACTGACTGAATAGTCTTTGCCTTCTGAGCATTTCCGTATTAGCCTGGGGAGGCAGATCGAAAACTCAAAAATACAAAAACAAGAAACCAAGGTCATTTCAGACACCAGCGAATGCTATGATGAAAATCAAGCCTAGTGATGCAAGCAGAGATCCGTCTTAGCCAGAGACTGGACAAGGTTGAACTGAATTGGCAAAGGAGACAGCCATACCTAGGTAGGTCAAAATAATACAAACAGAAGGGAGGGCAGAGCATGCACAAAGGTCCTGGGGTAGGAATAAGATCGATGAGTTCAAGGAAGAGAAGAGGGACCTTTGTGCCTGGAACAACCGGACAGTGACAGGAACAGGAGGGCCCCTGGGGATGGCATCAGGGCAGTGTCATCAGGGGTCTTACACGCTGGCCAGGAAGCCGGCGGTTTCTCCGGAGCAGCTTCTAAGAGTGAAAGAAGCTGCTGAAGGCCTGAAAAGTGGTAGGGCTGTGATCCGATCGCACTCATGGAGCTGCCCTGGCCGCTCTGTGAAGAATGAACGAGAACAGGCAGAGGCCAGCAAGGAGGCTGCCAGTGTCCAGGTGAGAGGCGGCGGCCAGTGCCAGGGAAGCCAGAGCCCCGTCTGGGTGATGCCCAGGACGTCACCAGCCCGCTGCCTGAGGGATGCGTCCAGCCCGGGTCCAGAAAGGTTCACGGCCTCTCCTCCTGCTGCACGACCCAGCACACCTCCTTGCTTCCCGAGTCTCTACACTGGGAGTTGTCACGGAAAACCACGGTGCGATTAAGAAATTTGCTACAGTAAAAGACACTGCGTGAGTCCCCCTCAGAGTCCTCCCCTCTCTGGATGCCCTCGCCCCACCCTTTCTGCCACTTTCCGAAGCAGCTCCGGACATCCTCTTCCGTGAGTGTCTCACAGCTGCCCTGTCGTGGCTGCCTCGATGTCCTGCACTGACCGAAAATCTTACCTCTCGGGGTCGTTTTAACTCAGAGAGGGGCCAGAAGTCACCTAGGGAATAAGGGTGGCTGAGGACACACCCGCCCTTCTGTGGGGTGGCACTAGGTGGCGGTGGTGGCGGTCACTTTTCTTTTTCTTTTAAATCACTCCTTGTAAAGACAAAAAGGGACCTTCCAGAACCGCTTCAAGAAGCAGCAAGAACGATGGGGTGGGCGTGTTCCACGAGACAGGAGTATCTGGGGGACGCGTGGTCACCTGTCTATATTGTCACCACCTGGGTTTTTATTTAAACATCCCCGTATCACACCCACTATGCCCGCAAGATGAAGGGAAGATCACCTCCTCACCCGGATCTGCAGGGCCTGGGGTGCTATAAAATACCCAAGCGGCGACTGTAAAAATGAGCCACGAGGCGAGTAATCATCTATAAGATACCCCTGGCAGCTCTGCTGTCTCAGGGGGCTGGGGGGCAGGCAAGTGGCCCTGGGAGGGTACGGGGTCCTCCGGCGTCCATGTCCACACCCTCGGGCCTCTGTCCTCGGGTGGCTGGGGCAGCAGAAGCCACAAGGCACAGGGTCGGTGCCTCCCTCGGCCCCGACCGACTCTGGGATGCTGAGCCGACCGCTGCTGTGAGGCACAGGGCCGTCGCCTCCCGGCTGTGACCTGTCCTGCGGCCCCTCCTCCTGCTCCTCTGCCAAGCTCGGGAGCACAGTCTCCTGGCCACCCTGGGGGCTCGGGCTGGCTCACCCTCGGCCTACTTCAGACCCCGCCAGCTGCCTCCCCGTGCCAGCTGCAGCCCTGCCAGGCTCAGGGAGAGGGGAGCACGGCCCCCCGGAGCTCCCGGGGCTCGCACAGCTGTCTCCCGACATCCAGGATTACCAGGCTCCCGGGGGCCCTGGAGGAAGCGGACCGCATTCTTGAGGGCCTGATGTCAGGCCGACTGCTTCCCGAGCCCTCTGCAGCGTTTCTCCAGACCCCCACACGTCCCCCTGCCAGGGCAGCTCAGCCGGCACGGAGCCAGCAGGTCTGGGCACAAACCGTGGCCAATGAGCTGCCAACTTCCTGCTTAGCCTGTTCTTATCCACTCCATTTTACAGACAAAGAAACTGAGGCACAGAGAGGCTGAGTGGGTTGCTTGAGATCACACAGCTCACGTGTGGCGGAGCGGGGATTCATCCTCAGGCTTTTCAGATGCTGAGGCCCACGGACTTCATTACACAAACAAGTCTGCTAGGTGAGGGCTGGCTCCTTCAGTCTGCTCCCCCTAGCTTCACCTGCCCCCGCTCTGGTCATCGGGCCCTGGGCAGGGGTCACATGATGGCGTCCCCAAGCCACTGCCGGGCCTCCCTAGCTGTGTGGCTTCGGGCACTGGCACAGCGCTGCCCTCTCTGCTCACCTGACATCAGACAGAGTCTGGGGAGCTCAACCCTGATCACCGGCACCACCGGGGACACCCAGAGGACGGGGCGGAGCTGCAGCTGGACCTGGGGCCCCCGGACCTGGGTTCTCCCTCCTTCCTGGGACCCCGGCCTGTCACTCTTCCCTCCCTGGCGCGTCCTCCCTGGTCCCCTGGCCCCTGCTTGTCCTCGAATGTACATCGTCCACTTGGCACCCGCTTTGGGCCACCTTGTCTTCCTCGGGCAGCGCGTGAATTTCCTGTGTGACTCATGAGCCCGTGACATAAAGCTACATTTACATTTTCCTCAACACCGGCGGGCAGAAATCACAGGCTGCTTAGCTGTCATGTCAGGGGAGCGGCCGAGTCCCTGTCGCCCTCACCATCACCGGTGTCACCGCCACCACCTTCCTGACACCAGCTGTCCCCGAGCCCTGAAAGGCACCGATGAGGCCTCCGTCTTCAGAACCACAAATCTGTCACCACGATGTCCCTCTGCCTGTGTCCGCTCAGACGTCGTGTGGTCAAGCGCTGTCTCCTTGCTTCCTGCGTCCACAGTAATGTCAGCCTTGCTCCGCTAAACAGGCTCTCGCGTTGTGCCTGCTTCACAGACCAGGACACCAAGACCTTGCTGGGCTCTCTCGTCTGAAAGCGGTGGGGCATCAGAGGAACCCACATTCTTTGTACCGTTGTCCTCAAAGCAGCAAAATCACCATTGTTACCACCACAGAAGGAAGCACCCCGTCACCAACGCACCCACACCCGCCGGGACGGTCACCGTGAACCCCACTATGGGCAGCCGTCGCCACCCTGCCACGCAGGGAGTGAGGGGTCAGGCCAGGTTGGGACCCCTGCCGGGACCACTTCCTGTCACACCCTCGCCACCATCGCTGTCCTGGAGCAGACCGTTTGCTTTCTGCTCCACTGTGGGGAGGGACGTCGGTGGGGCTGGGGGCTTAGACCCTTGTCTGAATGGAGGGACTCAGAGAGCATTCGCTCAGCAAGTCATTCAATTCAGGGAGCATTTATTGAGCACCACTGTGTGCACCAGTGGGATATAGAAAGAAACAAATGACACAGAGCCGACTCGAATGGGGTAAAGAGGACAGATGCCAAATAAATCCTTACAGGAGGGACAGCGTGCCAAAGAGACGGCTGATTGTAAAAACAAAAGGAATTGAACAATGTACACTTGTCTGGAACTCCAGGAGGACTTGCTGGAGAGAATAACAATTCAGCTGAGACCTGAATGGCAGGTGTCAGTGGGCTAGGCAAAGAGAAGAGCATGCTGGGGCCACTAGGAATTTCTGTCAGAGGACAGAGCATGTGCAAAGGCCCTGAGGTAGGAAAGATGCCATCTCTTTGAGGAATGGGGGGGGGAACATAATGTGGCTGGTACAGATGACACAAGGGAATGTAAGGTAACCAGAAACCAAGGCAGCTCTCCAAAGAGTGGAAAGGGGCTGGCAGTGGGTGATGGGGCCATTATTTCTGGGATTTGGAAACAGTGCCCAAGCCTAGGACAGAAGGCATGGGCAGCCTAGCCTGAGGCCCAAAGGAAGCAGCCTGGAGTCTGATGGGGGCTGATGAAATGTTATGGATGGTGCTCAGCGATTATGCAGGGAGAATCGATTGCTCAGGTTGGGGCCTGCCTGGCACAGAGACACAGACACCAAAATGTCAGGCTGGTGATCTGTGAGCCGCACCCGCACCCCTCACCGGCAGAGACGGGGAAGACGAAGGGAGCCCTGGTGTCAGCCCCCGAAGGGAGTGGCCGTCCTGGCTGGGCAAGGCACCCAGAAGTTGAGGTCTGGAGGTGCTGTGGGTGGGCGCAGCTCCCCAGGAGGAGGGCGAGGGACAGGAGCCGTGTCCCAGACGCTGTGAAACTGCAGATCAAGAGGGGCGGGGTGCTGGGCCAGGGCAGGGACAGGAAGGGCGTGGAGTGAAGTGGTGGATGGGAGTGGGGCAGGGGCTCTGCTGACCCCGCCACCTTCGCCGCACCCCGTCCCACACGTGGCTCCTGCCTCCCACAGACGGCTGGGCCAGCTGATGGGACACCTCCGCAGGCTGTGTCCCATGCTTCCCCAGGAAGCATCCGTATCCCAACTCACACAGAGGGAAACTGAGGCTCTCTCAGAGCAGGACCTTGGCCCAAATCTTCCTGCCTGTGAGAGAGGAGCTGGGATTTGCACCCCTGGCTGGGTCTGCTCTTGGACACTTCCCTCCCGAGAACCACGGCGCAAAGAAAGTCTCCAGGTGTAAGAAACAACCCAGGGAACCGTGGCTGAGGTTGTGCTGGGGAAGGGAGAGCCCAGGAGTGCCTTCCCCGGGACCTAGAGCTCAAGCCACAGCTGCCCAGGCCCCTACGCTCTGAACCCCAGGGGTAAGGGTGGCTTTGAGAGTCCCCACCGCGTGTGAATCCAGACCCCATAGAACACTCTCCGCATTGCATCCTGGGATCGTCAAGCTCAAATCGGGTCGGGTCCTCTCCTGCCTAAACCCTCAGAGCCTTCCGGTTAATGAAATCCTTCCAGGTCCCGCCCCACCTGCTCCTGCCTCTGCTAGGAAGGAGGTGCTCCCCCCACCACAGCCCCACCTCAGTGCCCACCACTCCTTGGGGACAGAGACACCCTGCCCGCCCGCCCACCTAAAGCACCCCCTGCGCAAAAGCGAGCCGGTCCACCCTCCACATTCCTCCCCTAACCAGAACGATCTTGCTGTGCTAGTCTGCTCTTTCTTGCTTTCCTCCTGCCCTGAAGTTTGGGCTTCAGCCTGTGCCCCGCCGGACCCCCAGAGTCACGGAGGCAGCGCCCCTCAGTGCTCAGCAGGCATCTGATCTGGGTGGGAAGGGCCCGATAAAGTATCTCCCATGGGTCCAGGCTGACCCCTGTCTGACAAACAGGGGAACCGAAGCTTTGAGCGGCTCTTGCTGCCGGTGTTAGGGTTCCCGTGGCTCTGCGCCGCCTCCTTTCAACCCCAGGAGGCAGCACCTTTGCCCCTTCTCACCTGCCAACCCTCGCCTGCACCCCCGGCAGCTCTCTCCCCAGCGCTAGCCCTCAGCCAGGCAATTTCCAGGCTCAGGGTGGTTCTCCCACGCCACGCCCAGCCCACACTCCGGCCGTCTGGCCACAGGCCAGGCCTCTGCCTCCCGGAGCCTCGGTTTTTGCATCTGCACAATGGGCGGGCACCGAGAATGTGCTCTTTGAACCGTGGCAACTGGAACAGGCCTCCTAGCACCAGGGCCCCGGTGCTGCCCACTGACCAGGCCGGGTCTCTGGGCTCCGGCTCTCCTGCCTGGCCCAGTGCAGCCTTCTGTTCTCCCCTCCCTCGGCCTCGCTCCTTCTCTGAGTCCCATCCCTCTGCCAGCCGAGGGTTCCAGAGTCTGCTTAGCACACGGCTGCACATCGCAAACGGGCACGTGGCACACGCACTGACACAGTTTCACAAGTCCCTTCACACGCAGCCCAGGCGCCTGCCCAGAGGGACACGGAACTGCTGTGCTCACACGCGCGACCTCACACTGCCCTCCCGGGTGCACACCAGACGCACAGCCCACGCACGCCCGTCCCTGCTCACGGCTAGGCTGGGCATCGGATCCACGCTGACAAGACAGAACAGCCTGCTGGCCCCTCTGTGCGTCTCTGTGGTGCACCCGCATGGGCGTGCCTGTGTCTGTGTCTGTCTGTACCCGGGTCCCCAAAACGTTGCCAGGCCTGAAAAAGCAAGGAGGCTGGGACTGGGGGTCAACAGCGCCATCTGCTGTCCGCTTCTGAAACTGCCCTCCAGAGAGAGCTCGGGCCTCAGAACAGACCCCGAGAACCATCTGGGGCCATGGGGATGCCCCCAGCTGCAAGGCCTCTAGGGAGTCTGGTCCCCGGAACCCCTGGGGACGATGTGCACCCAAATTAAGGATGGCTCACTTTTTGTGGGTGGGGAACCTGAGGCCCGGAGTCAGGGAGTGCAGAGATCCAGCGGTGGCCCCAGGCACCGTCACAGACTCACAGACAAGTGTTTTTCTCGAATTCTTCATTTTGTTTCACACTCCAGGACAGAGCTCCATGGTTCCTCCAGGAGGGGGCACGGTGTGGCCCTGGAGGCTGCAGCCCACGATGAGGTTTTGGGAGCCACATCCTCTGCCCATGTGGGGTCTGCCCTGGACGGGAGGCCACCGTGGGAACGGAGTTCTGGTCCATACTGCAGTGTGGACATTCCTGGCTCCGTGTGGAGAGGCTGAAGAAGTGGAGGCCGGGACAGGTGACGAGAGGACTTGCCACTCCCAGGCACGGTGTGTGCTGAGGTCCCACATGCCGGGCCCCCGAAAAGGAGGGACCTGGACGTTGGAGAGGACCTGGCCCCACGTGCTCCCGTTACAGATGGGAAGGGCTGAGGCCTGGGAGGAGGAGTCACGGGCTCAGGTCCAAGGAGGCGATGGGTCAGCAGGGAATCCACCCGGCCCTCAGGTTCCCAGCCCAGGGCTCCTGCTTCCTGCCTGGCTTGAGATTTACCCTGGGGACGGGAGTTGGCGGCTGGCGGCCGGCTCTCGATCTGATTCAGGCCGCCCCATCCCTGCCTCCCCGCTCTAACTCACCGGCGTCACAGACTCTCGGGGCTTACAGGATCCACAGCAGTACGGTCCTGACTCCAGGGTCTGAACCTTCACGAAGTCCTTGCGTTGAGAGCCTAACCCCCAGTGTGCTGGTATCAGGAGGCAGAACGTCTTGGGGACGATAGATCCTGAGGGCAGACGCCTTACAGGTGGCATCAGAGGTCTCATAAATGGCACCTTAGCAAGTTTCCTCACTTCCTCCCACCAGGGAGTCCTCAACCTATGACCTGGAAGAGGACCCTGGCCAGATCCAGCCGCACAGTGCCCTGATCTCAGCCTCCACCCTCCAGAACTTCGAGAAACAAATGTCTGCCGGGTCAAGGCCCCAGTCTTCCAGCGTCTGGAGCTGCTCAGGCACACAAATCTGCAGCTACCACTTGTTCACGGCTTAGTGAGCGGTCCGGGGACTTCTCCGGCCAGTGACAGCCCAGGGCAGCCAGGCTCAGGCCAACCTCACAGGCCCCTAAGTTTCTACACCAGGAATCACCTGGGGACACTGGCTCCAATTCCAAGGCACTGGCACAGGGGCCCCCACTGGCAAACACAGGGCAGAACACTGCTCTGTCCTTGAACCTGTTCTGCAAGGTTCAGCAAGGTTGCTGCTAAATGGCGACCTGGGCACAAAAACACACAGAAGTTCACTCAACAAGCCAGGCGTGGTGATGCACGTCTATAATCCCAGCACTCGGGAGGCAGAGGCAGGAGGATCCCTGGGAGTTCAAGGCTAGCCTGGGCTACATAGTGAGTTCAGGACCAGGCTGAACTACACAGTAAGACCCTGTTGAAAGAAAGAAAGAAAGAAAGAAAGAAAGAAAGAAAGAAAGAAAGAAAGAAAGAAAGAAAGAAAGAAAGAAAGAAAGAAAGAGAAAGAAATCACTCAACAAATGTTTAATGAGCACCTGCTGTATATCAGCTCTGTCCGAAGTGTCCAGGGTACAGCAGAGAATAAGACAGAATAAAAAGTCTCCTCTGCGGGGAAGACAGGTGAACGAGGTGACTTAGCACCATACATACCCTGCTAGACCGTGATACCAGCTGTGGGATGAAACACAGTGGAGAGGGGCCAGGGAGGGATGTGAGTGTGCACAGAGGCTCAGGAAAATGTCGCTGAGAAAAGAACGATGGGGTCAGGACCCGAAGGAGGTGAAGGAGCTGGCTGTGTGGATGTGGCTTCAGGCAGAGGAAGTAGCCATGCAAAGGCCCTAAAGCAGGACCGTGGAGAATGTGTCTGAGAGACAGTAAGGGCCAGTGCGGCGCAGAAGATGAGGAGGCGAGGTTGGGGAGGGAACAAGAAGAGGAGGACTCTTACTCCGCGAGCAGGGAAGTGGCGGGATCTGGTCTGGGCTCAGTAGGGGACTTTGGACACTGTGTGTCTAATAGATGATACCGCGGCATAGGCAGGAGACACACAGGGGCGGCCCAGCGCCCAGGAGCGCGAGGGTGGGGAGAAGGCGGCGAAGGCTGGAGGGAAGAGGGCCGAGTGATCCGCTTTGGAAGGTGCGCGCACGCGCGCGCGCACACACACACACACACACAAATACACACACACGCTGAGCCTGGGGCCCACCCTTAGTTACCACCCCCAACAGAAACGTGGTCCCCAGGAGATCAGACGGCGCACAAAGGTCAGAGCAGTGCCAGGCTAGGCTGAGGGAGAGGCAGTGTGAACTCGCCGTGTTGTCCCCGAAAGAGTCTCACTGAGGGCTCCATCCCCAAGGCGCAGCCCTCAGAATGGGGCCGGGAGAGGTGACGGGGCCAGGAGGATGCGCTGGCCTCATCTGTGCTCCATGAATTCAAGGTTCAACGGACTCTGGGAGGTGCAGCCCAGTCGGAGGAAGGAGCTCACAGCGGGGTGGGGCCCTAGGTTGTGTCCTGTCCCCAGCCTCTTCCCTTCTCCATGGCTCTTTCCGCTCCTGCTGTTTGCTGGCTGCTTCCTCCCTCACACCCTTCCTTTGTGACGTCTCTCCTCTGAGTCAGCTGACCACGGACCAAAGGCTCCACAACCATGGGCCTCTCCTTGAGGCCGTGTATATCGGGTGCTTTGTCCCAGCGCCAGAAAGCTGGCCGATCGATACAGTCTACTTTACTCCTGCCCCAAGAACAGGCCTGTGCCTCTGCACTTCTCCAACCTCTTATTGGTAAGTGGGGGAAACCGAGGCACGGAGAGTCAAAGAAACCTGCCACAGTCACTCAGGAAGTCAGAATTAGGGCACAGCCTCCTGACTTCCTGTCCGGCGCTCACTCTTGAGCCGAAAGCCTGCCCCAGAAGTAGGGGGACAGAAGGACAGACAGGGGCTTGGTCAGGAAGCCCAATCTGTCCTAGAGAAGGGTGACAGATAGGAGGGAGGACCCAGCCTGGGCTTCCAGAACTCAGCCCCATCTACTCCTCCCACGGTCTGCTCCACCCCAGTCCGATCTGGATAGAGAACAAAATCTCCATCATGTCAATAGGAAAAAAGGCCAAAGAAGTGACCTTGGACATGGGCCCCTGAATTAGAGGCTTAATGAAGAAATCCAGCCAGAGAGAAAAGGATTAGATTAACCTCCGCTTCTCCATCGCAGACACCAACATCATCAGCATGTTGCCACTGACACGGGACCAAATCCGTCACCACACTCATCAACGTCGCCTCCGTGAGCTCCCCAGCACCACCATCACGACCACCGCCAATGCGGCGTCTCCACCGGCACCACCGTCTTAGTTACTCTTCTCTCACTGCTCAGACGAAACACCCGACACCCAAAGTTAAAGGAGGAAAGGTTTATTAGACTTAGGCACATCCCTTTATGCTAAAGGCATTTAGTCCCTCTCCGAGCGTTGTCAAAGTCCTAACAGTTTCAGCATTGCTGAAAAATCCAAGTCCAAAATCTCCTCTAAGGCAGACTCCTAGCTGTTAGCCCCTGTACAGATGAAAAGAAAATTCAACACTTTCAACTTTTAATGGCATGAGATAAGACATTTTTCTTCAAAAGTTACAATCAGGAGGATAGAAACGGATGGGAACAAAGCAAGACCCAAAGCTAGCAGGGCAAACGTTAAATCTTAAAGTTTAGCGTCTCTGACAGTCTGTGGCAAGACATAAACTGTAAAGAGCTTGGGTTTCTCTGTCCTCACGGTACCTCCAGTGGTTATAGCTCCCGCGGCTTCTCTCTGGAACCAGCCCTGCTCCCTCCTTGCAGTTTTCCTCAGATGATCTATGTTCTTGGCTGCTCTAAACTTTTGGGGTCTCTCTCGGGGGCGCACTGCCCGGCCTCCCAAGCCTTCTTCTGAGACCTGTGTGGAAGCCCTTCCTGACCCCACGACTCTTGCACTCTGCCCGCATCTAAAACCAGCGCCACATGCACGATGCCAAGGTCTGCTGCCGCCTGGAGCAGTGGCCAGGCTTCCTTCTCTCTCGGCTGCAGGGGTCCAGAGCCTGTGAATCAAATCCCAAGGAACAACTTCCCCAGGCCGCCGCCGTTCTGAAACATGGCTCCCTAGTGCCCTCTTCTCCAAGCAGAGTCTCTCGCCTTTACAGCTCTCAGACTGCAACGGCTGTAGTTCCGCTGGCTCTGGTGATGCCCTCAGGCCATCTTTTCTGCTGTCTTCTTCTGAAATACTAGTCTTTTTCTTCTTTTCTCTTCCTAATCTTTTCAGTGACCAATTTCTCCTTTGTTCCATCTTTGCGGGCACAACTTTACTGGAGCTTCTGTTCTGGCCAAACTCAAAATATTTTAAATCATTCTGCCTGGCACCTTGCTCTTGATTCTCGACGTAAATCTGGCTAAACACCCCCCAAGGAAAACACGTCACTGCCCCCCCCCGCCACCACTACCGCCCTTAATCTCAGTCTAAGGCAGTCTCTAGACACAAGCAAAATGCAGACAAACTTTCTGTCAAGACATAACACACATCGTCTGGAGCCCCACGGCCAAAGCAGTCCTTCTTCCCAGCAGAAACCTCCTGAGCCTGGTGATTACCGGCATCATTTCTGTCGGCATTCCGGTCTCTTGAGCTCTGACCAGGATCTCCCATCAAGTACAGCCAAGTTGTTCCGGCTCCACTTTTTCAGCCAGCGCCGCTGAACCTTTCCTAACTCTTCCCCTCCCCACAAGCCAGCTCCAAAGGCTCCTAAAACACATGGTCGGGCACAGTCACAGCAATGACCCCACTCTCGGTACCAAATTCTGTCTTAGTTACTTTTCTCTCGTTGCTGAGACAAAATACCCGCAACCCAAAGTTAAAGAAAGAAAGAAAGGTTTATTTTTATCTCACAGTTGGTAGAGGTTTCAACGCTTAATCGGCTGGCTCCAAGGCAGAGCGACACGTGACAGAGACGTGTCACAGAGAAAGAGCCCGTTGCACACAGAAGACAGCAAAACCAACGGGGAACTTCCACGGGGTCTTTCTGCCCCTTTTATCTTATCCAGACTACTTATTTCGAGCAGGCAGCACTCCCACCCTGAACCTAGTGTCCTTATCAATCCCAGCATCACGCACCCTTGATCCAGCCACCTCTGAAAAAGCCCTGCCTGTGACCACATGAGGCTTTGAGGGAACTTCTAGACACGAACTGTAACAACCACCAATGCCATGGAGTCCGCAGAGTGAGAAAGCAGCCGTCATTGTCCAGACGGGGTGGCAAGAGGGAAGAACAGCCATGATAGCAGCCCGGGCACAACAGACCAGGAGGGGGTAGTTTCTCACAAACAGAGTCCAGCGGGCAGGCGAGCCTACCCAGGTGCCAGTATCACAGCCTCCCTCTCTTACCGTGACCTTGGCCACCATCACCATGACAACCAGCCTCGGGCTCACCTTCCCCATGGCTACAGGCGCTGCGGGCACGCTCTCGCCTCCCACCACGGTGTTGTGACACTCTCCCTTCCGTCCCTGACCACGGAGCTCCCAAGGTCAGATGGGCTCACGGAGGTCACCACAGGCTGGGTGCCCTGGGCGGCAGGCTTGAGTTGGCGTTTCCTGGGCAAGGTGTGTATGGGGGTGGGTTTGGGCCTCCACCTAGGCGGGGGTCAAGGCAACAGTGGAACTGGGCATGGCGAGAAAGTGGGAGGTAAGGCCATGCCAACGAAGGGCTAGGCCGGCCCTGCGGCGACCTCTGAGGCTAGGAAGCTCTTCACAGCTGCCTCGTTCACCCCGCAGAGGCCGGGACCCGGCAGCCTGGGACCTGCAGTCACTACCACAGGCTGCCCCAGAAAGGGTGCGAGGGCTGTCACGCAGCAGCCCCAGGCGCAGAGGAAGAAGGCTCCGGCCGGTGACCCACAGACACCCTCCAAACTGCATTCCCATCTCTGCTGCAGCAAGTCACGCAGTGCTAGGCCCTACCCTGTGAGGGGAGAGCTACGTCTGCCATTTCCACAGCACACCTGCGAAGGAGTGGGCATAGAGCGCCCCTTCCGCCGGCTGGGGTGCGGGTGTCACTGTGGAGCTGGAGCAGGCTTCCCGGATGCAGAGGAGGACACTACTGTGGGTGATGGCGGAGTTGCCCGGCGCTGTGGTTTGGGTACGCAGGGTCCCCCAAGGACTCGCGTATTGAGGGCTTGACTCCCAGTAGAGCAGTGCTCAAAGGCAGGGCTTAGTGAGGGGGCTGGATCGGGGGTGCTGGCCTCGCCAGCGAGTGCATCCATTCGTGAGTTCACGGCAAAGTGGATGGGATGTAGGAGGCGGGGACTTAGCTGGGGGAAGGGGGCACCTCGTCCCCGGCTCCTCCCTCTCCTTCTCTGGCTCCTCCCTCTCCCTGCTTCCCGGCCGCCGTGAAGTGAGCAGCTTTTGCTCTCCTTGCTCTCTCACCACAGTATCTCTGCATTTGAGCCAGCCGGGCCCGGACTGAGACCTCTGGACCTGGGAACCAACAGAAACCTCTCCTCCTTTAAGTTGTAGGCGTCAGGTCTTTTGTCCCAGCAGCGGACGGTGGACACCCTCACCCCGGACTGTCACACACCGGAGGACAGCCGTCGGGAGTCTTTGTCATCATCTGTTCTCCTTGATCCTCCCTGTGCGGCATCCTCCCTCCAACAGCATGACCACGCCGTGCCCCGCCACCAGGGAGACCCCAGGGTCCGGTCCCGGCTCCGCCCCTACATGCTCTATAACGCTGGACGAGTCACTAACCCTCTCTGAGCCTCAGTTTCCTCTCCAGAAAGCGTGTCCTCTTGCTATCCGTCATTTTATAGACTTTGCTAAATTATTGCCAGGACTAAGCTAACGAAGACTATGCAGGAGGGCCGGGCTGCAGGCACACACAAGCGCTGCCCTCCCCTAATCCTCCCGGCCATCTGCTCGATGGTGGCCGCTGTTGTCGGTCCTGTCGTCACGTGACGCGTCCTCACAGCGTCCCTGCAAAGGCCACTGCGACACTGTCCCGCCCTGACCACTACCACGTCACTTCCTCTGCTTCAGAGACAGACAGACCAGACCCGAGGCCCAGCTCTCTCCCTCGCTGCGTGAAAAGCCCAGGACAAAGAGCACAACTCCCCGGGCCTTGGCAATTCCCACCTGCAGAGTGGGGATGATAAAACCCCAACGCGAGTACGCACCAGGACTGAGTAGGGAAATGCGAGCTCAGCCCCTGACTGACAGGAAGCACTCGGCAGATGGCTGTCATTGCCATAGCTCTCTGTCCTTGGAAAACCCCTGCCGTGAGCGCCAGGGCGGAGGGAAGGCTGCATACCAGGCCTGCTTGGTGCTGGGTAGGGTGGGGACCACACACCTGCTCTGGGGCTCCTGGCTTGTGTTCTGGTCAACCATAGGCACCCTGGCCGGGCGGGCCGCTGGCCTGGAGAGAAGGGACAGAAAAGGCTGAGAGCCTGGGTGTGCAGGGGCCTGGGAAGGACTCCAGACCCTGCGTGCCCTTCAGACGCCAGCCCGATAGCGGGGTGCAGAGGGCCCACTGCGGGGGCGAGCAGGCCCCACAGCCTCCACCAGGCTGAGCCTCCCCACGGGCACTGGAAGGCCTCCATGACAACCGCCTTCCCTCTGGCCTGGCATCTAAAATCCCACGCATGCAGCGAGTCCAGTGTCACCCTAGGGCCAGGTGACAAAGCTTTAAGGGTCCTGGTGCATTTTGTCACGGCTCTGTCCCCTCTGCTGCGAGAGCAGCCCGTGTCTAACAGGGCTCCTCCTGCAGCCCAGGCCCCAGTGAGAAGTGGGGACAGAGTTGCAACCAGCCCTCAGCCACCTCACAACTCCAGAGAGAACTCAGTGTCTGTTTCCTCGAGTGGACGAGACTCTGGGGGTGTTTGTCACAGCAGCATAACCTAGCAGGTGCTGACTAACACAGCAGCCAGCATCTCCACAGCCCTGGCTGCGGTTCTGAGTACGAGGTATGGTGTTAGCTCACTCTGCATAACCTGGGTAAGACACAGCTGCCCCTACTTCCCCTGGGTGCCTGTAGCTACACACTGTCCCGAATCCCACATAGACCACGTTTTTCTTTCTGTTTTTAATAGATCTAGTCCCTTCAGCGTATGTTTTTCTTCTTTTCCCTTTCACCTGTGCACCTGCAGGACACACTTTACAGTTCAGCTTCACATCCACAATACAACCAGCACTACTACTCTTCTGCTTTGGGCCACCATTAAGTAAGGTAAAGGTCCCTTAAACAGAGGCCCTGGGGTACTGCCGAAGTCGATCTGCTAACCCAGACGGCTACCACGGGACAGTTGTGTAGGCTACGCAGCCTGGAGGCACCAGACTAAAGACAAACTCCTGGCCCCAGCAGGGTGGGGCAGGGTGGGGCGAGATTTCTCCTCAACACTCAGGATGACAGGCAGCTAAAAGGGAAGCGTTGTTTCTGTATGGAATTTTCAACTTCGTGTCTTCAGAACGAAGTTGGCCTCAGCGAGCTGAGCCCTGGGGAAAGCAACCATGAAAACATGGGAGCGCCACTAACTTCTGTCTCCCCAGCGAGGGAGGAAAGTATCAGCAGCTTAGGAATCCAGTTCAAAGTCATCCTGTCCTAGCAAAGCTGGGTTCTGAACCAAAGCGGTCCACCCCAGGCAAGGCAGGCTGGTTTCCACCCATTTTACAGATGGGCAAGCTGAGCCGCTGGAGGCAAAGCTGCTTTCCCAGAGCCGCGGCGTCTGTCCCTTGGCCGCATGACCAGTTAGAACAGAAAGTGAGAACCAAGGCCTTCCCCTGGGACCCCAGAGCGGCACAGTCTGACTCCGCCGCGGCGGGACTCCAGGGCTCTTGGGTGTCCCAGCCACCCTCCGAGAGTTCTCCCCTCCTCCTGAATGTTAGATTTCGGGAGCCTCAGTGCAGAGAGACAGGCGGTGGCCCGCAGCATCTGCCTTCCTCAAGCTCCTGTGCACCGGTCTGGTTCGCATTAGCACCCGGCCCTCCGCGGTGGTCCGGTCCGCCAGAGCTTGGGCTGTGTCCAAAAAGTGTCAGACTCCGCTGGGGCCGCCTAACTACTTATCTAACGTGGAACATCAGAGGCTTTGATCTGCCAATTAGGCACCTCCCGAGCTGCTAACTGGAACCAGCTGGCCCAAGGTCCTGCAGGGAAACCGCGCTTCCCACCTCCCGGTGGAGGGGAAGGCAGAGCGGCCGCGCATGCCCTGGACACCGGACGGCTCCTCGGTGGGAGACCCGAGGCCCAGGGAGAATCGGCCCCATCGCCTCTTGGCAGGGGTCACTGCTGCTTCTGGTGATGGGGTGACAAGCACCCCATGTGGTCCCTGAGTCTCCTCGCATCTCCAGAGATCCAGAGACCCAGGATTCTCCATCTGTTCTTCGCGGGCTGCCTGGGAGAGGCCTTTGCACATCAGGCCGGCACCCAGCACCCAGCACCCAGCACCCAGCAAGAGGACGGCATGGGGACTCTGGCGTGTCACCTCGGGTCACCTACCCAATAGCCATCCCCAGCAGCCGCCACCCAAACCAGCACCTCCCCCTCAGTCCTCCCCAGCTCACTGGCAGTCAGTCGGCCACCAAGGAACGCTGACTCCACCCCGGCCCCCGGCCACCACTGGCCGACCCCGGGCACCTCCCTGGTCACCTGGACCTGGCGGCAGGCTCCCGAGTGTCCCAGCTCCCCACCAGGCCCTGGAGCCCACCCCACACGCCTGCCCCCCCCATGAAAGCCAGATTCCCAGTGGCCGGTGTCCCCGAGTGTCCATACCCGGGGCAGGGCCGAGGGCCAGTTAACGCCGCCGCTCACCACGTGACGAAGGCCCTCTTCCTCCTCCCTC
>NW_022900935.1:3230905-3234645 GCF_012274545.1 Fukomys damarensis
CCCCCCTCCTCCTCCTCCTCCCTCCCTCCCCTCTCACTCAGCCAAAAGTGATTCATCGGCAGCACCTCCTCAGGGAGCCTCTCTCAACCGCTCCAGGCTGGGGTCCTCTCTGCTGCTCCTGGCTCCTAGGCCCCCTCCTCGTGGTCAGCCAAGCACAGCTTTCTGGCGCTCTGAGTCCGCCATGAGAATGTAGGCTGCTTGGAGCGGGGCCGCCCTCCAGGTGACACGGTGTCCTGGGGCCCACAGTGACCCTCGGCAGTGCTCGCAAACCATTCGCAGAGTGAGTGAACGAGCCAGCTCCCCACGCCCTGCCCTGCACGTGGACCTGGCCACTCCCCCAGCTCCCCAGGTGTCTACCAGTGTCCTGCCTGTGGTTCGTGTCCTCGCGCCTCATTGGCTCCTCAAGTTCACTCAATCAGCGTTATTGAGCAGCTCCTCAGAGCCGGTGCCTGAGACACCTCAAGGGCCTAAATGCAGAAAACTCGGCACTCTTGGGGTCTGTGGTCCCCAAGGTAGACTGACAAGACAATAAATTTGTGGAGTGCTAAGCAGTGATGAGTGTTCAGCAAAACAGTTAAGCAGGAGGGAAAATAATTGAGAAAATAAATCACATGACTATCTGGGAAGAGCATTAGGGAGAGCCAGCAGTGCAAAGGCCCTGTGGCAGAAATGTGGCACACTTGGGGAATAGTGTGGCTGCAGAGGGACGCAGGTTATGAGGAAGTGGGGAGCCTTGGGCATCTGACCCACACTGAAAGTTGCACCTGTTCCTGGCTCTACAGCTCCGCCAATTCCTGTAGGAAGAAATTTTGTCCCAGCACAAGTCCCAAGAGTTCCTCTGATTAGACCAACAGTGGTCACGTGCCCATCCCTCAGAGTTATATCTTGTATCTAGATTCTCCCCAAAGCCTCCTATAGTCATAGGTGAGGCTTTGGGGAGGTGACTGGGTGATGGGTGACACTGGATTAGCCCACTGACGGGTTTACAGCTGACTGTGTGGCATGGCCTGGAGATATTTATATCCCTGCCGTGAGCATGTGCCACCTCCTGCCTACCCTGCCATGGTCTGTTTCTTCTCTGAGATGCCCCTCTGCCAGGCTGCCCTGTCTTGGAGCCAGCTGAAGCCGCTACAAACTGTGAGCTAAAATAGGCCTCTGCTCCTCTAACGTGTGGGCGTCGGGTATTCTGTCCCAGGAATGAGAAAAGGGACTAAGACCCTGAGCCAATCACTGCAGAGGCGGGAAAGGTCCCCTGCGTCCCCATAGAAGCACACAGTTCCCCCTCGAAGACCAGAGGCTGCCGGCTGGGGCAGGAGGGGCCGTGGGACCCAGGTGCCCCAGCTGAGGCCACTTTACAGACTGCAGCAGATGTACGGAAAGCACCCAACAGTTGCTTCTTGAAAAGCAATTACTCCATTTGCTATTACATATAAAAGGCCACCAAGAGAAAGAGGGGCTAACTTCAATACCTGGTCCCGATAAAAGTAGTGCTCATAAATACAAATCCTAGGGAGTCGGGCTCTGATTCAAACCAAGAATGTCCTAATAACTGGCGCTGCCCCCTTGAGCCTCCCGTCCCCAAAGTGGAACAAAAACATCCTGAGGCTCCTGGCAGTTGTAGGAGGAGGTGTGGTGCAGGTGTGTCTGAGACCAGCACCCTTCCAGGGGTCCCCTCTAATGGTGGTCCACAGGCAGAACCAAGAAATGAGGTCGTTATCTTTTTTTTTTTTCCACAAAAAATGAACCCAAGGCATAAGAAGCGTGCGAGAAAAGAGAATTAAGAGATTAAGACTCCCTGAGCCTCTGAGTCTGGTCCCAAGGGCGAGGGGGACAGGGCTCAGCCACGGCCCACACCACACCCTGCAGAGTCGATTCCCAAAAGCTCAGGGCGCGCCAGGCATCTTTGGATACTCCGGGCCCCTGGGAAGTAAATGGAGGAGACAGAGAAGGGGTGTCCAGAGAGACCCCAACAGTCCCTCTTCGGTGCCCGTCACGGTTAGTCCTGGTTGTCACTCGACTGCACTGGGAACCAGCGAGCGAGTTCGTGATGCACACTCCTGAGTGTGTTGGTGAGTTGGTCTCCTAGGTGGGCGGAGTGTGGGCCAGCGCTGGGTGGGAAAAGCCCAGAGACGCGAGGCGGGGGCAGCTCATGAGTGGACACTCAGCCTTTCAGGAGCAGGTGCCTTTCTCTGTGGACATCGGACTCCAGATTCTTCAGCCCTGGGACTGGGACCCGCAGCCTGGCCCACCGGGGGCCGAATGGGGCCGCGTGCTTCGTCCCTCTCCTCCTTAGACAGAGCCACCACTGGTCTCCTGGGCTCGCGGCCTGCAGATGGCCACCGTGGGGCTGTTCCGCCTCCGAGCCCATGAGCCGCTCCGACTGAGCCGTCAGCAGTTACACATACTCCGCTGCGTGTCCCTGTGGAGACCCCAGGCTGACACAGACCTTGCTCCGGGCTCCAGCCCACAACTCCAGATCATTGCTCTGTGCAGAGGAGGAGGCCGGACACAGGGCCAGGGACACCAGGGCGGCATCTCAGCTGAGCCTGCAGAAGGGCCTGCCGCACGTGCCCAGGATGCTGCAGGCGGCCGCCGTCTGGAGAGAGCAGCGCCCGGACCCCCAGGGCCGTGACCCACCTCCGGCCACAGCCATTCTGCCTTCTTGCATCCGGCCACCCTCAGCCACCTGCTCCTCCTAGAGCTGCTTCGGGCTTCTTTCCTCCCACCCCACCTTTCCTCTGGCTCCCCCACCTTCCTGGTCCCTCGAGGCCCTTCCTGAGGCCAGCACTCCCTGCAGCCCTCCCTGGTCACTCCACTCCCAGGCCACCTCCCTGAAACCTGAATTTCCTTCCATCGCATGCTCCCTGCTGGGGAAACTGAGTTTTCGCACCACGCACTGCACCCCCGGAAACTGTCTTTCTTCCCGGGAGGGTCCCTCTGGATTCAGCCATAGCGGCTAGTGGCTGAGTAAGGCTCAGGTAAGCCCTGTGACACCGTGGTCCTGGGAAGGGGCTGGAACTTCTGTGAGTCCCTTTTCCCTACCTTCTGTAAAACAGGCATCAGAACGGCACCCAGGCAACAGTGCCCTTGCAGGAAACAGCTGGATACAGCTGTTGGTGGGAACCTGGCCTAGATCGTGGCTTCACTGTCAGTACAGGTGCCGGAGGCCCTGTGCCCATGGGGTCCACAGCCACAGGCTCAACCGGCCACGGAGCAAAAAATATTTGGTTTTTTTTTTAATTGCATCTGTACTGACCATGGACAGAATTTTTCTTTATTATGGTTTCTTCCTTTCTAGTATTTTTATAACATTGTCATTGCACTAGGTACCGCAAGTAATCTAGAGATGTTTTGAACTTTAAAGTATATGGTGACAGACATCTGTCATCTTAGCACTCAGGAGGCTGAGGCAGGAGGATTGCTGCAAGTTTGAGGTCCGTCTGAATTGCATAGTGAGGCCCTGATTCAAAAAATAAATAAAAAAGTATATGCAAGAATGTGCACAGCTCGCTTGCAAACGGGATGCTGTTTTATGAGGGACGTGAACATGCTCAGACTTGAGTTTCCATCTGGGACTGGGAGGTCCTGGAACCCATGCCCTGGGGACCAAGGGGTGACTGTGCTTGCTTTGTATTTCCAAGCACCTCTCCGAACTTGAGACTGTAACCGACACGCGGAATTAATGAAGCGAGGGTCTGGGGGGGGAGGAAGAGGAGGGGCCCGTGACGGAAGGGGCGGGT
>NW_022900935.1:3234755-3257911 GCF_012274545.1 Fukomys damarensis
GGGCAGGTTCGGTTGCTGGCCGTGAGCTGGCCCTGTCCCTCGGCACTCAGGGCACCTGCTACGTGCCAGGCTCCAGAGGAGGCTCGAGGAAGGGAAACACTCACCATCCCTGTCATTACGAAGGCGGCCTAAAGGCAGGAAGGCAGCAGCAGGTGAGTCAAGCCAGAGCCCACCACCCACTGCCTGGAAGTGCGAAAAGGGTAAACTGAGGCCAGGAGGAGGCAGCCCTGCCCTTCCAGCTGCCTACGAAGCTGTTCCTGCCAGGGTCGGTGCGGGCACACAGGTCGTGGGAAGGCCGATTCCCAGAGGAGGCCGCAGCTGCAGGCTGGGGCTGTCGCAGGCACGTGGGCTCCCAGTTGGCCTCTACCGAGTCCCTACCGTACGCGTTTCAGCACACGGTCTCCGGTCCTGTGAGGAGACCGCTTCAGAGCCAGGGAAGTACAGGCGTGGGGCTGTAAACAGTTGGCAGAGGTCACGCAGCGTGGAAGGGCGGTGCTGGGACGGAGACGGAGGCTCCTCGGATCCCGCACGTCCCTTCCCGGGGCACTCGGACAGCCAGAAGGAAGGTCATTCATTTTACCCAAGCAAGTTTATTCACTCACACTTAAGAAGCGTCCCCGTGCTTACCCACCTACTCATGGAAACACAGAGGCCTGGGACCGAGCTCTTTGGGAAGGAGAAAGGAGACACAGAAGCGAGAGATGGTGGCGCGCTCCCAGCTCACACGCGGGAAGGGGAGGAGCTGGGACTGCAGGTGCCTCCTGTGACCACCAGGCGGCGACTATAGGCTCTTCAATCAGACTGTCCTGGCCGCATCTCCTCCCAAAGCGGGCGGCAGCACCCAGCGAGAGAGACCCCTCGAGGGAGAAGAACAGAGTGTGGCTATTTTTAGGCATCCGTCACTTTAGTAAAAAGTGGCTGCAGAGAACCTCAGAGGAATGCCAGACGGAAGGACGAGTGGGGACGCCAGGGGTGACCACCCTGTGCCCGTTCCTTTAGAGTTGAATGTGCGAGGCCCTGACCCTGCTCTGGGCACGAGGGCTCCGTCCCAGCGCGAGAGGGTGGCACTAGTCCTTCCTCATGGTGTAGCCCTGGATCATGCTGTTGAAGTAGGCTGCCGTGTTGCGCTCGGGGTAGAAGAGAATCATGTAGCACTTGGGGCCGAAGTACCCCAAGCTGATGGCCAGGAAGTTAAGCACGGTGACCAAGAAGTCCATGATGGTGACCAGGACCCCGTTGTAGACAGACATGAAGGTGCAGAGGGAGATGGAGGAGGTAAAGGAGAAGGTCATACTGAGCGTGATGAACTTGGCCTCGTTGTAGTTGGTGGGCAGCTCCTTGCCCAAGTAGGCAAAGACGAAGCCCACCATGGAGAGGAACAAGTCCATGCTGGAGTTCAGCAGCAGCCCAGTGCGATAGTTGGGGTGGCAGGAGAGGATCATGATGTTGGGGTCTTCGGGGTCGGGGTGGCCCATGGGGTTGATGGTGGTGGTCATCATGTTGCTTGCCACGAGCATCGCCTTGAGTGCTGTGATGACCGCCACGGAGACGTAGGGCCCGTGGTAGCGGACCCAGAAGCCATAGGCACGGGGCAGGTAGCTGGCGATCCTGAAGATGCACACGATCTGGAAGGAGCGCACGGTGATGCAGGAGATGCACACGGAGTAGCAGAGCGTGAAGAAAGCCTGGCGGCAGACACAGGTGAGGACCGTGGGCGGCCCCACGTACACGGGCAGCATCCCAAAGGCCACAAGCAGAGGCATCAGCATCAGGAAGCACATGGGGCCCCCGGCCGAGCGGACCATGGGCGTCTGGAAGTGCCTCCAGAATATGACCAGGGCGGCCAACGTGCTGAGGAAGCCCAGGACAGCCAGCACGGCCACAGTGATGGTGGGCGCCTCGTGCCACTCGAGAAAGGCCAGCTTCCGCTTGAAGCAGGAGGTGTCCTTCCTGTTGGACCACATGGTGCTCGGGCAGGGCTGGCACTCGTATTCATCTGCAAAAGCCCACAGTGACTCAGGTCAGCGGGGCGGCGTTCCAGCAGCCCAGCCCCCGGCCAGGCACTGCACATCTGGGGAAACCGAGTCTCCCGCACTCAGCCTAGTGCATGCAAATTCTCCCGAATCCTCCTCTCTGGTGGGAAAGACATCTGATCACTTCTTCCAGGAATCATTTAATAAACACTGTTTTGAGCACCATCCACTATGACAGGGACCTGAGGCGGGGACCACAGAGATGAGAGGTTCGGTCCCGGCCTCCAGGCCTCGGCCACCTACAGGAGGGAGGCCAGGAAAACCCTCCCCAAACTGGAGCTCAGAACCTACTTCACTCTCACTTACTTACACGCAAGCACTTTGATTGCGGGTGAAATTTACTCCTCAGTGAACTGAAGAGGAAAAACTGTTTTTGAAACTCAGCTCTGCGCTGCCCTAAATCCTAATGGGAACAGGGAGATGATGTCGGCCCCCATCTTCCCGGAGTTTATGGTGTATCAAAATCAGAAAAGTCAGCGCTCAGGAGGCTGAGATGGGAGAATTGTGAGTTCAAGGCCAGGCTGGGCTAGAGCAAGGCGCTGTCTCACAAACAAAAGGCAAAATAAAGAAAGTCATTCCGCACACATCCGCTGAGTAGCAGTTCTGTGCTCTGAACGGAGGCACTGAAAGGCCAGAGACACCATCGGGTACCACCCCTGTGTGGTAGATTTGTGCTGCTGTTAGAGGGCGGTTCCCTGGGTCATCCACCACCCCATGAAGTTCTCCGGCCCGATGACCCTGAGCCCTGGGCCCTGGGCTGTGTGTGTGCTGGGGATCAGATCCGTTCCTGCCTTGGACAGCAACTCTCCCCTTTCTCTCCCTCCTTCCCTGCACCAGCTTCTATGTAGGATTTGACTCCACACCAGATACTGGGGAGCTAGGACAGGACTGGGGCCGGGCAGGGGCATGGGCTGCGAGGTGCACCTGCGGTCTGGTTGAGGAAGGTGCCTGGCAGGCAGTCGTTGCACTCAAAGCAGCAGGGGTGGATGCCCACGCTCTTCTTGATCTGTCCCACCTGGCACTTTTTGGAGCACATGGATGTGGGGATCTGGAGGAAGGAGGGAAAGAGACGCTGAGCCCCCTTTCCCACACTCTGAGGGTCCCCCGACCCTACCCTTCTAGCGCGATGCTCAGGGAAGCTCGGCCCCTGACTGGGAGGTGAGAGCTGCTGGAATTGCCCTTAGAACTGGACCTCTTAGTTTCACCTGCCCAAGACCTAATCAGTCTTCCCCTGGCAAAAGCACTGAGACTCTCTGAGGTTGTCCTGAGGGGACGGGATGCCACCCCAGAGCTGCAGCAAATATCTTGTCACCACAGGCCAACATGGCCCAAGGAAAAATCTGAGAGACAGAGAGACCCTGGATGCAAACCTGCCTGAAGCCTCACAATGCAGAGTTTTCAACTATGCAAGCAACAAATTAACCGTTCACCACCACGATTTCCTGTCACTTGCAACCAAGACTCCTAATTAACACATCCCTGCTGGACTGCTGAGTAGGGGTTGCTCAAGTGAACAAGAACACATGGGCAGTGACTGTGCCTTGTTTTGTTTTGGTTTTTCCCTATGATTTCCAGAACCTAGAAGAACCCAGCAGAGGGGAGGCCTCAGATCACTGTGTACTGATGAGTGAACTTACACACAGAGGAATCAGTATGAGCCATGGGGTAAAGAGGTACAGAAAGGTGGTGAGATAAGAAAGACAGAGTGTCCTGGTAACTAAGCAGGCAATCCAGAAGCACAGACCTACAGGGTGAGGGAGTTCATCATGAAGATGTCTGCTCCAGGCAGAGGGAACAGCACATGCAGAGGCCCTGTGGTGACACGACCAAGGGGAAGATTGGCAGGTCAACTCAAGGAGTGGAGCAAAAACACTTCGATTGTTTTCTCTTCATGAGATGAGAAGCTACTGGGGAATTCTGATAAGAGTAGTGACGGGGCCTGACTTTGTTTTGACAGGATTGCCCAGTTTTGTGTTGAGTATGTGGGCAAGGCAGAAGCAAGAGACCAGACAAGACACTACTGCAAGGGTCCAGGTAAATTATGATCTGGTTTTGACTAATAAGATAGGAGAGGTGGGGGTGAGCAGTGATCAGATTCTGGGTGTGTTTTGGAGGGAGACTGGACATGTTCCCTGCTGGATTGGATGAGAAGAAAAGAAAAGGAAAGGAGAGGAGGGGAGGAGAGAAGAGAAAAAGAGCAGGATCATTCCCGCATTTTAGCCTGTACGAAGAGAGGGGCGGTGTTGATGTGCATAGACATGAGGAAACCTTGGGGGAGTCCAGTTTGACAGGCAGCTGGAGACTCGACCTTGACGTTCAGGAACTAACTCCAATAAATGAGGAATAAAATTGTGAGTTGGAAATATCAAGCCACGCAGATAAAAGAGAGTAAGTTCAGTGTTTGAACCCTGGTATCCTTCGGGGTTAAAGACTGAGGAGATAAGGAGTAACCAGGAAAGGAGACACAGAAGGACCAGTCACGGCTGTAGAGAAACTGAGCAAGAATAGCCCAAATGCAAGGAATGACCCCACATCCAAAGAGGTAGGTGCCCGGCTGTGTCAAGTGCTGGCCACGGGCTGACCTTGGACTGGCAGCACACAGGCATGAGCGCTCTTGACCAACCAGTTTCAAAGAGTGGTGCAGGAGTGCTTCATCGGAGCGACCTCAGGAGGTCCTGGGGTGGAGGGGTTCTAGTTTCCATCCTGAACTGTGAGGAACTGGAAGGCCGCCCCATCACTGCCATCCTCACAGCAAGAAAGGAGCTGAACAAACCACATATCGGCAACCCTGGTCCATCAGAGAATTGGGGTCATAGGACAACAGTGCAGCCCCCCAAACTAGAGTTGATACAGGGAAATGGAGGGCCAGGAAGCACCGTGAAGGGCAGTGCTCTGGAGCACAGGATCCAGGAAGTTCAGAAAACACCCAACAGGATAAGTACCGAAGTAAACTACATTTAGGAATGTCATATTCAAGCCACAAATAACAAAGACAAAGAAAAAACCCCAGAAGAAATCACAGGGGGAGAAATACCAACACGAATTGTTAGTAGTGGACAAGAAGGGCATTTTATAATGATAAATGCTCATCTCATCAAGAAGATACAGTAATTATCTATAATAAATACATATGCCCCTAATAAGAGAAGCCAAAAAGCCATAAAGCAAAAAAAAAAATCAGAATTGAAGGAAGAAATAGATAATTTAATATATAATACTTAATAGTAATAAATGGAAACATCAATATACTACTTTCAGTAATGCATGGAACTAAACAAGATGAACGAAATAGACTGGAGCATCATTCTAAACCCACATGGAGGGACTCCCATGACCAACTGACAAAGGAGAACAGAAACGATTTGCAAGAGGGGCAGCTGGGATATCGGTATGAGTTGACAAGTGGCAGCTGCCATCTAAATGCCCCCAGGCAAGGCTTTTAGGAGGTGATCGGAGCGTAGGGGCACTGTGCTCACCAGTGCGTTCACCTGCCGAGGAGCTCAGGGGTCGAGTGTGCTACTGGGAGGCCTGCTCAGGAGAGGCAGATCACTGGAGGTGTGTGTGGAACGGTATGGTCCCTCCCTGGCTCCTCCCTTCTCCCCCTGCATCCTGACCACCACGATGTGATCAGCTTTCTTTCGCCCATGCCTTTCCTCCACGCCAAACACAGACTGCAATTTCTGAAACTGTGAACGAAAACAAGTATCTCCTCCTTTAAGTTGCAAGTGTCAGGTATTTTGTTGAAGCAACAGGAAAGTGAGCAATGCAGGTCATGGCCCCAAGGGCCTGAGCTTTCTCTCCTAGTCTGCCTGGCTACTGCCACTGCCAAAGCTTCCAGCTACAGAGACCAACATGGAGCCCCTGATCGGGCACCATTGCCCAAGAGGGGCGGGCAGCCCACTGCTGGGAGACCCGGTGCTCAGAGCCTTTCCGCTTCCTCCTCAGGAGGGTTTGCTTCTCTGGCATCTGTGGGTATCGCTGCCCAAGAGCCTCCCGAGGACTCCCTGACACAGGACCCCTCTCACTTCAGACAAGGGTCCCACTTCCTGGTAACAGAAGCGCACAGCCCCTGGTCTCCTGATCCTAAACCCCCTACAGTATCCACCTAGTGAAATGACAGGTTGGTGTACTGCAGGCCCAGCATGGTGCCGCCCCGGGGAAGAGGCCCTGCGGAGGGGGCACTGCCTGCGGGCCGGAGGTGCAGTCCCTGAACAAACAGCTGCTGTGTTTGCAGTGGCACCGACAGCTGGAACAGCTGGGGGGAGAAAGACCGGCCGCACGTCCCCTTCTTGCTGAGGCCTATGTAGAGTCGGTGCTTTGTCTCATGAAGTCGTGACTGCGGGAAGCAAAATGCTGCTTCCCCACAGCGGGCCCAGTTCCACCAGCAGACGCCACAGGGCTCTGCGGCCACCCTGCTCATCCTGGGGTCCCTGCATCAGTGAACGGGAAAGCCAGAGAGGCGGAGGTGATCGGCCTCGACCCAAGAAGAGGGCCAGGTGAGAAGGACAGTTGGGAGCCCGGGGACACCCAGGAGTCCTTGGTGCTCCTGTTCTGGTGGCCGCTGCCACTTCAGGGCTGCAGCCAGCAGCGGAGAGCCAGCCAAGGGCCCGGACCCCAGGGGCTGAAGGTCCATCACCCACCAGACAGGAGGCCCACAGCAGCCAAATGCTGGCTTGAAGGGACCCAAAGTGAATGACCAAGAAGGACAGAGGACAACTATCATTACAACCCGGTGCCCCCAAACGCCCTCCTGGAGAGGCTGGGCTGGCTCACAAGGCCCAGGGAAAGGCCCAGTGTATGGCTTGACAGGAGGCCCGAGCCCGGAGATCTCACTCCTGTCTCCTCGGCCCACTGCCCACCCTGTCGTTGCCGTGGCCACGTCTCCCGCCGCTGTCACCCGTCACCTCACCCCGGCTGTCAGGCCATGTGTCTCGGAGAGGCTTTGAAAGGCTCCCCAGATCCCCTTCCCGCTCCACAAGGCTGGGCTTGATCCCGCCCTACTCTAGCGGACCCCCAACGGTCTGTTCCCCAAAGAGGACAACACTGAGGATCTTTAGATTGACAGACGCAGCTGCCATCACAAAACAGGAGCATCCGATGGCGAGATGCTGCGGAGTGCTCAAAGTACAGAGCCTGCACCGCAGGCAGCTGCGTGTACTTACACAGGTCACACAGCCTCTCCGGGCCTTCAGCGTCTAATCTCTACTGTGCAGGGAACCGTAGCCTCGGTCCCTCAGCACGAGCCCCAGCACACGCAAGCTCAGGAAAAGGGTTTACTCTGCCTCAGGAGCTGGAGCACTCTGACTCCCATGCTTCTCAGTGAACGGGCAAGAACTTTACACCAAAACGGAGACCCCGCCCACGACCACTAACGCATCTCCAGTGCCCCCCAGGGCGAGCTCCCAGCCACCCCCCACTGTCCCCAGCTGACCCTGTTGTCGTGGGTGTGCCAGGAGATGTTGCCAATGACCTTCAGCTGCTGCCGTACGGGGTCAAAGGAGGCGACGCTCTGGAAAGGGTTCTGGCTCTGGTACCACTGCCACTGGACGATGTCCAAGCGCAGGGGCACATCCCCTTGCTCGTCAAAAAAGATCTGGTTGCCCAGGAGGGGGAAGTTGACCTTCTGAATCTCTTTCAGCAGCTGGAAGGGTCAGAAACAACAGAAATGGGGCCCGGTGAGCCCGGCCCCCCGCTACCTCCACCTCCGCAGCTGTGGAGCGGGCAGTTCAGGGGGAGCAAATGCGCCCAGTCTCAGCCTCAGCTGTGTCCCTTGCTGTGCAGTGCTGCACCTGTTGCTCAGGCCAACTGGGGCTACCCTGCTCCCTGGGTCCTTCCCACCTGCCGCACCTTAGGGCCAGCTCTTCCCAGGCTCTCCCTCCACTAGAACTGCTCGGAACTGGGCATGCTCTGTCCTCACCTGGCTGGTGACTTCGGGCACTGAGCCTCTGGGCTAACCCTGGAAGGGGTTCAGTCTGCCTCTTAGCTGTACCCCCACCAGTGGGAAGGTCAGCTAGGCTACGCTGTGGGGACCCGGGAGCTCACCTCTCTCAGGGATTGGCAGAGAGCAGGGCCTGGGGAGTGCACCCTGGGGCCTCCCTCCCGAGTCCAGCAGCCTCTCCAGAGTTTGCACAGATATTGCAGGGTCCGGGACGTGGAGGTCCCTGGTGAGGCTGGTCCTGAGTGCCCTGTGTCCCCTCCTGCAGTGAGCTGGCCAGGCCTGGCTGAGCCAGCTGAGGTTTGAGGCTCCCTCATCCATCGTGAGTGAACTCTGTTTCCCTTCTCACCTCCCCGCGCCCTGACCTCCAGCGTTGTCTGGAAGCATCTTAGGCAGACCCAGACCTGCCTCACTATCTCTCCTGAGGCCCGGCGCTTGGGGTCAGGAGCACACTCAGCCTCCCTTCTGCACCAGGAAATCTGTGTGCATTGCTATGCCTCTCAGTAACTCATCTGGGTCCCAATCACTCCTTCTACCCAAGGGCTCTTGGCCCAATGAACAAAAGCACATCATAGCTCTCCCTGGGCTCCTACTGTCTGCAAGGCAAAGCCCCAGTTCTTCCAAGGGGCCCTTAGTGTCCCCCAGTGTCACCTGTGGCTCCCCTTGTGGCCTGCTCTCCACCACGCAGCCAGGTCACCTCTTGTCTACTCTCCCCCTGCAGTCCAATGCTTGCCCTCCCCTCTCCCTCGGTCTGGCCTTCCCTGACCCCTCTCATCCTGCGGCCCCTACCCAAGGCACAGCAGCAATTGCCACTTCCTGGTGCATTTTATTTTACTTTATTTATTTTTTGATGGGGGTTTTGAGACAGGGTCTCACTATGTAGTCGAGACTGACCTGGAACTCACTATGTAGCCCAAGCTGGTCTCGAACTCACCGCGATCCTCCCGCCTCAGCGTCCCGAGCTTGCTGCATTGTAGAAGGGACAGATTTAACCGCCTTCATCTCTTCCTAGCTGTGTGTCCCCAGGATCTGGCACACAGTAGGTGCTCAGTAAATGGGACTGGATGTCCTGGTGGCTGTGATTGTTGCCCTTTGTCACCACCATCAGGAGAAGAAGGGGGACCGCTGGTTCTACGTCGCAGCCCCGGAGGAGGGCAGAGACCACAGTGCAGGTGCAGGCTCGCAGCCACGAGCTGGCACAGGCATACACATCGCTGGGCCCTGACCCTCCACTCCCTCTGTGTACATGAGGAGCCCTTACAGTGGCTCTGAGCTGGAGCTCACGCAGTCAGCACCTGGTTGGCGTTGAGAAAACAGTGAAAGCCTATATGACAATTACGTGAGCTGTTAATGTGACAGGAAGGACAAAGAGGAAAAGGCACAGAATGGCTTTTACAGAATAGGTGCCCATTAAAAAAAACGATTAACGAAATGCAGGATTA
The DNA here is from genome assembly GCF_012274545.1 of Fukomys damarensis. NCBI lineage: Eukaryota > Metazoa > Chordata > Mammalia > Rodentia > Bathyergidae > Fukomys > Fukomys damarensis. The sequence goes on from NW_022900935.1 coordinate 3,244,166, forward strand.
GTTCTGAGCTTATGGCACAGATAGGTACAATTAAAACAGAGAGGGGCTGAATCTTTGCTGTTTTGTTTGTCTGCAGTTTGAGGATGGAACCCAGGGCCTTGGGTGAGTCTTGCGGGTGTGCTACCACTGAGCTGTACCCTACTCAGACAGCACTTGTTTTTAAGCGACCTGAATTACTCTGCTACGGAAGTGAGAAGTTATCTGGGGATGCACAGGGATTTAGAAAAGGGAAGAACGGGGGAGTAGAGAGAGGAGCTGGCCAGGGTTTGGAAAGTCACTGAGCAACAAGGCGGGAGGCTGGGCCAGGCTGGAAAAGCCAAAGAGCTGTGGAGAAGCGGAGATGTCTAGACGCACGGTGCACAGCGGGCCCTCCCTGCACGAATCCCCTCTGCCTCCCTGATCCTTCGTACAACCCGCCACGGCCTGTGTGCGCGATCAGAAAAGCACAGACTTAAATCCAGGCCGGAGCCAAGGCGTCCCAGGCTCAGCGATCTCTCCAGGTCCTGCACCTGTCCAGGGACTGCCTTCCAGAGGATTCCAGCGGAACCTCTGAGGACAGACTTGTCTTGGGCGGCGCCTAATTTAAACAGGACTGTCGTTTGGGGCACCAGGAAGGACTTCGGGCTCTTGGCACTCCGAGGGAGGGGACACTCCGTGGCCTCTCACGCCCCTTTGCCCGCCCCACCCCCCAGTTTAGAGCCGAGCCAGTGCAGGCTGCGCGGTCTCCGTGGCAACCACAGGGTCTGGGCCTGCGCGGGGGCACTCGCCTGCCAAGGATAGACGGCTTTCTTGGTGCAGTAAAGAGGGCCGCAGTGCAGGAGGCTGTGCAAGGCGTGCGCCACGGCATAGACGGCCGAGTACACGCAGTAGGCCACGCGCTCCCCGGAGAGCGTGAGGATGGTGTTGAAGGACCTGGTGATGTTCAAGCAGGCGTCGCATTCCTGGTTGCAGGTGCCCCGCGGGCTGCTCCTGTTCGGAGGCTGAGCGGGCGGGGTCCTGGGGCGGCGCACGCGGAACTCGCTGAAGCCAGGCATGGGCACCTCCTGGATGGTGACGCCGAGGAAGGTCCCGGTGTTCCGCAGGCCGGTAAGGTTGTGCAGGACCGGGTCGATGGCCCAGGACTCGGAGGCGATCCACACCATGTCGGTGACGTTCCAGAACAGCACCTGGTGGAAAAAGTTGTGCAGGGCCAGCTCGGGGGAGAACACGACCACTATGCGCGCCGTGGCCTGCTTCAGCTTGAGCAGGATGTCCTCCAGCTGCCTCAGCTCCGCGGCCGTCACGACCTGCTCGGGCTGCGGCGTGGGCAGCACCTCCTGGAAGGCGATGCAGATGTCGTTGTTGCGGGTCAGGCGGTCTCGGAGCAGCTGGCTGTTGTCGCGGCCGTAGTCGTCGTCGCTCATCAGCACGGCGATCCAGTTCCAGTGGAAGTGAAGCATCAGCTGCACCATGGCCTCGATGTGGTGGGTGGCGCTGGGCATGGTGCGCAGCATGGCCGGGTAGCGCTGCTTGTTACGCAGCTGGTCGCTGACGGCGCTGTAGGAGATCTGCGGGAGGTGAGGGGTGCCCGGGTGAGGAGGCGACCGCGGGGTGCCAGGCCCACAGAGGGGAGGTGGTGGCAGGGTCTTCGGCCACCATCACCACCTCGGTGACAGCTGTGCACCACGCCCGGGACCAGGGTGCCCACCGTCTTCGCGCAGTGATACCTGAGAACCGACTGGTGCCGCGCCCTGGCTCGGTGCTGTGCACCATGATGCCCATCGGCTGGTAACATTCACTGAGCACCTACTGTGTGTCCCTGGACATAACGCTTTTCTCCTGGGCACCGTCATCCATTCCTTCCCTCAGCCTCCAGGAAACTTCCGGTTTTCCTCGCAATGCATTGGTTGCCCTGTCTCCTACCCTGGTTCCATGTCTTGACCTTGGGGGGCCTCAGGTCAAGGTTCCAACGTGGGTTTTTTGTTTTTTTTTCTTAAGAGAGATTCTTTATAGGTTGTTAAGTTGCCCAGGCTGGGCTCAAACTTGTGACCCTCCTGCCTCAGCCTCCCAGAGTGCTGAGATTACAAGCCTGGGCCACTATACCTGAATCCCAGCCCTCTATTCTTTAATTTTAACTTTTTTTTAGAGAGAGACAGAGGGTCTTGCTAAGTCACTGAAGAATCTGCAATCCTGTCTCAGCCTCCCAGCTGAGACAGGCGTGCACCCCTGTATGGCATCTAATGTGGCTCTTTTTCTGCTACACTCATCCCTGGTGACCCCACCCAGCCTCCTGGCTGTTAATTCTCTTTTCAGACCAACAACTCCCGTTCTTCTGCCCCAGCCCAGACCTCTCTCCTGAGCTTCAGGATCATATTTCCAATCTCCCACCGCACATAGCCATGCTGTCCACCCACAGCGGCCCAACTCAGGGACACTGGGCCCAACTTTCCCTTGCTCCAGCCAACAGCCCTGCAGCTCCCTTGTCTGTCACTCGTCTGTGTTTATTGTCTGTCTCTCCCAACCAGAAGATAAGTTCCAGGAGGGCAGGGATCTGTGTTTGTTTGGCTCCCAGCCATACCCCAGCCCCTCCACTACTCCCTGGCACGCAGTGGGTGCTCAAGAAATAGTTGTGACTTAAATAAGGGGACAGATTCAGCCCTGAGCTGCTTCAAAGAAAAATTGGAGGCTCAGGGGGAAATGCACCCCATGTCTGTCAGCCTCCAAAGCCTGAGCTTGAGCTGCCTCCTCCAGATGGGGTCGGGCCTCGCTCATGTTTGCACCTCCACTCTGGTGGTGACGGAGGAAGGACTTCCAAGCCCCTTGCGCAACCACCCTTCCGACCCCACCCCGGCCCCTCGGCAGGGCCCCAGAGCCTCACCTGTGGAAGGAGAAAGAGGGAGAGGAAGTTGGCTACCGTTATGGTGGATTTAGAGTTGTCAGGGCCAATGACAGCCACCACACGAGGCACATAGTTGCTGTAATCCCTGTTGATGGGCAGGAAGTAGTCCGTCTTGGCCAGGAAGTAGAGCACAGGCTGGACATTATTGGTTTGGTAGCAGATGTCCACGATCTCATAGCCCAGCTGCACACCAGGCAGTAGGCTGCTGTGGTTATTGATCTCCTCCACCGCAAAGCGCATGGCCTGCATGAGGCTATAGCCCAGCACCTTCATGTCGTACCTGGAGGGGTGCAAGGCCGTGAGGTGGTGGAAGCTAAGAGGTGCAGAGTGCGAGGGGACGGGAGGGCAGAGCCAGGGAGGCCGAGACCCTGAGGAGCCCTCCAGCAGAGCCCGGTGCCTTCACCACATCCCGGTCACCGTGCCACGTCTCCCGGGTCACCGTCGCCCCGGTGGCCACCACGGCTCTGTCACCAGTCTACCGATGCCCACTGTGACTCCCGTTCCCATGGTCGTCCTCAGCACCCCCTCCATCACCAGCATCGCTTCCACTGCCGTTACTGTGACATCTTCCTGACCACCGCTGCTGCCACCTCCACCACCAGCACTGTGCTTGCTTCAGCTTCACTATCTCCGGGGTTTCTACTGTCAGCACCACCAGCTCCGCCTTCGTCTCCATCGTCAGGTTGCCCGTCACTGTCCGAGGCCTCAGAAAACCCAGCACCACGCTTGGTACCACCCCCGGCACCCCGGCCCTCTCCACTGTCCAGCCAGCACGTGCCGTCCCCCTGGGTCACAGAAATGGTGCATTTCTGGAGTCAGCCCTTGGTCGTCTTCTGCTCTCCCCTTCCTTCCTATCCTTAGAATGCTCCCCCTTCTCTGAGCGAGGTCACTTAACACCTGCTGGCTGGCTGCAGCGTCTCGGGCTTCGTGTTTGCAGAAAGATTGCTCACCCGATCTCTGCAGGATGCTGTCGCCCCAAGGGACTCACAGGGAGGGGATCACCTGCAGTCCTGGAAGACCCCCCACCCACCCAATCACAGCCCTTGGAAAACTCGAACCTCCCCCTCCACCTGAAACCTGCTACAGAAAAGCCACATCCTGTTTCCCAAAGGCACAGCCCCTGGTGTCCAGCCCAGGCTGTGACATGACCGGCTGAGAGTCCCCTGTTGCTAGCAGCGGGGCGGGGGATGACTCTGATGACCTCTAAGACCTCTCTGAGCTCAAAGAGAGACGTGGAACTCTACAGGGAGATACAACATCAGCACAACCCTGGTCCCACTGATGCAGGACACGCTCACAAAGATTGCAGTGACATGGGTTGCATGGGGCCTCCCTGATGAGCCTCCCTGATGACCAGAAGACAGGTAGCAAGAGGTGAAGAGCGTCCTGAGCTCTCAGTCCTGGTTTGGCCCCCTGGTGACCACAGCACCGGACCTGGACCCCATGCCCCCCCACAGCCGCGGCCAGGCTCACGTGAGACTTACTCCTGGCACTTGGGAACCTGCAGGACGGTGAGGTGAGAAACGCCCTGAGGGTTGGCGTGGAGGGTAAAGAGGCCACCCAGGAGGTAATCGCCAGGCAGGAAAAAGTCCAAGTTCTCAGCCTTCTCAGCTTTCCCGGCCAGGACCTGAAGCAGAAGGAACGGGGCCCAGGGCATCCTTGTCTGGAGCCCCATGGCTGTGAAGTGACAGTGTGTCGGGGGGTGGCCTGCCTCCCTGGAGAGCAGGTGATTTGACACCAGGGCATTTGCATAGGCATTTACATAGGGGACGGCCCTGCCACTGACGGGAGGCACCTGGGACAGGTGGATCCGGAAGGAGCCCGCATGCTCTTTCCTGGGAGAGCACGGGGCCTGGTGGCCTGGGAGCAGAACCTTGTTTGGAGGGAGAGAGCAATCTGCTGCCCAGCCACACCTTAGCCTTGTACCCCTTGGTCAGGAATGGGCTCCCTGTCCGGACAATCGACATTTCAGAAGTGAGGACACGGGTGTTTCCAGGAGACCGAGTGGGTAGCAGACCGCAGCTCTGGAGCCAACCGCGGGGCCCACGGCGTGACGTTCATGTGGCACCTGGCACATTCGGTGTCCAAAGAGTGTGGCCAACAGGAACCAGGCATCAGCTGAGGGCTTGTCACCCACCGTGTCACTCACTGCTCCCAATATCTGTGACTCTGGCCAAGCCTCATTTCAGGATGGGGACACCGAAGCCCTGAGAAGTTAAGAAACCGAGCCATGTGCCCCGCTCGCACCGCTGGGATGTGGTCTGGTGGCCAGGTCACCCGACACCACAGGGCCATGTCTTTCCATGTAAAGCAACGGCAGCAGTGAGAGTGTGGGGTGGCCGTGGGGACAGAGGCCTCCCTGCTGCCACCTGGCGGCCTAAACGGCTGTCAGCTCTGGGGTGTGAGCCCCGCCACAGACTCACCTTGACTTGGTGCCAGGGGGCAGGGGCATCTGCAAAATGGAAAAGTGAAGACTCTTAAAGTTGTCTGCCCAAGGTCTGGAGGGACGAGGGGCCACTGGAATCAGAGACCTGCACTTCCCTAACGCTGCTCTGACCCTTTCCAACCCAGATGTGCAATGAAGCAGAGGTCTCAGGGGACCTGCTATACACAGCCCAGCTAAGGTGGCTGTTGCCAGCCTGTCCCCAGCTCCAGGGTGCAGGTGCTGATGGGTGGAGGCCTCCAGGTGACAAAGAGATCCCTGAAACCCCCAGGCTCCCCTCTGCCCATGACTCCAGCCTCCCGGGTTTGGTGCAAACGGCAGGGTGAGAGAGCCCTGGAGAAGGGGGACGATCGGCCCTTCCTGTAGCAAGATGAACCACCCCGGGAATACCACCGGTTCCGCACCAACTCAACTGACCCTCCGTGCCCCAGTGGGTCGGACGCCTTCATCAGCTCTGGAGATGGGGAGCACCCGTCTTGCCCCAGCCCTTTTTGGGGTGCAGACCCCCTATGGACATTTACAGCAACCACTAGAGGCTTCTTGGGCAGTGGAAAAGACTCAACACTTGCTAGTTAACCTTGGTGTCCCTGCCCTTCTGTAGGCCTATGTAAGCCAGCAGGGGACCCCATAAAACCAGGAAGAGCCCCGCATGAGACATTTGAAGGCGTGGGTTCTGGCCTGGTGCTCTTTTCTCTGGGCCTGTTTCCTCATCTATACTATGGGGAAGCCACTCTGCAGTTCTACCTCGAACTCACCTCTGCCTCTGGTCTCTTCAGGCCCCACCCCAAGCCCAGATCCCTTTACCTCCTTCCTGGACTGCTCCATCTGTTTCAAGCCAGCCTATTGCTCCTCTACTCTGCCCTTCTCGAACTCCCTCCCGCCAGGCCTGGACCAAGTCCGAGCCCTGGGCTTGGCCTTCAAGACCTCAGCGGCGATTCATCCTGCCCTTCCTGGATGCCCTCATCCAGCTGTACCCTGTCTCGTGTGCTCCAGACCACAGCCCCCGCAGGCCTCTTTGGACCGTGGTCCCTGCAGGATCTTCCTGAGGGGGCATTCTAGGGGCATCCAGCACACAGTCCCTGCCCTGACAGACACCCCAGGGGCTGAGGAGCTGTAACAACGGACAGCAATGTCCCCAACAGGTGTTAGAGGCCATGCCTCGGGCTAGATATTTCATGTACCTTACATCACCGGTTTACCATGCCCCTGCAAAGTTGCCATGGTTACTTCCAGTTTAAAGAGGAGGAAACAGGCTCAGAAAGCTTAAAGGACTTGCGAGTGACATAGCTAATGGTGGTGAAGACAGAAGGTAAGCACGGATTGCCCAAGTCCCAAACTGCACGTTGTGTGACCACAGGGTGTTCACCTGCAGGAGGTGGCACCACAGGTCCCACCATGGGGCTGGGGGCACCGCAGCCCTCACCATGTGGGTTCCACCTAAGGCTAAGGTGCTGGGGAAAGACAGTTTCCAGGGTAGCCACAGGAACTGCCTTTGTGGGCTCTGAAGAGGGGGCAGAGGCTGCTAGAGCTGGGCAGCCATGGGCCACGCTGAGCCTCCTGGGAAAGCCAGGTGACCCAAGGCATGAGGTAAGGGTATGGGGAGAGACAGAGCATCTAGATTAACCAGGCTGGATGTCACCCAGCTCAGGGTGTGCAGAGGGGCTGGAGAACCAGAACAGCACGGAAAGCCATTCGTGCAGTGGGCAGTCACCCAAAGTCCAGAAAAGCAGCTTGGTTTCCCCTCCACTCTCATAAAGTCAAGCAGGATTATGTTGGGACGGCCTCTCGGCAAAGTGAGGGGGCAGACAGGCAGCCCGACCCAGGCTTCCAGTCCAGCTCGGCCCAAGGGCGGGCAGCCCATGGGGGAGTCACTTCCATTTTCACGGCCTCAGTCTCCCTCTTTGTCAAATGAACTCAGTGCTTAGCACTTCCAGCAAGGCCCCTGCTGCAATCCTGAGGAAGCCCTGCGTGCCACACCCACAACACACGAGCTGTCACCAGGCTCCACCTGCCATAAACCTTGGAGCTTGTCCAGTCTATGCTGGGACACCATCCAGAGTCCTCCTACTGGCCACCCAGAAGACAAACAGCTGAGCACTGTGTCACCGTGACGGTCCTTAGTGTCCCACGCGTGGCACATGGCCCCAGGTGGGCTAACACAGCTGTCACCCGCGGCCCAACCTCACACCTGTGTGCCCACTGGTTCCAAGATGACAGTGAGCCAGGACAGATTTATGCAAAGCACTCGGTGAGGTCAAGGGGCTGCCCATTTGCCTGGGCGTCTGCTTGGGGAAAGGAACAGGGCTGCCCTGGGCTGCCTTCCTCCATGGGCCCTGTGGGTGGATGGGACTTCAGCCTGGGCAGGGCCTGGCAGCTGCACCCCCTGCTCTGCTGTCTCTGCCTGCTGGCTTCTCTGCCCCCAGATGGACCTGGGTGGCTGCAGACCCAGACTCGTCTGACTTGGGGTGCAGAAGACGGGCAAGCGGTGCCTCCCAGGGAGGGCTGGGAACCAGGTGGCCCCCAAGTTGGCCAGAGGGAGCTCGGATGATGGGCACTAGGGAGGCCGTTTTAAAATATTTTGTTTGAACTGAGCTCCCCAAGAAATGTCAACACTGAAGCTGGGAGGTCAAGGAACAGCAAAGAGGGGTCAGGGCAGGGATTCTAGTCCCAGGCTGGCCCTGCAGCTGTTTGGTGGCGGTGCCAATGGCCTGGGGCAGCTGGAGATGGGGCTGGTCATTTTCCTACTAGTGTACTCACTAACCTGTCTTGCCTCAGTTTCTCCATCTGTTAAATGGGAGCAACAGGACACTGTACAGCACCGCCATGAGGATGAGGGAGCTAAAGCACTCAGCTCTGGTCCAGGCACAGAGCCTGGTCCAGGCAAGCCTAGTCTCTAAGCAGAATGCATAGTGGTTACAACGATGGGGCGAGGAAGGGGATTTAATGAAAATAGAGATGGGATTCCAGGAGGGCTGGCCGCACCCTGCCTGCCATCCCCTAGGACTCTGGATGGGCCTGGTGACCAGCAGCTGGCACAGGTGGCCTCTTATTTCCTTAGTGCATGCTTGGCTGGCAACCCGTAGGATGGCGGTGGCAGGGACATCCGGCCTCAGTCAAATGGCTCATGCTCTGAGCCCATGCCTGTGGCTAGGCCCCTGGCCACCGCAGGTAAATGAAGGGGCTCTTTGGGTGACCGCAGACATGGGGACTTAAGTGTGCTGGCCATGCAAAGAGGCCTCAGGCACCTGAGCAGGGACAGGTACTGTGCCTGAGAAACACCAACCCCGAGTCTGGGGGGTGGGCCTAGGCCGAGGGGTCTTGCCCTAGTTCAAAAGGAGGCAGAGGGGCCAGGTGAGGGTAAAATGACAGTGGCAGAGGAGCTTGGAGGACAGGGGGTTCAGACCCACCTTCTTAAAAGCAGCAAGCTGTGACCCTGTGCTAATCCTGCCTCTCTGACCTCCATCAGCCACGGTGACACTGGCTAGACAAGGACATAGCCAGGAATCAGCCAGCTCTGCCTCCATCTCAGTGTGACCTTGAGCAAGTTTGACTATTTGCTCAAAAACATGGACAGAGCCCACATTATCCCTTGGGTATAAAATGCCACCCTTCCCTGCTGTGAGCTCCAGCGGGGGCACTCAAGGCACTGCCCTTTGTCCCTGGGCACAGCCACCTGTGAACTCCCTGACCGGAGTCCAGCTGCTTCTGGAACCGAGCAGTGGCAGCTAGGAGTGAGTGAGCCAGGACGGGGGCTGTGCCACAGTGAAGCCTCCCCTCCCCACCTGCCCCTTTATTTTCCTTGTTAAAATCCACTCGTCTAAAAGACACCTTCACGGAAACATCTGGAATGTCTGGCCACGTATCTGAGTCCTGTGGCCCAGCCAAAGTGACACATAAAACCCCCACGGCACCGTACGGCGGTGGTTATGATGATGGCTAAACGGGTGACATTTTTGATCATTATCCGGCTGGCACTGTTCTAACAACCTATAGAATAAGCCGATTCTCCCGATAACCTGTGTGCACGTGCAGGAGAGGGAATTAGCCCCGTTTTATGGACAAAAGTTCACGGAGATGACAGAACTTTTTGGAAATCACCTGGCTCGGAAGTGGTGAGGCATGATTTGAACCCAGGAGGTCTGGCTGCGGCCACCTCCAGCATGTACTCCAGATGCCACCCTTCCTCCTGTCACTTTGAGGGCACGGCGTCCGCCACCTGACAACACACTGCGGCGCTATCAGACTCGAAGGAAAAGTCAGCCACCCCCATGACCCCCATCAGAAAGACCACTGCTTTGAAAGGTAACAGGCATTTTATTGGTGGCGCTGGGAGTGCCCCCCTGCTACCTCACAGTGTAGACAGAATCAGTAGGAAAACCTCCAGCCTGTGCCTCCCACCCAGCCCACCACGGGAAATGACGCAGAGCTCGGAAAGAAACAGCCCACTTCCGGCCAACGTGGCACTGGGCCCACGCCAGACTGTGTGCTGTGCTGTGAAAGGGGCACTTGAGTGTGGCCACGCCAGCTCTGTGGGACCAGCACTCCCTCAGGGCTGAGCTGAGTCCCTGCAAGGGAATCTAGGCCCTACGTGGCTCTGGGAACAGACATCTCTGGAGGCGGATAAGGGTTAGCCCAACAGAGCAGAGGTGACCCAAATTTCCAAAATCACAACCAGCCTGGGAGGACCGCCACCTCCCACTCCTTGGCGTGTGGCCAAGAGGGCCACGGGCCTTTGAGGGACACAGGTACAGGGAGGAAGGCACATGGTATCTAAGGCATACGGCTGGCACAGGTGGGCTGGACAGAGACAGTGTGGGAGTCTCTTTTGAGTCTGAGGCAGCCCAAACTGAGGGCAAGGCCAGCTGTGCTCCCTGTGCCCTGCAGGCCACCCCTGGTCACAGCCAGGAGCATCTGCAAGTGATGAGGTTGCCACAGGGCCTGGGGCTGCCTCCTTTCCCCACAGGGTCCCCAGAGGGGCTCCCTCTCTATTCCCCAGGTCCCTGAGCCACCAGGCTCAGTACGGGGAGAGGGAAGCAGACAGGCAGAGAACCGACCAGGTACCGGGGTTGTACCTGCTGTTTCCAGTGCGGCTGACTAGAAAAGGGGTCAGTGGCCCTTTCTTCCCCAACATAACCTCAAACCAGAGCCTGGGCACCTGACACTGGGGACAAGAGGGGCTTTGATATGGACAAATGGCAGGAGAGGCCAAGCTTGGCTCTAGAAGGGGCGCTGTCCATGAGGAGCCCGTGGAGGGGCGGAGCAGGGTCAGTGCAGCAAGGTCAGTCATCTGGATGGACAGACAGGCAGACTGGTGGAGGGGATGAGTAGGGTTCACTGCATGTAGGAGTAGCGCCAGTCTCCCAGAGGCTTGTGGGTCTCTTTGATGACCTGGGGTGATGTCCAGCGCAGGATGTAGTGGGGACCCCCTGGCTTGTCATTGGTTCCTGTGGAAAAGACAGTGCTGTTTTCCCCAGAGAAGACACAAGGGTTCTTTCTGGGCAGAAGAGCTGACAGGAAGGAGCTGACAGAATAAATAGCGTACCATCACTGGCAGCGAATAGCAGGAAGGTCCCAGAGGGACAAAGGGGGGACCCTGACTCCTGTCTACTGGCTGGGAGGGGCCGCAGCAGCTAAAACTGGACATATTCACAGCTCTGGGCTTTGCTGTGCACACAAGTGAAGATTGTCTGAGGCATCTTACCCGACAGGTGGGTATAATGCCAATCCTTGGGGGGCCATGCACTCCACCAGCCAGGGGAGGAGGAGGGGCACTGCAGAACGAGCACTGGATGGGGAGTCAGAGACCTGCTGTGATCCTGAGACACAGTAAGTAATCGGTGCTTTATCTTCATAGCTAGTTCCCTTCTCGGCCAGTGCTCCTAATGCCCTTGCAATTTTCTGAGTGCTAGAAGTTAGGGAAGTGTCTTGCTACTCCTAAGCCCCTTCCAGTCACATCTGTATTAATGCTAGTGAATAACTCTTAGGGGTTGGGAGCTGAGAGAAACCATCTGGGTGATTGAGGATCGATACTTTCCACCCCAGGCCACCAGGGAGAGAGGCTGGAACCTGACTTTATCACCAGTGGCCAATGATTTGGACATGGTGCTTACATAACGAAGCCTCCAGGGACTCCACCAAAAAACAGGGTTTTGAGAGCTGCTGGGTTGGCCAATAAGAACACAGCCACATGCAAGGAGGTTGGTGTACCCCAAACTCCATGAGGACATAAGCTCCTGTGCTCAGGAACTTTCCAGACTTTGTCCTGTGCACCTCTTCATCTGGATGTTTATCTGTAGTCTTTAAAATCTCCTGTTACCCCGTTACTGGGGTTCAAGAACCTTGAGAATAAAAAAGGGATAGAAAGATACAATAACAGAAAGTTTCCCAAAACCTAGAGAAGGATACAAATATCCAGGGACAGGAAAGTCTACCCCAAGACACACTACAATAAAGCTTTCAAAGGTGAAAGATAAGGAGAAGAATCTCAATACTGCAAGAGGAAAGGAAGAAACACACAGGGATGTCCCAATTTGCCAAGAGTTTCTCTGCAGAAACCTGACAGGCCAGAAGAGTCACCCATAAAGGTAGAAACCAAGTTTCAAAGTGGATAATAAAACCTTACTTATAGATAATCACATTAAATGTAAATGGATTAACTTTTCCAATTAAAAGATAGAGTGACTAAATGAATTTAAAAAGACCCAACCATATGTTGCTTCAAGAAACTCACATCACTGCTAAGAACACATGCAAAATGAAAGTGAAGGTATAGATTAGATATTCCGGGAAAACAGAGTCCAAAAGAGCCAGGGATAGCCATACTTATACCAGGTAAAATAGACTTTAAAGGCAATGAAGAGAGACAAGATACTATACTATGACAAAGGGGTCAAGTCAGCAAAAAGAAATAACAATTCTAAATATATATGCCATCAGTATCAGAACAGCCTAATATATAAAGTGCAAATTAATAAATTAATGAGAGAGAGACAGATTTCAATACAATAAAAGTAGAGAACTTTTAACGCTCCACTTTCATTAATGGACATATCATCCAGACAGAAAATAAATAAAGGACAGAATTAAGCCGTACCCTTAGATTAAAAGGACCTAACAAACATCGATAGAACATTCCATCTGATAACTGCAGATTAAAAGTTCTTCTCATCAGCACAGGGAATATTCTCCAGGATGGACCAAATGATAGGTCATCAAATCAGTTTCAAGAAAAAAAGTTCTGAATCAGTTTCAAGAAAAAAAGTTCTGTATGTGGTGCTGAGGCTTAAACCCAGGGCCTTGTGCATGCTAAGTATCCACTCATCTACATCCCAGACCTCCAAGTATTTTTAAAATTGAGGGTCAGGGCTTTAGCTCAATGGCACTGCACCTTCCTCAAAAGCACAAGGTACTGAGTCCGATCCCCAGTACCAAAAAGAAAAAAAAAATCATATCAAGTATTTCTGTCTAACCACAGTTCAATAAAACTAGAAATCAATAACCAGAAGAATTTTTGTGACTATACAAACACATGGAAGCCAAACAACTTCCTCTTGAACCACCTATGAATCAAGGAAGAGATCAAAAAGTAAATAAAAAATTTCTTGAACCAAATGAAAACGGAGACATAACATATTGAAACCCATGGGACCCAGCAAAAGGAGGACTAAGAGAAAAGTTTATGGCAAGCAATGCCTGCATCAAACAAGTGGAGAGCTCTCACACAACCTTTTAGTGAAGTTCAAGGAGCTAAAAGAACAAGAATAAACCAAACCCCAAACTAGCAGGAGGAAAAAAAATAAACAAATAACGATCAGAGCAGAAACAAATGAAATAGAGACTTTAAAAAATATATAAAAGATCAACACAACCAAATGCTGGTTCTTCAAACAGATAAACAAAATTGACGATCCCCTAGTTAGACTAAGGAAAGGGGAGAACAGACATAACATCAGAGCAATGAAGGGAAACATTACAACTGATACCATACGAACACAAACTAGAGACCATTAGAGAGTATTACAAACGACTATATGCCAGCAAGTTTCACAACCCAGACAGAAACAAATTCTTGGACACACGCCTTATCAAGATTGTTTTAAAGCACCCACTGAACCTAGGGCCTCACATACACTGGGCAACCCCTCTACCACTGGGCCACACCTCCATCCCTTTATCAAGATTGCATCATGAAGAAACAGAAAATCTGAGCAGATCAATAACAAGTCTGAATCAGTAATCAAAAGTTTCCCATTAACACAAAGCAGGTCCAGATAGCTTGCTGAGTTACACCAAGAATTTGATTAAGAACTAATACCAATGCTTCTCAATTATTTTTTTTTAAATGAAGGAACAGAACTCTTCCACACATTTTCCGAGGTCAACATTACTCTGAAACCAAAAAAAAAAAAAAAAAAAGAGAGGGAGC
>NW_022900935.1:3258336-3287836 GCF_012274545.1 Fukomys damarensis
AAAAAAAAAAAAAAGAGAGAGAGCAAAAGAGACAAGGATACAACAACTACAAGAAAAACAAAGCCAGGTGTGGTGGTGCATGTCGGTAATCCCAGCACTTAGGAGGCTGCACCAGGATTGCTGTGAGTTCCAGGCCAGCCTGGGATAGATAGTGAACTCACTACAAAAGGTGACTCTGCTTCAAAAAACCAAAACAAAAACAAAACACTATAGGCCAATAACCTTGATGAACATTAAAAATCCTCAACAAAAATACTTGCAAACTGACTCTAATTATTTACCATGATCAAGTGGGATTCATCTCAGAAATGAAAGAATAATTCATTCAATGAATACAAATCGATAAACATAATATAACACGTCAACAGAATGGACAAAACCCACGATTGTCTCAATAGACATGGGAAAGGCGTTTGATAAAATCTAGCATCCTTCATAATAAGAACTCTGAACCAAGTAGGAATAGAAGGGATATACTTCAATATAACAAAGGTCTTATCTAATAAGCCAACAGCCAACCTCAGGCTCAATGGGGAAGAGTTGAAAGCTTTTTCTCTGAGATCTGGAATGAAAATGGATTCTCACTGATACCAGTTTTATTCAACATAGTACTGGAAGTCCTAGCCAGAGTGCACAGAAAGAGAAAGCAATAAAGGGCACCCAAGTTGGAAAAGAGGAAATTGAACTGTCACTGCTTGCAGAAGATATGATTTTAGATAAAGAAAACCCCAAAGACTCCACCAAAAAAAGTATTAAAACTAATAAGCAAAGCTGCAGAACATAAGGCCAGTGTGTGAAAATCAGTAGCATTACTACAGACCCAATAGGAAATTATCTAAAATAGAAATTGAAAAATCAATCCCACTCACAGTAACTATGAAAGTTTTTAAATGTCTAGGAAAAAGTTTAACCAAAGGGCTCAAAGATCTCTACAATGAAAACTATAAAACCTTGATGAAAGAAATTAAACTGAATACACAACACACACGCGCGCACACACACGCGCACACACACAGGTACAATAAAGGACAAACACCCTGTGTTCATGGGCTGGAAGAATCAACACTGTTCAAATGTCTGTACTGCCTAAAGTCAACTACAGATTAGATGCAATTCTTATCAAAACACCAAGGACATTATTTGTGTGCAAATAAATAGTCCCGGGGCCGGGGATTTAGCTCAGTGGTTCCAGTGCCTGCCTCAAAAGTGCAAAGACCCAAGTTCGACCCCCGGTACCAAAAATAAATAATAAAATAAATAAAAAGTCCTGAACAACCAATGTAATATTCAGCAACAAAACAACATAAGCAGGAGGCATTATACTACCAAACTTCAAAAACACTATCAAACTGCATAAAAAGACACCCAGACCAATGGAACTAACAGAGAGCCTAAGAATGAGCCCCACCATCCACAGCCGGCCATCTTTTTTGGGGGGGTACCAGGGATAGAGCTCAGGACTTTGAGCTTGCAAGGCAGGCAGCAGCACCACTGAGCTAAACCCCAACGCCACCCCTCCCCACCACCCCGGCAACAGTCCTTCAATGAACGGTTCTGGGAGAACTGGACACTGCTGCGCAGGAGGATGACAACTCTACCGGAACTGAGGACCTAAATATAAAACCCAAAACTACGACACTTCTCAGAAAACAACAGGGAGTGCTTGAGGACACTGAACGCGCAAGGGTTTTTTTTTGGATGAGATCCCAAAAGCACAGGAAAGAAAAACAAAAACAGACAAATAGAATTAAATGAAGGAAAAAGCTTCTGTACAACAAAGGAAATAAACATCAGAGTGAAAAAGCAACCAACAGAAGGAGAAAAATACCTGCAAACTATATGTCTGACAAGGAGTTTTGTCTACAGGACAGAAGGAACTAAAAAAAACTCAATTTCTAAATGAGCCATTTACCTAAATAGACATTTTTCTTTCTTTTTTTTTTTCTAAATAGACATTTTTCAAAAGCAGATACACTAAAGGCCAACAGGTACGTGAAAAGAATGTTCAACATCACTAAGAATTAAGAAGGTACAAATCCAAACCAGTATTAAATACTGGCTCACTCCAGTAAGAATGGCTAAAATCCAAAAGGCAAGTGATGACAAGAGCCGAGAAAGACGTGGGGAAGAGGGAATGCCTGCACACTTCGGGGGGCAGCGTCACTTCGTATAGACCTTGCGCAAAACTCTATGAAAGACAGGACTGCTCGGACCCAGCAATCCCTGTACTCCACGCATATCCCAAGCGGATGAAATCAGCATGTCGGAGACACTGGCGCTCTCCGGCTCACCGCAGCCCGGGAGCCAGGAAGAAGGAGACCTAAGTCACCAGCCGAAGAATGGACACAGGTAATGTGACACAGAAAATGTGAACACTATGCAGCCGTGAAAAACAAACAAACTCCGCCATTTACAAGCACTCGGACGGAACTGGAGATCACTACCCTAAACGCAATCATCCAGGCACAGGAAGACAAGGACCGCATGATCTGACTGAGGCATGCGGAGGGCAGCGGTTCATCTTTACAAACTGAGAGCGAAGGTGGGAAGTCTGGAGGGGTGGGGAGGCTGGGGAGGCTATCGGTGGACACTAAGTTACTGTTAGGAGCCAGGCACTGCGCTGTAATGCAGCCACTGGGTGCCTACAGGTAACTACTGCACCGTACCCATTTCAAAAAGCTAAAATAAAGGATTTTGAACTTTGACACCATACATGACAGACGTTTGAAAAGATAGATATATCTGAGTTGAACACCACACAATGCATACGTGTATCTAATCCCAAGGTTCCCCATTAATATGTACCATTTTTATGCCTGTGAATGAGTGTAAAAAATTAATGTAAGGGCCAGGAGTGCAGCTCAGCGTGCTACGCCTGCTTGGCAAGCACAAGGTCCCGAGTTTGATTCCGAGTACCAGGAAAAAGAAAAGCAGTTAATTTAAATGAAATCCAAAACGAAGTTATTTCTCTTTTGTAAATACATCAATAACAGCAAGTCAGCTTTCCCTAAGCCATTCCAATAAATTACAGAGCCTGCAGGGAGCTCACAGGAATCTCTGTTCTGTAGCCACATTGGGCAGAAGTGTGGGGACCTGGGGAGCCACTGCTTGCAACTGGCACCTGAAGTGGGGGGCATCTTGTGGGACTGAGCCCTGAATCTGGGCATCTCTGCCCCCCTGGGAGCTGTGTCAGAGGGAGGGCAACGCCCAGACAGACCAGGTGAGACCTGGGTGAGAACCAGGGGACCCCGTGTGCCGGATTCAGCCTGGGCTCCGCCACAAGGAAGGTCGTCGGCCCCTCTGAGCCTGTCTTCCCGTGTGTGATGTGGAGGGTCCTGGTCTTGAGTAATCTTAAGCGTGGCAGGAGGGTGTGAGTGCTGGAGCCAAAATTACAACCCCTGCGCCTCAGCTTCCTCCCCGTGAAATGGGAAGGAGGGCACCTTCACTAGCCAGGCAAATGCCTCGAAGGGCTCCAGGGCAGCAGGCCTGCCAGCCTGCGGTCGGGGCTCAGTGCTGGTGCCAGTCCTGTTTCTCTAAAAACCCTTGAGACAAAGGCTAGGGTTTCTTCCCGACGGCCCCCTTGGAGGGAGAAATCCACTCACCAGAGGCTCGGGACCCCCCGAAGGGCTGCTGGCCTACCACGGAGCCAGTGGACTTGTCGTTGATGTAGAAGTTGCCAGCAGCGTTTCTCAGCATCTTGGTGGCTTCCTGGACGACGTCCCTATGAGGTGAGACAGCCATAAGAGGGCACCCGGCCCGCACGCCCCTGCTGTCCCGGGTCTAACCTCCAACACCAGGCCCAGCCACACTGGCTTTCTGGGTTAATCAGGGGCCACGTGTGGGGAAAGTGACAGTGGCCAGCCGCTAGCGGTGGGTCCTGGACAGGTTACTTAGCCCCGGCCTCTGCTTCCTTTCTGGGACGAAGGTCTCTATCACATGGCCACTCTGAGGTCGGATGGGAGGACAGGGGCCAGGCTCGCCGCTTCGTGCTGCAGCATGCGGGTGGCCGGCAGCTCACGGGGAGCTGATCAAAAGCTCCACTCAGGAGTCACCAGGGGGTCCCAGGGTCTGTACTTCTAACAAAGAGCCCAGGGCTGTGTGCCCTTTGCTGGCCCATCTGCCTGCCTGTCGGGGCTGAGAGGGAACCAAGAGAAAGCAGGGGTGGTGTTAATGCCAGGAGCTGTGGCCTGGAGGGGAGGATGGGCTGGGAACAGACAGGCACGGGCCACAGGGATGAAGGCTCTGGGAGGCAGCCACTCACTTATCCTGGGCAAACACTGCCCCCGTGAGGCCGTAGCTGGTGGTGCTGTCAACGAGCTGCAGGGTCTCCCTGTACCTGTCGTCCGGGTAGACGTACACCGTGAGCACAGGCCCGAAGATCTCCTGAGAGAAGCAATGGTCAGCGTCCCCGAGTCCCTGCTCTGTGTCCCTCTCCCTCATCCCCATCCCCGGACCTCTGTCCACACTTCGGCCACAGACTGCTTCCTCCAGGGTTCCCTGGGGACAGTGGGGTGCCCAGCTTGCGGCCCCACAGATCCAGCATGCTCTGGCCTCCTTGCTGAACCCAGCCCTGGAGAGGAAATGGGCCGGGCCTTGGAGAAGGGAGGCTCCTGGTACTGGCTGGTGCCTCCTCCTAGTCCCCTCCACCACCAAGGGCTGGCAGAAGAGCCTAGCCCCACACTGCCGCCCCAGGCAAGCGCCTCGACCTCTCGGGGCCTTGGTCTCTGCTTCCTCAAGTGGGCCTGGCGACGCCACGCGGTCTTGGCCGATGCCAGCTATGGCTGCCCACAGCGGGAAGGCTGCCATCATGGCTGCCCAGTTGCTGGGGTGGCCATGAGCAGTGGCAATGCTAGGACGGGGGGCGGGTCAGCAGCGACAAGAACAGGGCGCTGGGTTTGGGCGAGGTCCTGAAAGCTGAAGTCCTGGCCTCGCTCACTCCTCCGTGAAATGGGACAACGGGGAAGAACAGCCCTCGCCGTGCCCTCTTGGGCTCCTGCGAGTGTCCTCGCCTGGGCCCAGGCAGCCCGCCCCGGTTACCTCCTTCATAATGGGCTCGTGCGGGTCCGTGCTCTCCACGATGCAGGGCTCCACGAAGTAGCCCACGGAGTCATCACACTCGCCCCCAGCCAGGACGGAGAGGCTGGGCGAGGAGCGGGCATGCGCCAGCCACTTCTTGATGCGCGCAAAGGACTGCAGCAGGCGAGGAGAGCGAGCGCCACACAGGCTGGGAGCAGAGCGCCAGCAGCAGCGGCTCCCGACACAGCCGACCCCAGAACACCCGCGCCCAAAGAGCCCGTGTTCCCGGAACAGGGCCAGGCTCGGGCGGACCTGCATCTGCGAGCGCGTGTGTGTGCGTGTGGGCCCGCCTGTGTGCAGGGGAGCCGCCGTGCTCACAGCAGCAGGGTGAGGGACCCCCGAGCCCTCCTTCTAATCCAGGGCTGAGACCCCGGGGAACGCCCACTTCCTGTCCGTACCTTGGCATCGATCACTGCGGAGAAGAAGGTCCCGAAATCCTCCACGGGCTGCAAGCGAGGAGAGGCGGCCCGCTACACGCCTGCCCACGCGCCCCTCCCGGCTCGCTCCGACAGCTGAGCCCCAGTCCCATCAGCCCCCCGCTGGGCCGCTCACATCGCCCACTTTGATCCTGCTGTGCTCCTCCAGCAGCCGCCCTTTGATCTCCGGCCACAGCGAGCTGGGCGCGTAGAGGCGAGAGCAGGCGGAGCACTTCTGGCCGGCGTATTCGAAGGCCGAGCGCAGGGTCCCGCTCACCACGCTGCCCACGTCGGCCGAGCGGTGCACAAAGTGGAAGTTCTTCCCGCCGCACTCTGCGGGGAACAGGGCAGCTAATGAAGGGGGGCTTCCCTGGCTTCGCAGCCCAAACCGCGGTCCAGCCGTCCGTGGTGCCCTGGGGAAGCAGTGGCTGACCGCCTGCCTTCTCCCCACAGCCGCCAGCCCAGCTGTGCCCCACGTGCCGTGCCACCCGGGTCCTTCCCTCTACGGCTCGGCACTTCCCAAAGTGCGCTCCACCCGTGGCTGGCGGACATTTGACAAAACCAAAGAAGCCAACTTTCGACCCCTCGATCACAAGCAGCTGGGGTGCTAAGAGGCCAGTACAGGTGCAGGCCGCTCTGTCACTGCTGCCAGGCAGTGTGGGGACCCTGGAACCAGAGGACGAGGGGCGAGGGGACTCTCACCTCCAGCCAGGCGTGGGAAGGTGCGGAACCGGTCCAGGTTCTGGGCCACCTGCTTCCACAGGTGTTTGAAGGTGCTGGAACCGGGAGACAAACAGAGTGTCAGGAGCTGCTCTCAGATGTGTAGGAGGGTGAGGCCGGGACACGGACAGCAAGCTCCACAGAGGAAGGGGTCACAGAAGTGGAGGGGGACTCGTAGGTAGGGGCAGCCGGGAAGGACAGACTGGGTGGCAAGATGGTAGCAAGACTGAGGCCTCGAAGACTCAAGGTACTGGGCTCTATCCTGACTCAGACACGCAGGGCTGTGTGATCCTGGGCTCACTACTTAACCTCTCTGAGCCTCACATCCTTCACCTCACCTAGGAACTAACTGGGAAACAAGGCCCAGGAGGCAGGGCTGCTCCACGATTGGCTCCAATGTGAATCCAGAGCTGAGGCCTGTGCAGGGCACACTCGGGGAAAACACACTGCCGGGGTAGAGAGGCAACCCCAACCCACCGGCCCAGCACCTGGGCCTGAGAGGCCAAGCTGAGAAGAATCCTGGAGACAGTGCTCACAGCCCAGCCCAAGCTGCCGCCTGGAGGTCCTGCCTCCTCTCTGGGCTTGGGCTCCAACTGTGACCGACCTCAGCACCACAAACAATAAAAATGCTAATCACCCAGGAGCCCGACACAGCAGCTAATACTAATTTACGGCTTTCCTACCTTTCAGCCACTGCTCAGCAGAGCATGGCAAGCAGGGCCCAGGCCCACTCAGCCTTGCCAGAGGCTGGAAAATGACCTCTCAGCAACTCTCAAGTTGCCATCGCTGCCACCGCAACCCCAAGGGGTAGGGAGGGTGCGGTAGGGCCTGAGGCTGCAAGAGGGAGCGGGGAGAAGCCATGCAGGTGCCCAATGGGACCAGAAGGACCCCAAGCTGCACACCTGGACACCTCCAGGCACACAGCTCATCTTCCTCCCGGCTGGCTCATCCGGGTTAACTCCCTTCGGC
The DNA here is from genome assembly GCF_012274545.1 of Fukomys damarensis. Lineage (NCBI taxonomy): Eukaryota > Metazoa > Chordata > Mammalia > Rodentia > Bathyergidae > Fukomys > Fukomys damarensis. The sequence continues at coordinate 3,265,518 of NW_022900935.1, forward strand.
CCCCAGCCTGGGCACGTGGGCATCACCTCTCCCTGCCCACCCGGCCCTGTGGACAGGCACTGGCCATGCACCTCCCTGCCATGCTCTCGCCTGCCCTGTCCAGTGCGTTCCTGCTGTCTCCACCCTGAGTCAGAGTCACTGTCCCTCCCTGGGTGCCCACAGCTTACTTCCTGTCACAGAGGCTCCTCCCTCACAGAGCAGGGAGCAGCACCTAGGACAAAGGTGCAAAGGTAGGGGCCGAGAGGCACCAGGCAGAAAACGCCATTAGTAGAGGCCCAGAGCCAGGTGGGGAGAGAGAGCCCTGCATCAGCCCACAGCGCCAAGTGGAAGCGCAGGCCTGGGGACCAGAGCATTCGGGTTCTCAGAGAAGCCGACACGGGATTTTTACATGAAATCATTCCAGCGACACAAAGGAGGGCCATCGCCGGTAAAACCCAAACTACCCCACCCCCAGGGACTTACGGCACACTGCCTGTGAAGTTGATGCCGCAGAGGTGCTCTGAGCTGGTGATGGTGTCCCCAAAAACAGGCCCGTCAGCTGGTACAAACTGGATGATGTTGGGGGGCAGGCCGGCCTCCCGGAGGACGCGGTACACAGCATAGCTGGCCAGCACGGCCGTGTCGCTGGGCTTCCACAGGACCACGTTGCCCTGGAAGTGTGACATGACTCACAAGGCTGGGAGCCAGCCCTGTTCCCCAAGGGTCCGTGGTGTGTCCGGAATCCCCACCAGAGGTGCACCGGGCCATGCTTGGCCGGGGCTCCTTTCTCCAGAGCCTGCGTCCCTTCGTCCTGCCCTTTCCCCTGGGCAGATCAGTTCTTTGCCGTTCCAGGTGCTACCTGCCCACGGGCTCTTTACGCATCCGGGGTCGGGCACGTGTACCACAGGCACGTGTGCGTATGCCCTGCAGGTGCAAACACAAGGATATCCTGCAGCTAATACTAATTCGGCATCCAGCGGCCCGCCTGGAGCCCAGGCCTCCCCAGCATCGTGTCAACCCGACCCTGCCCAGGCTGTCTGCAGGGATCTCACACAGGGACAGCCACCTCCACTCCACTCAGATAACAGCCTTGGGGCCCAGTAACTGCAAGGCCCCAGCCCTGAGACAAACTAAGCTCAAATCTGCTCCATCATTCACCAGCCGGACACATAATTGCGGCCTTTCCTCTCACAGTCATTGAGAGGGCTGAGGAAGGCCACCCCCGCACAAGTGCCAGGTGGGGGACAGTTACCAGACCCCCGGCTGCTCTGGGCCAGACCTCGGCAGGTCTCCCAACCCTGTATCATGGGCTCCCCACTGCTCCCACTTTGCAGACGAGGTCACTGTGTCCCCCAGAAGTCTGACTGAGGTCAGCCAGCCAGGGGCAAAGCTGAGATTCAAATCCGGCACCAGACTCGAAAGCCTATCCACGTCCCGAGCCTCCATGACGGGCCCTGCCGGCCTCTGTCGGCTGGGACCAGGTGAGACAGGCTGCGGGCAGGTGTGGGACAAGCCTCCGCCGTCCTCACCATCAAGGCCGGTGCCCCCGCCAGGTTGCCACCGATCGCGGTGAAGTTGAAAGGCGAGATGGCCGCCACGAAGCCCTGGGGAGGAGGAGGCTGTGAGGCCAGGCCCGAGGCCCGCAGCCCCGCAGCCCCGCAGCCCCCCCTCGGCCCACAGTACCTCCAGCCCCCGGTACACCACGCGGTTGGAGCTGGGCGGCACACTGATGGGCTGCTCCCCCTGCAGCTGCTCTGCAAACTGGGCGTTGAACCGGAAGAAGTCGATGAGCTCGGCAGCGGCGTCGATCTCAGCTTGGATCACCGTCTTACCCTGCAGCACGGGGCTGGGCTCAGCGGCCACGGAAGAGCCACAGGGGCACAGAGCCCGGCCCCAGCGAGGTCGGGAAGCCTTCGGGGGCTGAGCAAGGTCGGGACATCGTGCGCAGCCCGCGGACGGCTGCTTCCCTGGGGCCGGGATGCGGCCCCGCCAGTCACTGCAGGCCAAGGACTCGGAGACGGCAACCAAGATCCCCTTAGCTGTCCCTGCTCCTCTCCTCCCGGTGGCCAGGGAGAGCCATGAGGAAGGAAGCGGCTCTGCCGGCCAATAGGGGCTTTTCCAGATGGCGGCGGGCCCTTCCCTGGCACACGAGGTCCACGACGGGCGCACACCCTGCGAGGGACGCCGGGCCAAGGACGCTGCGCCAGGGTGTGCGACGCGCAGCCTTCGAGCTCCTGAATCTCTTTTATTTTTTCTGGAGCAGGGATTGAATCTAAAGGTACTTCCACTGAGCTCCGTCTCCAACCCTTTTTATTTTTATTTTTTAATTTTTTATTGTGTTCATTTTGAGACAGTCTTGCTAAGTTGCCCAAATACAACTCTAAAGCCAGACGCTTCCGGTAGGGTATGGAACTGTCATCCCATCTCCGTGCAGCAGAGGGCGCTCCAGCAATGGGAACGGGGAGCAGGTGGGAAACAGGCAGCCTGGGTCTGGCTCCCACAATTGGCTCTTCAGGACCCTACGGTTCAGTTCCTGGAGATGGTGAAGTTGACCCTTGCACCCTTGGCTCCTTTCCCAGTGCACTGGGTGGCCAGCACACTCGCTGGATACACACTCATTCACTCAAGAATCATTTCTCATGGGTTTCAGAGACTCCTTGACCCTGGATGCAATGGACATGCTAGCAGAACATTTACATCCAGAATGTTATGGGCCCCGGTCTCAAAAAACAAAATCACAACGTAAGAGCTCAGCACACCCTGGTGCGGTCAGAGCCGTGACCCAGAACAGCAAGCTCTGGGAACAGAGCAGAACAAACCCCGGTGGCCGGGGAAAGTTCTGGAAGCCTCAGGAGGAGGAGCAGAAGGCTGAGCGGACGGTAAGAGCTCACTCCAGGGAGGGCACCCTGGGCAGTGGCAGAGTGGAAGTCTCATCGGTGACAATGGGCAGACAGCCCGGTGTGGGCACAGAGCAGCTGGGAGTGGACAGAGGCTGGGCAGGAGGCCCAGGTCAGGCTGAGGATACAGGATTCATTCCCCTCTCGTGACTGAGGGACCCTGGGGGTCTGCAAGCGAGGAACGACCTGCCCTGAGGGCACAGAGGTCTGACGCAGTGGGAATCAGTGAGACTTTGGGGGCACTGCCATCCAGGACAGGTGGCCCGGGGCGGGGACAGAGGTGAAGAGGAGGGGCCAGGAATGTGGCTTAGCACAGCCCGTCGAGCCATTCCTGTCCCTCCGTCCTGGCTCCGGCCCCGGTCCCTGTGTGCACCCCTGGGCCTCTAACGGGGCCCAGTGACACAGGCTGCCCAGCCAGTGTCTGCTCACAGAGGGATGGGGTAAAACTCACCTGCCCCACCATGGTCTTGGCAAGGATCTCAGCCCTGCGAGGCCTGCTGAGCATGTCTGCCGCCTTCAGGAAGATCTGGGCCCGGTCTGCGACAGGTTTCAAGTCCCATTCTTTCCTGGCAGCCAAGGCGGCCTCGATGGCCTTGTTGAGTAGGGCCTGATGGGAGAGGAAGTGGTCAGGCTCCCTCCTGCAACAGAACAGCTCAGGGGAGGGAGCAGGGAGGGGAGATCGGGGAAGCCACTCTGCACAGGAAGGCCCGGGTCCGCGGCCCTCGGCCCCTGTCCCACAGGTGGCTGGGCAGGCCCCAGCTCAGAGCACATCCTGGGGTCAATCTGCAGCCTGAGCAACTGCCAGGTTGACCAGCAGGCGCAGCTCCAGACTCTCTCGGTCTAATCAAGGACCCACCTCATTCCCAGGGCCTGTGGGCCCTGAGCCCTCTGCCCCGAGGCACCAGCCGCCCTCACTGTCACAGGGCACCTCGCCCCCTGCCTGGCTTTTATCTGTTCCTCCAGCTGCCCACCCCCCTCTGGAGACGAAGGTCTGCCCCACCGCAGTGGGCACGGCACACAGCCCAGCCCTGGCCAGGGCGGCCCTCATCTGGCTGCATGCCCGGCCCCGTCAGACTGCCCAGAGAATCCAGCCCACAGGGCCAGAGGGAGAAGCGGCGGTCAAGGTCTCTCCGGCCAGCAGTGGGACTCACCTTGTCTGCATAACAGAACTTGGCTACCTTGTGCCGGTGGTTAAAAGGCTGGAAAGAGAGCAGAGTGGGGTCACTGCTGGGGGGGGGCCGGACAGGCTGGGATGCGCCAAGCGCAGAGCGGGGAGCCCTGGACACACTCGCCCCTCACTTCCCCAGTGTCTTCTCCAGTGACTCCGGCCACCCTGGTCCCCCCTCTACAAGTCGTAAGCAGCTGCTGCACAGTGAGACACAATCACCACTCACACGGTGTCTGGGTCACAGTCTGGGAGGAAGACAGGAACCAAAGATCACACAGTCTTTCAGGGAAAGTGTGCACTGTTCAGACACGGGTTCGAATCCCAGCTCTGGAGCCTTCTGGCCCTGAGCCTCGTGTAAGCTCATGTCCTCTTTCCAGTGTCCTCATCCGGGGAACGGGCACTGCGCCCCCACGTCACAGTATGGAGATCAGGACCCAGTGGGATCTTGGGTGTAAATTCTCTGAACCAGGTCCAGCACATGCTTGCCTCACATGGAGCTGGATGACAGCCCCATTTGCAGAAGGGCCAACCCTTCCCTTTCCCCCAAATTAGAGCCCCTTAAGTTTCCTGGCCGCCTGCAGCATACGCCCGGTTCTGGGTGGACTCGGAGCCCCGCCTCCTGCTCACTCTCCGCTTCCCACGGCCCTCGGGACCCAGCAGGGATAATGGTGCACCTCCACCCCCACCATCCTGCCTGTGGACAGCACTCGGGGGGCTGACCACACTGCCTTTTGCTTCTGTGACTTCTGCACATCCACAGCCCTCGCAGTCTGGGGTGGCAGCGCGGGTCCTGTGCGTCCCAGCCACCAGGGGGCCAGACCCCGACACCAGGAGAGAGCCAGCCAGGGACGTACCGACACCTGGTACCGCACGTCCGATGTCCACACCTCCTCGTCGCCCACCACGCAGGGGACGGCTTCTGTCTGGCCTTTCAGGTCCTTCAAGGCCTGGGGAGAAGGGTGAGAGCGTGGATGAGCCCTTCCGCCGAGCTTCCTCCCGCAGAAGCCAACACGGAGTCTAGGCACGGAAGCAGCCCCGGCAGGGTGGCAGTGAGGAGGCCGGGCTGGGCCTGGAGTCTGGGGAACGCATGCACCCCCCCTCGCCAAGGACTTTTCTCCAGCCTCGGTCTCCCCGCAGGAAGGTCAGCCCTTCCTCCCTGGTGAGGTGCGGCCTGGTCTCCCCAGCACAGCAAGATAAAACACATCTGAAACTTAAATGAAACCTCATGATTTGCTTAATTTCTGCAATTAACTGGAAAGTTATTTTAGTATAAGCATCTGTGCAACATGACGCCTGATCTGGCCTGAGATACCACCCGACTGCCCCCTGTTGCCTCCCAGGGCTAAGGCAGGGGCAAGAGGGCAAGGGCCCCTGGCAAGGAGCCGTATCTCGTATCTCGGGGGCGTCTCCCTGCAGCCCTGCACCCTCGGGCCCCACCATGTTACCTTCAGAAGTGCTTCTCGCTCCGGGGTGCCCTTTGTGAAGGCTAAAATGGGCTCGTTGGCCACCCGCAGGGACAAAGCTCGCTTCCAGCACAGCCTGGGGACAAGGACAGAGCAGAGCAGGCAGGTCAGCAGCAGCCACTGCTGGGGTCCTGGAAGGGTCCAGCAGCCTGAAACCCAAAGCAAGAGTAGGGCCTGGGGGAGGGAAGTGGCCTGGGGCCCAAGACCCGAAAGTCCTAGTCCCGCCACTGTGGGCGGCCGGGTGCGTGCCTCACATCTTCTGAGCCTGTTCAAAGCTGTTCCTTGAGATTCATCTCAGCGAACCCACAGTCGTGTGCAGTCTAAGTGCACACTGCAGTGGCGTGGAAGAGTCCTGCCCGCACAGAGGGCTCCTCTTGCTTTATTTCCCACAATGCCCCCGTCATCCCCAGTCACTTCTTTCTCTGAGCCCCACAGGCAGCAGAGCTGAGTCTCAGAATGTGAACCAGCTGAGGTCCCCAGAGGCGCAAGGGCGTCTGGGATGTGCACTGTGAACTTGGGAGGACTGCCCCAAGCCCTGCTCCCAGAAACAGGTAGGGCTGGGCTGGGGACTTGGTGTCTGGTGCCACGACCACTGCAGTGGAGTCTGCGTGACAATGCCGGTCACCTGGCAGAAACCAGACCCGAGGTATCGTCCCCACGGGGTTAAGCCTCCTGGAAGTCCTTGGCACACACCGCATGCGAAGTCAGCCGTGAAGAGAATAGCTGGCCTCTCCGCCTGCAGTTTGGGGACATTGGGTTCATTTATAATTCTGTTCTATTTTGTCTTTATTACTATTTGTTCATTATCTGTAGAATTGTATTCTGGGCCCAGGAAAGGTCAGGAACAATTAGATGTTCCTAGAGATGGGGAGGTATTGAGGCACAAGAGGACGGGCGGCCAAAGTGCTGACCCTGAGCCCCGGACTGTGAAGTCCTGAAGGTGATCCTGAAGGTGACATGCTGAAGCCAGTCCTTTGTTTTACAAACTTCCCCTTCTGACTGCGTATAGGTGTGGTCTTACCTTGCATTAATGGTTTTAGCTTTTGTGATGGTATCTAGGTGTGGTCTTAACTTGACCTTGTGGTCTTAGTTTTTACAGTACTACTGTCTATCTTTCTCATGCCTGCCTGTGCCTGAAATCACTCTTGAGGTGTGCCCTTGAAACTAGTATATAAACACCTGGAGTTAGAAATAAAATTGCAGCAGCATTGGCAAACTTCACCTCGGTGTTGAGTGCTTTTGTCTGACTGTCATCGCCGAACCTGCTCCCACCTTTCAGAGAACCTGTATCTCCTCGTGAAATCCCGTGTTTGCTGCCCTACGGTCGGTAGCAGTCTGGTTCTGGTAGGCTACAAGAATTAAAAGCCAGAAGAGACAAGGAAAATGAAACTGCAGCTTCAAGATACAAGCCCAGTAGCCAGGCGTAGTGGTGCACACCTGGAATCCCAGCAATGGGAGGCCGAGGCAGAAGGATCGCTGTGAGTTTGAGACCAGCCTGGGCTACACAGTTCCAGGTCAGTTCCAATTACATAGTGAGACTGTCTCAAAAAACAACAACAACAAACCCAAAAACAAACAAACAAAGCCCAGTTCTTTTATTTTATTTTGTTATTGATGTTTTTGCTTTTGAGACAGGGTCTGGCTATGTAGTTTGGGCTCCCCTTGACCTCACTAGGTAGCACTTGGGAAGGCTGAAGCAGGAGGGTCACCGTGAGTTCGACATAGTAAAGCCAGCCTGAACTACATTTCAAGATCCTGTCTCACAAACCAAAACAAAAAGACCACACAGATTTCCATCAAAGACCCACCTCTTCACCTGTAAAATTAGACCACTACCCAAAACACCGAAAGATAATCTTGTCAGCAGGCCATTCCCACCTACCCACCCAGCAGACCAAGGCCAAGGCTATAGATTATCAAATCCCACAGATTTCCACTGCCAAAAACGCACAAATATTCCCAGTTCCAAACTGCGGTGCTCCTCTCTTCTGAGCTCACCTGTACTCTACTCTCAAGTGCATCCTGAAATCTCTGCCTAATGGAAAACCCTTCCCCTGGTGTGTCCGGAAAACTCTTCTTTCAAGACAGGAGTCCACAAACCTGCAAACTTGTTCTACAAAAGGGTAGGATAAGTTCCTTGAAGAGCAGCCCGGCGACAGGTCCTGAGGATGGGATTTTAAGAACTCCCTGCGGAATCCGGCTGTCTTGGGCACTCGCGACCTCGGCTCCCAGGCCCAGCTCTGCCACTTCCCAGCCTTGGACCTCCCTCCAGGCTTCCGTCTCCTCCCCTGGGCCCATGAGCACGGAGCCTGCCCAGAACCATGGGGCACAAAGCCTCCTGCCCACCAGGACACCAGGGCCTTGCCAGGGACTAGGGGCCAGCAGCGGGTGTGGGGCATTCGGCATTTCTTGGTGGCTGCAGTAAGAGAAAACACGCAGGCCATGGGCACCCACTGGAAGCTCAGTAAGGTGCTTTGGGGCAAAACCTGTTAGAAGATTCAGGCTACTGCTGGGTGCTGAGGGGAGGTTCAGGAAGTCACTGTTCTGTGTCAGATGCTGCCAGAAAGCGGGGACAATTCTGATGGGGCACAAAGTCACTCATTTAGCAAGAAAGGGGCGTCCAGTACTCTCTGGGTGGCCCCGTGGCCTTGTTGGAGAAAACTATGAAATGGACCCATGCGTCCCATTTGATCACGGTCATGAGGCAGGAGATTAGGGCACTGGAGACTGGGCGGGACAGTGGCGGGACCTGTTGGTAACATATACAGAACAGGTCCCAAAGCACTGCCCATGGACTTCTCTCAAGAACTGATAGATAGGACGGCCCAGACCTGACCTCAGCCCGAGGAGGGGAAATACCAAAGGACAGCTGCCCCTGAGCCATCATCTGCCGCTGTGTCCCCTCCTGGCCTCCTGCTCTCGTCCTGCAGACTACACTTATTTACCTACTTTTACCTGGCCCAGACTCACTCTGCAGAGCTCTTTCCCTTCCCTACCTGTAATACAATGTAAAACCTCGCTATCTTTTGCACTTGTCCTTTGCTCGAGACAGAAAGAGCCTCTAGAAGACTCCAGTGCCCCAAAACCCGGTAACAGTCTCAGGGTGATGTTGGTTTCAGTAAGTTTTTGCCCAACAGGACGACAAAGGGGCCAGGCTGGGAGAGTCTGGAGCCACTTTTTTCTTCCCCAGGAGGAGTCTAGGGCTCAAAGGCCCAGCCCTGGTGGCCTGGAAGGACACAGGCCAGGGACCACATGCAGGGGCCCTGCATTCACTCTACAAGGTCCGCCCAGCACCTGCTGTGTCTCTGGTGCAGTGCAGACCCCAGAGGCATGGCGGGGGAGAAGGGGGAGACGGTCACACGGCCAGGAAATAAACATGCAGATCATACAAGGTGATTATGAGTAACTAAGGGGAGACCACGGGCTGCTTCAGGAAGGCCTCTCAGGGGAGGTAACCTCTGACTCAAGGAGGTTTGGGAAGCCGAGAAAGCGCAGGTGTGCAGGAGGGTGGGCAGGGCCTTCAGGGTTTAGGTAAGGGAGAGGTAGGAGGACAAGAAAGATCCCAAAGGGAGGGTAAGCATGTGGGACCCACACGATCCCTCCTGCCCCAGGACAGAGGTGCTGCAACCCACTCCACCACACCCAAGGGAACCACAGCCACATTCCTCACCCTACCCTTCCCCTAGCCAAAGGACAGCAAAGTAGAGTTGGGAAATATCTAGGCTCAGTCCAGGCCTGCTTCCCACGAGCTTCGACCCTGAGGCCACTCCCAATCCTCTGTGAAATGGTGAGGCCCATTCTTGGGGTTACTTAGAGCTAAAGATGCCGGCTACTAGCCAGGTGCAGTGGCACAGACCTGCAATCACAGTACTCCAGGAGGCTGAGGCAGAAGGATCCTAATTCAAGCCCAGGCTGGACAATTTAGCAACCTAAGGAGAACTTGTCTAAAAAAAAAAAAAATCTAACATGCGCACACACAAAGCCCTAGTGTTCTGGGGAAGAAGCAGGCGGAGGCGCCCTGCAAGCCCGAACAAGCCCTCAGGAATCTGCGTCCTGGGGCCACGTGGAAGGGTTAGGCAGGGATCTGGGCCGGAGCAAGTCAGACACCACCATGTGGGCTCCAGCCAGACAGAGGTAGGACCCTGAGTAACTGAGCTGTCCCAACCCGGGAACAAATCTGAACTGATACCACACCTGCTCAGTGACCTCAGCACAGCTGTGGGGGACTCTGGAGCCTGTCCCTCACCTGAGGAATGGGGACAGTGCCATGAGTCTCCAGTGCTGTGAGCCTCACAGTCACAGCGACCGTGACTTCCCTCCTCCTCTGCCCTGCCAAGCCTGAGAGGGCCAACTCCTTCCCCGATGCCCCCAAGATCACATCCCTAGGGGCGGCCAGGGGCTCCTCTGCTGTCAGATTAAAGCCAGCAGCAGAGTGCACCCTCAACTCACCATGCAGCAGCACCAGCCTCCTCCCCAGCCCTCCCAGGCAGTCCCAGAAAACAGAATCCTGCCGGCTTTCCTGCCCCTCCCTGTCAGGGGCCCCAGTGACCTCAGGATCATGTGCGCTCCCGCCCTGGCCTGGCCAGCTGTCCCTCGGTGTGAGTGTGGCCTGGGGAACACGACTAGTTCAAAGTTCAGCCTGAGTCACTGCAGCCAGAAATAACCCAAGGACCAGAGTAAACTTTTTTTTTTTTTTTTAAATAGGGGGCATTTTGATTTAACAAGAGCACCCTTTCATGAAAAGGGTGATGAATCATTCACGAGACTTGAGGTCTCGGGGCCAGATGTAGCTCAGTGATGTTACACCTGCCTGGCAAGCACAAGGTCCTGAGCTCAATTCCCGGGACCCAAAAATAAAAGGCTTGGGCCTCCATCTAGGGAGACCTTAAACGCAGGACTATCTTCCTCCTGTATTCAAGCATTCATTCACAAACTCGTTTACCCACATGGCCACAAGGCAGAGATGGTGGGATCAGCTCGGTACCAGCCCTCCCAGTTCTTAGTACCCATTTCCGGCACATCCAGGTGGTGCCAGGCTTCAGAACACAGGTGTCTCTCAGCTCTCCATGAGGCATAAGGCAGGATCTAAATCTGACTCGACTCCCCTAACAACTGGGGCGCCCCCTTCTGTTCCTCCAGAGGACCCAGCAGCCTCTACCTGCCCCTGCCCCTTGAAGGTACCAGAATCTGAGCTATCAACGCCACACAGTTCTCCTCCTGCCCGAGAGCGAGGGGCCAGCCCAGACAACCTCGGAAAGCCACAGAGGACAACGGGTAGGTGCAGGCCCGGCTCCCTCCCAGGAACCCAAGGACCTTCCGTCCTGTGCGAGGCGCCTATCTGACCAAACGTGCCATCAACTTCTGACTGGCCTCAAGCAGTGTCCACTCCTGCCCCGCGGTCTCCAGGCCACTGGAAGCCACAACCAAATCTAGAGTCGGCCTCACTTAAATAACGAAAGTCTATCGTACGATAAATGCGGCTGTTCGTCACCGTTACCGAGTACGAGGCATTGCGCGTGACCGTGTGTGCTGTGCTTTTGTACGACAGGCAGCACAAGCAGCACCACAACTGCATGTGAAATGCATCGCATGAGGACCTCAGGTTATTCCATCCCTGCACAATGGGGATTTTTCAGCTCCATTATAATCTTATAAGACTCCCACTGTACACGCACTGTTGGCTAAATGTCACTGTGGTATCATATACATAAATATATATATATATATATATATTATTTTTCAGTGCTAGAGATTGAATCCAGGGCCTCTGCACTGAGCTACAACCCCAACCCTTTTTTATTTTTGAGACAGTGTCTTGCTAAATTGCTAATTTGGACTTCAACTTGCAAAATCTTCTTGCCTCAGCCTCCCAGAGTGCTGGGATTATAGGAATGTGATACCTCATCTGGCTTGGTGACTATATTTTAACATGAAGATTGATCCAAGGAAGGGAGAGATGAAGAAACAGCAAGCGTGTGTGAACACACACACACACACACACACACACATGCACACGCACGCACACACGCACACACACACTGAGTCCAAAAGTACTCAGTGACTTCTTAGCCCTTTTTTCAAGCCCTGCGAGACCCTACCCTGTCGCTCCACCCAGCTCGCTGCAGTCCAGACTGGGCTGTCTCCCCACACAGCCTGACGAAGCTCCTCTCGGGTCATCTTTGAGTCCTGCGCTTTCTTAAAGCACCAGGGACATCCCTCATCACAGAGGCCAGCCTGACCACCCGTGTCCACCAGGCCACAAGCTCCATGCAGCAGCTCCTGTGTGCCTTTGTCCCCCCTCATGGGACACTCGGCCTGGCACATTGCCCTGCCCACGGTGGGCACCCAAGCAACATCTTCAAGAGCAACTGATGTCCACGTGGAATCAGGCCAGCGCTCTTCTGCTAACAGCTGGGGCTGGATGCAAATCCCCCAGGTTCCCCAGAAGCTGAGCAGAGAAAGACTACAGAAAGAGAACTAGCTTTGCTTCATTCAGCCTCCCAGGAGCTGTTATCTGGGGTCTGATAAGGCAAATCCTCCTTATCACTTCAATTAGGGCAGGATGGAGGCCCAGGAAGAGAAAGTGCAAGACCCAGGGCAGGGCTGGGAGGGCGGGCGCCGGGCACCAAGCCCAGGACTAGGCGCTTTACCGCCCTGCCCCAGAAGGCGGCAAGGGACAGCTCACCTCAAAGAGCAGAGATCATCTCGATAAACGTACCTTACGAATATCCAAAGGGGTTCTATTAAGACCTGTGTATGCTACAGAGGAGTGAGCTGGATTCAGAGAATACACGACTTACTCATAGCTGGTGGTCACGGCTCTCGATGCGGGAGAATTAGACCCCAGGACCAACAGGAAGGTCAGTGTCCCTCCCCATAAAGTAGCTAGACCCTCACTTCCTGCCTAGGGGAAGAGGCAGTGACTTACTTGCCCAAGGACACTCGGCTGTTCACTGGCACAGCCGCTCAGCCCAGCGGACTTTCTATCCCAAGCTATCCTCTCTACCAAGAAAAGCAAGATTCCCAGGAAGGGCAGGAGACACCCCACCCGCAGGCGCAGTAGTTAAAGGACCTCTAAGCCCATAGAGTGTGCCCTGCACCATCCTGGGTCTGAGCTGCCTGCTCACGGCAGCCCCTGGTGGAAGAGGAGAAGGGTGGTCATCAGAATCACAGCTGCAACTTACTGAGGTTTCTGGGTGCAGGGCACCCTTCAGATGCTTTCCACATGTGAACACATTCAGTCCCCAAGACAACCTGGGAGGTGGTTTTTATCTGCCACAAGGAAGCACACAGAGGTTAAACAACCTACCCCGGCCCGCAAAGCTAAGAGGTGGACCTCCAGTCCCACAGCAAGTGTCCAACACCTACTGTGTGCCGGGGGGTAGAGCGCTCCCCAGGGCACTAACGCCGTCCACTGCCTGAGCTAGGACTTGAACAACTTCAGAAGCATTACGATTTATAGGTTCTATTTGTTCTCCCACCCACACACCTACAGAGCACACAGTAGGGCACCAGGCACTCAGAAAACTCTAACCCTCACAATCATCTGCTAGTTCACTGTTAAAACGAGCGTCCCCATTTCACAGATGAGGAGTACGAACTCACCAGGGGGTTCAGGGAGGGCACGCCAGGCTACAGGTGCTGTTCCAGCCACTGCCTGGAGTCACCTGAGAACTCACTGTGTTTAGGGAACGGAGAAAAGTGCCAGCCTCCTGCCCTGGGCAGCCTACACCTGCCCAAGGGACCAGCAGTCACCCCAGCCACTGGCTCAGTGGGCATCAGCACCAGGTCTGGCACAGGGCAAGCAAAGGATGGAAAACAACATTTCCTGTAAGCTGACTGTGTGCCTGGCTAGCTCTTCCGCTTATTAAATTATAAATGAGTATGTACCCTTCCTGTTTCTAGAGAATGGGCAGAAATGGCCACCCGGTCACCGATGAGAAAGTTTAATAGAGAAAGAACAGAAGCTGGGGTCGGGGAGGAAGAAGGCACTCAGCTGGGAGGGCCGTTGTCAACTAACTTGAGGCCTGGGACAAGTGTTCCCTGACTTCCATTAGCCCCGGTGGTTTTTTTTTGTTTTCCTGTTTGTTTTTATTTTGCTCTGTTTTTCTGTTATTTTTTAAGACAAGGTTTCACCTTGTAGTTCAGCCTGGCCTTGAACTTTCAGTGATCCTCCTGTTTTAGACTGGGGAGAGCTGGGATTATAGGCAGGCACCCCCACACCCAACCCAGCCTCAGTGTTTAATCTGTGAAATGGGAATAGTAACGACTACTTCAGAGGTTACTGAGGCATTCGGTCAAGTAACCCACATCAAAACCAAGTGGTAGCCAGTGTCACCAGCTACCACCCCGGGGCCCATCCTCTAAGGTCCCGTGTTGGTGGTGGTCATCTCGAGACTGACCGTGACAAACATCTACTGACAAAGAAGGGCTTCTGACAGGTTCATCTATTCACCCAGTGTTTGTCAGGGGCTCACCAGGTGCCAGACAGCTCTGGGTCCCAGGGTCCCACAGTGAGGGACAGCAAGCCTGTGGCAAGAAGCAACAAGCTACAAAATGTACAGATCGAGGATGCCTTATCTGAAATGTTTGGGATACGAACAGTTTCAGATTCAGATCTTTTGCGATTTTGGACTTAGGGGGCCAGGGATTTAGTTCAATGGCACCACAAGGTCCTGAGTACCAAAAAACCCCCCAAAAAACATTGGACTATCATCTTGATGGTCCACACCTGCGATGCCAGCACCCTGGGAGCTGAGGGAGGAGGAGGATCCCTGAGCGTTCACGGCCTTGAATCCTCTGTGGGCTACATAGTGAGTTCAAGGTCAGCAACAAGACCCTGTCTCAAAAAACAAAACAAACCAAAGATGCATAGTGAGATATCTTGGGGAAGCACAACAATGCTAAACATAAAATTCATTTACATTTCATAAATTTTATACAAATGCACCTGCATTTTGATAGAAATCCATTATATGAGGTCAGTGCCATTTCCCTCTTGGGTCATGATACGAGCACCCAGGAGGCTTTCAGATTTGGAATGATCAACCCGTACACGCAGATGGGTTTTCTGTTGTGTTTTGTTGTTTTAGTACACGCATCCACGAGATGTTAAAAGGATATTCAGCAAACAGTAACCGCGGCTGCCTCTGTGAGGTGAGCTTAACCGTTATTTTTGGATTTTCGTTGTTGTTGATCTATCTGGACTTTTTGCAACAGACTCATACTAATTCGATAAAAAGCAAATAGAGTAACTGCAAGTTTTTTTAAAAAATGGGTTGAGATTCCTGGCACTCAAGGCAAAAAGGGATAACATTACTACTTCTTCAAAAGAGGCAGTTTTTCTTGGCATGAGTTTGTATTTAGGACACTGGCAGCTTTCACTAAAAATGTCCTAAAATCGTTTCTCCATAAATCAGACATAGTATACCACAGGCGTGTCCTAAATCCCCCTCAAATGAAGAAGCGATCAAACGTCAAAGCTACTCTAGAACTGTGGCCCTCAACAGAGACAACTCTGCCCCCATGTGACAATGAGCCACGTGTGAAAAGTGTTTCCGGTTTTCGTGACTGGGGTGCCGCGGAAATCCGACTGTGCACACAGCAGCACCCCCAACACAGGTTTACCTGGCCCCGAATGCTAATGGTGTCAGGCTGAGGAACCCTGGCCTGGGCATCCGGCCAGAAGAAGTAACCTAAGCCTGGAACCAGCTGCAAAGTACTCTCTCCTCTCAACACGGGAAGCCTCATAATTACAACCATGAAGCTGGAGAGAGACCAATGATAATTTTAGTCCTACGTCTGCCTAGACTTGAAGACAGCGCCTCATCTGTAAAATGGGGACAAAACAGTACAGGTCAGCAGTGCTTGGCCTACGACTGCTTGGTAATACCTGTTCTCATGGGGTTTTCCTTTAGAACATAAATTGCTTGCTACTAGATATGAGAGGCTTTTTTTTTTTTTTTTTTGAGACAGGGTCTTCCTATGAAGTTCAGACCGGCTTCACACTATGTAGCCCGGGCTAGCCTCCAACTCGTGGTGATCCTCCTGCCTCAGCCTCTCTCAAGTGCTGGCATTATAGGTTTGTGCCACCACATCCAGAACCCCCTGCAAGTTTTTTGGGCTTGGGTGAGGGCCCACCTCCTGAGTACTGGGACTACGGGCGAGCCCCACCTCACCCAGTTTTTTATTCTTGCCCCTTTCTGAAGCAGTTCTGAAGGGGGATTAATAGCAATGTTATCTTGTACTGTAATGAATTTTGAAATTTAAACTTTCACCGTGTATTTTGATCATGCCTCATCCACTTGAAAACACCCATTTCAGCCCGTGGAGGCAGGGAGAGGGGTACTGATTAACTCAGAAAGGGCGCAGCTCAGCAAGGGAGCCAGTGGATCGCAGCCCGACACAACGGTCGCATCCAAGTAAACAGCTCAGATTGGGGGGCAAGTCCAACTCTGAAAGGGAGGTAGATCGAGAGGCACAGCCCCACCAATCTGGGAGCGCCTCTGGTCAGCCTCTGTCCTATCCTCCTCCCAGCCCTTAGCCCAGGGCAGACCACTTGCAGGGTGGGCACTGGGATCCAGCAACCCAAGTCCGGTATGCTGAAGTTGGCAAATCTGGACATTAAGGGCAGCTCTACCCCGGAACTGCACCTCCTGTTCCTTCACTGTCTGGAATAATAATAATACCCCGAGTTCCAGGAAGGAGAAGTGCAGATAAAAGCAAAACTGAGGGTCATGGCCATAATAATAGCCAGGCTCTGCCTGCGGGGAGGGCACTGTTCGAGACATTTTACGGATATTAACTCATTCGATCTTCACAATAAGACACAAGCCAAGTGCCTAACGCAGCGTTTGCACATTGTACGCATTGTATAAATATTACCATTCCACCTACCAGAAGAAGGGAGGCCCTGTTGTCTACCCAACCTTAAAATGAAAAAAGGGGGCAGAAGGAGAGGACGTTGGAAAGCCCGCTAGGAGGAGAAGAGGACTCAGGGAATCTCAAGGGCCTCTCAAGAAGGGAGATAGAAAGTAAGGCCGGCTAAGGGAGCTAGAGGCGTGGTGTGGTAAAAATAGACACGCTCCTCCCGGGAAGCCAAGCACGAGGGAGAAAGACGAAACGACGCAAGCCACTTTCCGGAGCGAGACACAGTCCCGAGCATTCCACCCGGCTGCAGGAAGAAGTTCCCCCTTGGCTAAAGGAAGGGGCCATCTGAAGGCGAAGGGCAGGGACTGAGGCACGTCCGTGAGAGAAGCCTGGGTGGAGACGGGAGGAAAGCGACTTCGGACGGAGGGAAGCTCCTGAGGACCCCTACCGGGGCCGATCAGCTGCAGGGATCAGCTCTCAGGACCCCGGGCAGCAGGCATCGCACCTGGGTCGGCCGGGCGCTCACTTACCCAGCCCCGCTCCAGGGGCGCACCGGCAGGAAGCGGGGGAGCAATCGCGGCTGCAGCAGCATCTTCTCGGACCCGGATAAATTGTCTGGTTAGCCTGAAGCGACCGCCCCGCGAGGCTGGAGTGCGCGACCTCGACGGGAACGCACCATCTCGGCGGGAGGGGGCGCCGCCTCGCCCTGGCCGGCCTCCCAGCTCCGAAGCCCTCTTTTCGGATCTACACCCTATAAGCAATAGTCTATCTGTGTTCGTTTTAAAGAGGTCGTTATGTAACGTGGACGAAGAAGTCTTTAAGAAAAGTCCTGAAATATATATATATATATATACGTTTTCTTCTCCTCTTTTTATGGTATGACCCAGGGAGAGTGGGCGTGAGCCCCACCGACTAATCAGAGAGGCACAGAGAAGCTCCTCGACCAATCAGCGGGTAGTCCTGCAGTACGCCGGCCTCAGGAGCCAATGAGAGAGCGCAGACAGAACTCGCGCTGTTGGTCCTGGGGTCTGTGGGCCTCCTCTCCCACCGCCCTTGTCCTGTGGAAGGCTAGGAACCTGGCAGCTACTGGATTCCTCGGCCCCCAGGGCCACACCGTGGCCACCGCCCTGTGATTAGCTTGCTTCCAGCTTCCTGGCCAGTGCCCAGCCGCCCTCTACCCCCACCTCGATGTGGCGCGGGGGCAGCCGCTTCCCAGAGCCTGCTGCCTTGACAGTTGCGATCAATAGGCGATAAAAGCCCTGTCGGCCTGTACTTTTCTTGCAAAGCTCCACCCCCGCCAGGAAAATTTAGCTTTTCTCCGTGAGTAGCTGTTCAATGAATATTGGGACATGCAGTATTTTACTTGAGACAGAGTCTCGCTGTATATTTACGCTCGTCTTGAACTCACCAGGCTGGGCTTGAACTCGTGGCAATCCTCCCGCCTCAGCCTCCTGAAGGCAATATTGGAAGGTATTTAAAACTCACATTCTAGTCTTCTCTGATGATAAGGTTTTAGGGGCTCATTCTGTTCCTAAATTAATGTTAAGGGTTTCACGCTGTTTCTTTTTTTCTTTCTTTTTTATTTTTTTTCCTTCTTTTAATTCTTCCAGCATCGTGAACCAAACTCCTGCCTGGGAGCCTGTTCTGGTTCCAGGATCTATAACAGGACACTGAGCAAATTCCACAGCCTCTGTGGGCCCGAGTTTCCTCTTCTGTAAAATAGAGGTAATAAGATCTCAGAACCGGCCCAACGTCTCAGGCCACTGGACTATCTCCAGATTTCACCATTTAAGACACATTGGGAAATTGTAAACCAAGGGTGGGGATCAGGAAAAGAAAGCTGTGTAAGTGTCCTGTCTTAGAGATGGCACAAAGCCAGTTGGAGTTGCTGGTTGCTGTTTCTCTTCATCCTTGGAGAAGACTCTGGCCAGGTGGGCAGCAGTGTGACCCTGAATATGGCCATTAACCAGATGAAACCAGAACACTGCGATATCACACCAGGGTCCCCGCAGGTGGCCTCTTGGCACTATGGGGAGGTTGGAGGTGTGCGGGGCTTTGTGGTCAACAGAATTTCAGTTCCCAAACCGCAGTGCCCTTTGGCCTTGTCCTCTGCCCCTCTCCTCCCCTTCTGTGAAATGTGTAGCATAATCCCCACCTTCTCATCCTCTGAAGATCTGTGAGATGCAAATTAACAAGTGGTATGAAATGTCCCTCCATCACTCACTGGCTAGTAAGTTTCAGTGTTTATGGGTCCTTAGTCTTCAGTCACTACTTTAACCCTCAGTTTTAAAAAAAAAACGGCACGACCAATTCTAAGACATTTCACTTTATTTAAAAGAAGCCAATATACAGGATATAAAGGGCACAATATTTACAACAGTACAGTAAACAGGTTAGTTTTCTGGTAGGATCAGTAGTCTTTCCATGAATATAAACCCCCCTCCTGGTGATGTTAGACCCAGCTGGCAGACAAACAGCAACAGTGGGATAGGGCAGCACTAAAGCCAGGTAGATGCTAAAATGTCCACAGGGGGTCTTGGCTGGGGCTGTACCTCATTTCCTTGAGAGCTTGGGAGAGAGAAGGGTGAGGGATTCACCCGAAACTAACACAAAGGCCACCTGAGACCAGAAATCTCCCACTCATAGAAAATCCCCTCCCAGAGAGTCTGACTTTCCTCATATCCCCCAGCCAACTCCAGGTTCCTGGTTCTAGGACAGTTGCCTTTCTAGAGCCAAACTCAGTATCCCAGGAAGAGGACCCAGGCCTGGGAAACCGCTGGCACTCTGGTCCATCCTCCCAGGAGCAGAGGATTGCAGCCCCACCCCCACCCCCGACCTGGAGCAGGCACAGCCAGGAGTGGGCTCTGGGCACCTTACTTACTGTCTCTCCTGTTCCAGCTGCCCGACAGCCTGGGACCCGAGAAGGCCCAGGCCCAGAGGAGGTTGTGAGCTCCCCAAACCCACAGCCCTACAGCCAACCACGCTGCTGCTTGTCAACCCGCTATCAACACAGTTGAGTCAGAAATGGGTCTTGGCAGAGCCGAGGGGGGGAGACTGATCAGAAAGAGCCTGCCCTCTAAAACTCAGAGTACTGGGAAGAGCGTGGCCCCACCCTAGCAACCCCCATCTGAACTCCTTGTAGCCCACCTGCCCCCCAAAGTGCCTCCCTACAAGACCTCCAAGGAGCTGAGGGGTCACAAAGAAACAGGTAAAGTGGGGCCTACCCTCTGCTGAAGCCACCCATGGGTGTGAATGATCAGGGTGTGGACGGGAAGGCAAGACGGGGCGAGGGGTGCCAGTATATTAAATCCAGCAGCAACATGCACAGTATCTTGTCCACAGAAAAATGCTGGCTACCACAACTGCCTACCTGAGATTAAAAACCCTTTGCTTTCATAAAAATAGATGAGTCTCTTGCTTTTTATAAATAGATTACATTTAGCTTAAGTTACACCGTATAGGATCCCCTACCCCACCCCCTCTTCTCCCGCCCCAAGCCAAAGCAGGCTGGAGCTCCATAGGTCATCTGTGCTCTGTCCCCAGAGCCGAGTCCATGATGGATGGATCCTCCGAGCCCCCAGGACGTATTGCCAGAAGGGAGCAAAAGGATAATATTTATCCCCGTTCAGTCTCAATCGACCAGGGAGCCCAAGGATGCTATTTCCCCTGCTGCTCCCTGATCCTCAGTGTGTATAAGACCCCCAAAACTCGGAGAGAGAGAGAGAGAGGGCAGCATGGGAGAACCCATCAGAGAACAATTCTAAAATACCAATGTCAATATGACACTGGGCTTAAAAATAGAAAAACCAAAAATCTAAGTATTTACAGCTTTACAAAGGGTGGGGCCAGTTCGTCCCAGCAGGGCCTGGTGCTGCCCCAGCAAGCAGTGGGGTCTTTCCGGGCAAGCTATCGGCTCACGGTGAAGGGACAAGCAGGGCCCACTGGCAACTAACTGAAAAATGAGTGGTTTTTTTAGTAGCGTAGGAGGTAGGCAGGCCCAGACCCAAGAGCCAGCCTGGAGGCAGGCCCACCACACCCTGCCCTTCAGTCCCTCATGTGCCTGGCCTGCCCCATGCTCCCCAGGGGGAAGCAGATATCGAAAGCCAGTAGGAAGGGAGTCTTAGGCCAGTGTCTCTCTCTGTCTCTGGCACCTGCTGTTCTCATGCTTCCTAGATAAATTCGGAGTCCCCTAAAGACAGACGACCTACGTATACAAGGGAGGAAACAAAACACCACCAGACACCCCTTCCCTTGGTAACCAAATACTAATCCCATCGCCTTTTTGTCTTAACCCTAAAGATATGTCTGTTACCCTCCCACCACCTTGAGGAACCCAGAACTGCATCCACTCTGCCCACCCAACCCCAAACCACCCCTGGATGCCTCTTTCAGTCCTGGGCAGTAAGACCCACAGGGCCACATCTTCTGCCCACGTGGAAACGGAAAATCTTTTCAGCAGCTGAGGTCCAAGCCCAAATGGCTCTGATAACCTTTGGTTAAAATAAAAATAAGGTAACAATAACAACATCCACAATAATAATCAAGTACGTTTGAACCCTGTAACCTTTGGAACGGTAGTTGGTGAGGAAGAGGGAAAGGGACTATCTCTCTTCCAAAACCACTGCTCCTTCAAGTACCTGCCTAAAGGGTCAGTCTGAGTAATAAGAGATGATGAAGATGGCCAGGATGGTGGTGGCACACCTGTAATCCCAGCACTCTGGGAGGCTGAGGCAGGAGGATCGCAAGTTTAAGCCCAGCCTAGACAACTTAGCGACTTAGCAAGACCCTGTCTCAAAGAAAAATTTTAAGAAAAGGGCTGGGGACATAGCTCAGTACAAAGGCCCTGGGTTCAATCCCCAGTACTGAAAAAGAAAAAAAAAATGGTGACGATGACAGAAGTCTCAGGCCAGAGTGCACAGGGACTGATGGGGTGTTTTCCCAACAGAACAAAGCAAAACAAGGGGAAAAACTCAGGAGAAAGGCCACCAAGTTCTGATAAATTACATCACACAGTCACTAACATTCTTGTTCTCTCTATATACATATGAATATTATGTACAATGGTTTTAAGATGCAAAACAGGAAGAGCAGGAGAGAGAGAAGGCCCTTACAGGCGGATGTTCGTCTGCACAAGAAAGTCAGGGGACCACCAACCCCTCCAGCCCAGCACCCTCTCGGACTTCTACATAGCAGGTAATGAGAGTTCTGGTCCTCAGGCACATTTTGCTCTTTTGACCTCCAGAGGGAGCTCTTCAGCCAACAAAACCCCAAACCGGCCATCACGCCCAACTATAGTGGACCCAAAAAGGGAGGGGAGAGGAGGGGAAAAAAGCAAAACCTGCTTGCTGGCCTGGTTCCCAGCTCAGATCAGCTGGGTGTTCTCAACATAGGGCCCTTCAATTCGGGGAGATACTGGCTCAGATTAACTCTTCAGGCGGTCAAATGAATCACGGAAAGCTTGCAAGTGTCCCTGAGAGGAATAAGGATGGTCCTCTCCCAAGCTCCTACACAAGCCATCTCCAAGCCCTCCCTCCCCTCCCCTGGCCAATGTGTCTTTGCTGTCAGTGCCAACAGCAGGCGACTACAGGACAGTGGAGAACCAGGACAGCGACGGGCTGGTGCTCCCCCGAGCCCCCCGGGGACTGAGTGGTACCGGGCTTGGCCTCATCTGACTTTCTCACAGAGAAATCACAGCTCGATAACCCCTCTCTGCTGGCCAGGGAGGGAGGGGAGAACATCAAGTCATCAGGACAATAGAAGATCCCCGCCCGCGCCCTAACCCCACAGAGGTCCCACAGAAACCGAGCAGTCCGGAGGCCTGGCCCTTGCAGGAGCACAGCCCACGCCATCGACCTGAACCAGACCCCTCCCCAGCCAGTGTTACCCTGGGAGGCTGCGAGAGAGAGAGAGAGAGAGAGAGAGAGAGAGAGAGAGAGAGAGAGA
>NW_022900935.1:3287916-3300215 GCF_012274545.1 Fukomys damarensis
CATCACCCTAACCTCCGCCTCCCAGCCCCGGAGTAACCAGGAGTCTGGGAGAGGGCCCGCCTTCCACAATGATATAAGGCAAGCTGCTTTTTGTTTTTTGTTTTTTTGTTTTTGCATAGTAATTTAAACACAGTGAGGTGCTACCTACTACCCCCCACAGTGCCTTATCCCTCCACTTTGCCACTAAACCCAAAACAGAAAATAAACATTGGTCTTCCCTCCCTTCCTTCTACTTTTCTCTCTTCCAGAGAAGGAGAAAGCTTGGGAGGTCCCTGCCCAGGCCTGGAGGTAACTCCTGGGGCGGGCAGATCACCCCCAGCCAGCGCCTGCGCCAACCAGCGGAAGAGAGGGCAAAACTCACGGCCAATCAGGAGCAGGTGGGAGGGTAGAAAACCCGCTTGATGCCACGCCCGGGCCCCGCCCTCACCTTGAGTTTCGTATAAAAACACCTGCTAGGAATAATACTCTGGAGCTCAAAGTGGCTCAGCTTAAGGGAGAAGGCACAGTTAACACTGCATCGTCCACACAGAAGTCTGCATTTGTAACGTGGAGAAATAGAAATTGACAGCACCATTCCTTGGGTGGGCGGGCAGGTGGGCGGAGAAGGGGCACTGGTCGTGGCGAGGTGGTGTGTCGGAAAGGAAGCAGCGGTCCCTCGGGGCCTCCAGAGAGGGGAGGGCAGAGGAAGTCCATGAGCGAGGACTGGTGCCCACTCCGAGAGGCCAGGGCCCCGTCATCAAGACCACCAGGCACGCGGGGCCTCTGTCATCAGCTGACCATGGGCTCCACATCGGCCTCCCGCTCCGACTCATCCTGGATCTCATCTGTACTTCCCGAGTCGCTGCTGGCCACAGAGCTGGGTGACGGTGAATTCCTGGGAAGCACAGGGGAAATGAGGGACATTCCGAGGGGTGAGGGGCAGGAAGGCTGAGCAGCCAAGCCTGTAAGGTCTACCCTCAGAGGGGTCCCTCCCTGGATTCTTTCCTCAGCACCCTTCAATCTTTTGGAGGTCATGGCTGATCTGAGAGACACAAATGAACTCTGGTTACATACTGTTAAGGGATAACACCTAACCTGTGACCTCCCAGACCTCCTGGGACCCTCCACCCCAGTGTCTACTTGATCTCCACGTGGAAAGCTCTTTGGGACCAGGGGCCATAGATCATGCTTGGCTCTTACCCTGAAATTGTCCAACCCAAGTCCCGGCACACCCGAGACGCTCAGTAAACCCCAAATAGCTCAGGGCACGAAGAGAGGCTACGCAACACGGAGGTTAACAGCACTGCCTTACAATCCTGGCTCTATTGTAGGTGGCTGGGGCTTTGGCCAAGCTGTCCACTTGCCTGTGCTAACAGTGGGTTCTGGGGGATCCACGAGTGAACAAGATGGGCCAAGCCCCCACCCCACCGCCTCTTATGTAGGAAGATGGTCACACACGTATGGCTTGTGCTGGGCATTCTCCACGTGTTCTCTTACTCTATTATCAGTGTGTCTGTCCCCCTCCAAGGCTATGTGTCCTGACAGCAGGGCTCTGTCCTCGTGTGACATGCCCGCTACACATCGGTCTCCTGCGGACAAGACCCACCTGACCCTGGGCTGGAAGACAGCAAAGAAGGAAGGGCAATCTGTTCCCCTAGATAAGGCTGAAAGGCCTATGCAGAAGCAGTGGGGAAGCACCCTGCCCGCCTCTCCCACTCCTCAGCTCCACAGAAGATGGGGCATAAGCCCCAGGAGAGCAGAGGTTCTGGCTGCTCGTCACCAGATCCCCACAGCCTTATGCACAGTAGACCTTCAACAAGTATCGTTGAAGCAACTCAGGCAGAGTCATTGGAGAGATTCTAGGAGACTGGACGCGTTAAGTCCCCTAGATCGTAGCAGGTGTACTAATATTCCCTGGAGGGAGGGAGGGATGGAAAGAGGGAGCATGGCCATGCTACTAGGTGCAGCCCCAGGAAGCACCCCGCCAGGTCTCCAGCACCGAATTCCAGAGCACAGGCAAGGTACCTGTCTGCAGAGCCTTTGATGAGCCGGCGGCAGGTCTCCATCTGCACGTCCAGGCCCCGCTTCATGCTGCACATCTCCATGTACTCGTGCAGGTGTCGGTTCATGTCGCTCTTGGCCGTGGCCAGCTCCAGCTGGGAGGAGCCAACAGGGAACAGGGGTGAGGACAAGCCATCCCCGGCAGCCTCCCTCCCCCACGCCTCAGTGGTGGTGCCATCGAGGCCACCGTGCCCTCAGGACCTTGCCTCTTGAACATCAGCCCCCCTCAGCCACTGCTGTCTGCACACTGGTCCACATCCTCTAGAAGTGCTACTGGTCAAAGAGGTGCAGTTGCCTAGCAACCCAGAGGGTCTCAGCCTGATCATCCCCACCCAGTTCCGGTAACTCCGCTCTGCACGGCATCCGAGGTCCTCTATATGGCCTCAGTTAGAGAAATCCTCAAATCTCCTTCATGTTTCTGACCCTTCTCCTCTACCAAATGGTATTTCCTCCACGGAAGGCGCCAGCCTTGTCTTTCCCCGGCTTGATAAAAGCATTGGCTCTTAGATATTCAACTGCTAGGCGCACAGCCTCTGCCGCCAGAGGGGACTGGGCTGAACGCTGCTTCCTTGCTGGGAAGCCTGGGGCAAGTCTCTCGGTCCCTTTCAACCTCATGGCCCCCTCTGTAAAACAGTGCACAGTCCCGAATGCGTGGGTAGAAGTAAGGATATAAGGACGTAACTGTAACAGGCTTACCCAGGGCCTAGCATCATTCAGTATCACTAAAATGTCAACTCGGGTTATTCCAGGGTCATCGTTTCAGATGAATAATTAAAAGAAAAAACCAACAGCTCTGGGACAGGCAGGGATCACACGCCCGTTTTACAGATTAGGAACCAAGACCAGAAGAAGGACGCCAGGCAGAGACTCTATAGGCCTCTGCTTGCCTCCTTCTCCGTCTTAGGCTCACAGGGGCACTTGATCATCAGGCGTCTCCACTACAGGGCTCTCCAGGGGCTCCACGGCCTGCGCCCTACCTCGATCTGGCCTATCGTTTCCTGGTACTCCTTGTCTCTCGTCTTGAAGAAGGATTCGGTCTCATGGATCAGGTTTCCCAAGTTTTCCTCCTGCTGGGGAAACAGCACAGAAAGGACCGATGAGGTGGGTGGTGAAGGCTATGAGGGAAAACAGGGGTAAGGGTGGTAGGGACGGAGAAGGGCAGCCCAAGGCCCCGGCCCACCTCGCCCTGCAGGTCGATGCTTGGGTTGCAGTTGGTGAAATCTTCCCAGAGCAGCAGGGTGTCTTCATTCTCCTCCCACGTCAGGCTGTCACAGTCGTCATCGAAGTCAAAGGTCTCCCGCCTGTGGGGGCACCAGTGGGCGTGAGTGCACAGAACCGGGCCCATAGAGGGGACAAAACAGGACGTCTTCCCCCGTGGAAAAACATCTATACATCTGCCCTCAAAAGACAGCAGTGGTCGCCAAAGGGGCATCTTTCTTGTCCAAAAAGAGTTTAACTCTTTCAAAATGCAGAATGTATGTTGGATCTGTACAACTAAAAGCATGTATTTGGGAACTCAGTGACAGAGTACTTTTCTAGCAGGTCCAAGCCCCTGAGTTCAATGCCCGGTACAGTGCACAGGTAAAAGGCATACTTTTTAAAGAAGACAGGCTGTAGTAAATAGAGACTGGAGATATCTTCCCCTCCGGTCCAATCTTGTGATTGTTTTCACTCATTTAGCAGCTATTTCTTGAGCCCCAAGTTTGAGCAAAGTTATTTATATCATTCCCATTTTACAGTTGAGGAAATCACAGCTCAGAAAGAATAATTCACTTGTTCAAAGACAGACAGCTACCATACAACAAAAACCGGGCCGACAGCCAGATCTTTCTGTTTCCTTTAGCTTTTTCCTCCCCTTCAGAACATCCCCAAGCACTGTTCTGTGCTGGTCCTGGACTGGCCACTAAGCAGACATTAAAATGTAACCGACGCCAGCCTCAGACTAGTGGTGACAGAAGCATGATTGTTATTCCCATTCTACAGGTAAGAAAACTGAGGCTCGGAGAGACTAGGTGGCCTTCTAAACCAATGCATGCTGGAAATTGGATTTGTACTCAAATCCCAAGTGATTTTAGGGTCTCCCTACTGTCTAGAATTGGAAATGGGAACTAATCATCCAGGATTTTCCAGGCCTGAAGGATTTTCCAAGATGCACCGGTTACCCCAGTGGAGTGGACCTTAACAGTCATTCCCACCAACACACCTGGTATTAGTGGGAAGGCTGGGCCCAGAGTTACACACTGACTCCCAGGGAATCGGTGGCACAGCAGTGAGGTCCCATCTCTAGGCTTCCATCGCAGAGTGCTCCCCACCACCACACTTGCCCCCTCAGCTACTTCCTGAATCCTCCAGAGCACGGCTCCCAACCGTCCCACAGTGGAACGGGCTGGGACCACTGGGGCTCAGAAGACCTGGTAAAAAGTCCCTGGAGTCAGGGTGGGAAGCTCCCGCCCGCCCAACAGCAGTTCCTGCAATAGTCTATAGGTGGCTCCCGGAATCCGGGGACCAGCGCGGGGCTGGAAGCAGGGAGAGCGGGGACTGGAGAAGGAGGCGGGGTTGGGAGCCTTTGGGGTCAACAGTCATGGATGGCAACAGACACCACTTCCTTCCCAGCGTCTGGGATCTGATGCAAAACCCAGCTGAGGACAACAGGCTGGGAAGGACTGGAGGCTGCCAGGAGTCGAGATGAGAGAGCCCCTATTCCGGGGAGGGGCTGAGCTGGGCTCTGGCTCTAGTGCAGGGCAGTGGCAGATTCCTGCTCCTCTCCTGGGTCCCAAGCCCAAGTAACTGATTTGGATCAAAACAAAACAGCCTGACACAGGTACACCATTCAAAGACTTCACTAGAACTGGCCGGCGGCAGCCTCTGGCTTGGGTCTAGGTCCATGGCTGGCACTGATATCGGGGAGAAAGCCAAGGCCTGCCTGGGGCGTGGGGGGCGGTCACTGCTGTGCCTAGAACCACAGGATGGGGTGAGGCGTAGTGACAGTGATTGTTGCCAACTGAGGCAACTTAACAACCAGATAAATCAGAGACTGACCCCCATCCAGACCCGGCAGTACCTCTGTGCACAGCACGGACTCCTGCCTGACTCCGATCAGACCACTCTTTCCATACAGGGGCTGCCTTGGCCCGTGGAGCTCCCTCTCTTACCTCACCCCATTCCCGGCAGCTTAACCACTCCCTGGGGAACTCATGAACAGGGACAACTATTTCTTCAGAGAAAGCCCCCTAATTCCACCCAATGCCTGGTCATGGTGGCGCATGTCTTCAATTCCAACACCCTGGGGGGCTGAGGCAGGAGGATGGCAGGGCTGACCCCAGCCTGGGCAACTTAGTGAGACCCTGGCTCTTAAAAATTAAAGAGGGGCTGGGGATGTAGTTTGGTGTAACGGCCCTGGGTTCAATCTCCCGTACGGCAATTAATAAGTCAATAAATACAATTCAGCCAAATGAACCTGGCCTGGGGTCTCTGGAGCATGTGACTTGGCCCAGCAATGCCCAGAGCAGCAGCCAGAAGACCTGGACGCAGCCACTGGTTAGGCTTCTTTTCAAAGGCCCCTTATCAGCAGAAGAGCAGGTGATCTAAGGAGGATCTGTGTTGAAAGATGAATCTAGGGGTCTCTTTGTCACCCTCAAGCAGCAACCCCCAAATCAGCCCCATCTCGCATCTGTGGGAACAGCAGGCTCAGGGCAGGCTCTGGCTGGGAAGCTCCAACCCCTGTCTCTTCGTCCTCCTTACAAGTCAGCCAACTTCACCGAAAAGGGGACCAGGACAAGGATGGTGATGCAGCAGGGACAGAAAAGGGACATCTTTTCCGAGCGTGCAGGCAGCTGGTGTGGGGGACACAGCCCTGGCCCACGGGCTGGGAGGTGCCAGCTCTGTCCACTCCTCCAGGGACCCTCTCTAAGCCTGTCCCCCACCTGTACGGTGAAGGGGCTGCTGGCGAGACCCTGGATTGTGCAGCGCCAAGCTAGCCTCACAGCTGGGAGCCCTGGAGAGTGCTGAGTTCTCCGGGTCGAGGTGCCTAACTTCAAGGGACTCCAGAGAGATGGGAGCATCGGGCAAAGGACAGGCAGGGCCCAGAGACCAAGTCCTAGCCCTGCCCTTTGATGCACCCAAAGCCCACCCTCGCACCTGCCCCCATCCCTCTCCAGGGCACTGCTAGAGATGTACTGAGAATACGCACTGAACAGGCCAAGGCCACCACCATGCCACCCTGGTCCCAGGCCGACCGTACCCCATGAGGTTGGTACAGCAGCTCTCCGGGGATGGGAGAGGAGCTCTGCCCAGTAGCATTGGCTAATTTCCTGCAGTAGCAAGTTTCGTGCTACTAACATGGCGTCACCAAGCCTGCACACAAACCACCGCCGCAGTCAGCTTCCAAGAGCTGCTAGCAGCTGTCCTGGCCAACAGGGCAGCGGCTCATGATGGGAGCACTCCAGGGACACAGGCTGGGGTTCGGTCCCAGCTCTGCCAGGTACCAGCAGAGTGTCTTGGGCACGTCCCTTCCCCTCTTAGAGTCTCAGTTTCCTCATCTACGAAAGGGAAGGGATGGACCCTGCTTCCAAGGCTGGGTGTCTGGTGTCAGCCATGTGCCTGTGAGGAGCACCTTTGGCATGGGGGACCCTCGGGGAGTTCCGGGTTTCCCGCTGTGCCTCATTCCCAGGGAGACCGATGGGTGGGAGGAGGTGTGCCTGAGCCGCTGCTCTGGTCCCTTCCGCTCATGAAGTCATCACAGACTCCTACACACGACGGGGCAGGGGACAGCCCAGCTCCTTCACCCTACGGGCAAGAACAGCCCCCCGCCCCAGCTGAAAGGTAGCAGGTAACACAAAGGGCTGAGGCAGAAAGTAGTGCACAGGCCCTGCCAGACCTGGAACCGCTACGCAGCCCTGCCAGTTGTGCCCTGGACCTAGTCTCGGGCTCCTAGAGAGTGAGAACACGAAGTTTCCTAAACTGTCACGGTTACAAATCAGCCCAAACTTCCAGAACACTGTGCCGATCCAACCAAACGCATATGCAGGTGCTCTCAGCCCAGGCCAGCAGTGTCCCCTCCTTCCCACCATGGCCTCGGTGCAGGGTGCAGAGGCAGCGGGACACTCACAGCTGGTTAAACATGCGCTTCATCTCATCCGTGATGTTCATGGAGCCGACCTCGTCATCCGAGAACCGATTCACCTCACCGTCCTGCTCTGAGATGTCATCGTCTGATGCCACTTTACGCTCTTTCTTTTTGGGGACCACCTGGACCAGAAAGGAAGAGGAGAGGTAACTAGGGAGTCGTCTCGGATGGAAGGTAGGGGCAGGCGGGAAGAGAAGTGGCATCTCGGGGGTGGATGGAGCGCGGCTGGGCCGGCCACCGTGAGAAAGATGCGTGGTCTTCTAGGAAGCGGGCAGCATTAGCAAGAAGCGTGAGGTGGAAGGGTGCGGGGTGGGGGACACGGATGCTGGACCCCGCCCTGCCATGCGAGCCCCCTTTCTTCCCTTCACCAGAAAAGCAGCCCCAGGAGTTAAGGCAGCGATGGGCCAGACCAGAGTGCAGTTACTGAGGTGTTTCTGAGCCAGCCGCAGACACGCTTACGGCACCCAACAAAGCCCACACAGCTCCCACAGCACCCCTTTCCCAAGCACAGGCACAGATGGGCAGCCTGAGGCCCAAGCAGACAAGACGTGAGCACACGAAGGTGGCATGGGTCCCCTGCTTTCCGGCAGAGGGGCGGCAAGAAGGCATGGAGAGAGAAAGGGCCCGGGAGGCCCAGACCCTGCCAGCCACGTCCAAAGTCACACACGGCAAGCAACAACGCGCCATACGGCCGTGGGCTCGAGCAAAATCCACACCACAACCCCACACAAAGGAAGCAGACTTCAAGAATGACACGTGACCTCAGTCGTCCCCAAGCCCTCTTCCAGGACAAGCCCATCCGTGCTAACTGACTGCTCTCTCTCAGGGACACCCACACTGCACGTCAGGTCTGGGGGTGTCAAGAGACTCTTCCAGAATGAAATACCGTCAAAGGCTAACAGCTCCTTGTGAGACCCCTCTGCCAGGTTCAAGTTGGTGCCCTAGATGTCCCCACAGCCTGGCAACGGCTCCCCTACCATGGGAACAATGGCCAGTCCTGGCAGCCAGAGGAACAGGCAAAAAGCAAGGCAGTGGACCCTGCATGGACCAAAGGACATGTCCTACAAGGTAAAGACCCTGCGTCCTAGCCCAACTCTGCCTGGACAGATCACACAACCCCCTGAGCCTTGGTGTCCTCAGCCATGGATGAAGCAGTCAGATCCGACAGTGGAGTTAGCAGGGCCTACAAGTCCATGAGTCCCTGAGTACGTTTTCCTAGAAGGCAGAAGGTCCAGTCGATGCCACCTCTCAAGAAGGAGGTGAGCGGATGTTGGAAAAAGAGGGGCTGGCCAGGCAGCAGTGGAGGCCAGGGCGGCTCTGGGAGGGGTGGTGGCTGGTGAGTGGGGTGGCCCTCGTCACCTGGAAGATCTTGGACACGTCTTCCGAGTTCCGCTGCTGTGCGACATCGCACAGCTTGGCCGTGATATCGATGCGGCGGCAGATGTCCATGTCCACCTTCATGGCCTTTTCTTGGATCTTTGTGTCCAGGTCTGTCATGGGCTGCAGGGGGGACAGCAGGCAGGGGTTACGTGAGGCGAGGGACGGAGCAAGCAGGAGGGGCCTGGCAGAGGTGGGGAGACCCCGAGGTGTTGTGCGAGGCCCCTGGAGTCCGAGGGAGCCTTTTCTGGAAGTGGACAGTCAGGTCAGTGTTGCTCAGGGTGGGAAAGCGGCGTTGGGGTCTCAGGAGGGACGATGTGAGACCATGTGCCCGTCTCCCCGAGGGCTGCAAGGCCCCCTCTCAGCAGGAAAGAGAGTCAGTGTTTGTTTTGTTAGAGCAAAGGAAAAGGAAATACAACCCTCCCTGTTGGGTAGAGTCCCTTTTCTCCTATTCGGCTTGCCCCACCTGTCCTACACAGCGCGCCTCTCTCCTGGGTTTCTCCCCCAGCTGACAGCAGAGAGCCATCTAGGATGAGGGGGTCTCTTAGGCTGTGGCTCCACCTGGGGCCCCAAGATTCTCCAGCACCCCCGGCTGCATGCCCCTGAGCACCAGGAGCCAGGCTAGGCTGAGTCACCCACATCAAGGCTCCTCTCCCCCACAGCCTCTCCCTACACGCTGCCCACTGCTCAAAGGCACCAAGAAACCTAGATTCCCCAGCAGCAAGGAGGCCTCTGTGGCCCACAGCGGCCCAACCCGAGGTTATTCAGGGAACCCCAGGTTCCAGAGGATGCACACTGGCCTTTCCTGCCTTGCATGGCAGCCTGCTGGGGCCGTTGGCCCGGGAGCCTCCGGCTGGCCCAGCCCAGCCTGCACCGTCACCCCGAGCCACACACCGAAGCTCGCGGCACGGTGAGCTGGGGCAGAGTTGAGCAACACACACAGGCCATCAGAGGAGCCTGGGAGGGCAATGGGTTAAGCGGCGGATTAATGCATCTCTACTCAGACGGAGGGAAGCGGCATGGGGCGGGCAGGGAGGGTGCCTGGTCTCTGATGCATCCATCCGCCATCCTCAGAACAAACACAGCCAGCCAGGACTCTAACTAGAAGCCGAGCTCAGAGCCTCGGAGTGAAGAAAGCGCTCTGCATGATGGGTGTGGGGGGTCGTGATGCCAGGGGGTGGCGTCGGTGGCACTTACGTCACTCATGAGCCCCTTGAACACCACCAGCTCAGCCTTGAGCCGCTCTATCTTCTCGTTCATCTCCTCCTGGATGGCCTCGGCTTCCTGCGCTGCCTGTGGACGGACATGGGCAGGCTTCAGAGCGGCCAGCGCCCTGAGGGGATAAGGAGCTACACACCGGGTCCCTCTGAGGCTGGGCACTCAATGTCCCACCAGGCTGGGCACCTACATGCCGGGGGAAGGTGCCAAGGACCTCGTCTTCCCCGCTTGCTTCCCACTGAGCCCTGCTGACTGCCCGATCGCTTTCCAGGGGATCGTTTATGACACGGAAAGATGCGTGGCAGATGTCAAGGGGAAAGGAGCAAGTGAAGGTAATGAGGGGCCCCAGCCCATTCAACTGTGAGGTCGACTCCCATGAAACGGCCGATATCCGGCCATCCTCTCTCGTCTCAGAAATACCAAGGCGGTGCACCACCCAGGCGGATGCATGGGGCACCCTTAGGTAGAAGAGACTGGAAGGTCGCACCTGCCAATCCGTGGAGGGGCAGAACTGGAGGCAACTTTGATCCTATTCCATATGCTTTTCTGAATTTTCCAAATTGAAAAAAATACTTTGTTATAAAAGGAAGGACATTTATTTTTTTTCCTTCTGCACATTGGTAATTGTTTCAGTTTGCCTCTTTCTTGGGCTATAAATGCTTTAAATATCAGAAATGAATTTTTAATTTTGCTGTTGTTGTTCTCAGACTAGGCAAGGGCTCTACCACTGACTTGTTTCAGCCCACCTAATTCTTAAAATGTTTTGAAAGAACTTTCTGTGCCTCTTCACAGAATCACTATCCTTGTTCCTGTTTCACTTAGAGGAACACAGAGTCCAGGAGGCGAAGTTTGCTGCTCAGAGTCACCACCGTGGGTAAGCAGCAGAGCCCAGAACGCAGAGCCACTAGCTGAATTCACAGAATCTATCCTTGTTCCTGTTTCACTTAGAGGAACACAGAGTCCAGGAGGCGAAGTTTGCTGCTCAGAGTCACCACCGTGGGTAAGCAGCAGAGCCCAGAACGCAGAGCCACTAGCTGAGCAGGGAGGGCAATGTGTCCCCTCAGGTCGGGTGCCCTCCTGGGGACAAGCCTGCCAACTCGCTCTCTGAGGCACCAGTCCAAGCTTAAGGGACTTGGGACCACCTCATACAGCCTCTGTGGCGGGAGAGAGGCTGAAGAAGAAGGAGTCTCTGGCCCCAACAAGACCAAGGCTTCCCAACTCCTGTGGCCAAGCTTTATGCAGCTGTGCGGGGCCATTCTTAGCTCTTAAATACAGGAGGCAGAAGAGCCCTCGTAGTGTCCCAGAGGAGTACCTGGGGCAATAGAAGGCACACAGCGCAGGGGCTGTTCTAGGACTCACTTCCTGGCTTTGCCTGGAGAGCTTGGGCCACAAGGCTCCTCTCCTGGCTGGGACCTTAAGGACTCTTACCTCCTGCAGCGTGTCCACCATGGTCTGGAGGTCCATGCGCTTCGCGAGCTCCTCCTCCCATCTGCAAAAGCCAAGAAATACAGTGGTCAGAGGGTGACCTCAGCAGCCACACTAGTCCTGTCCCTAGGCTGGGCAGGGAGGGTACATAGGCACATCCATCCCTGTATCCTTCCAGCTCAAGAGGGGGGCTGGGTTGACGCTAAGCGTAATTCCAGGTGGGACAAGGGCCACGTCCAAGGCCTGAGTAGGGCACCTCGGGAGACAAGCAGGAGGGACCACCATCCCCTTCCCACAAACTGTAAAGTGGGGTGCAGATGCTGCCATTCCTGCTGCTGCTGCAAGATGCAGTAAAAAGCTGGGCCTTAGGAGGCAGCCTGAAGCTGGATCAACCTTGGGCTCTCCTTTCCATGTGCAAGAAACAAACTCACTGTGTTAAGCATTGCGTTCTTGGGGCTGCCTTGTTCCACAGCCCACTTTAGCCAATAGGGACATCTACAAAGGTGGTGTGATCCCATTTAACAGATGTGGAAACTGAGCTCAGAGAGGCTAAAGGTCCTGCCCCCAAAACATAGCTATTCAATGGGTAAGGCTAGAATTCACAGCCAGGCCTGTTTAATTACATTAAAATAAAACAACAAATACAACTCTTGCTTCTTTAGCATTTATGGTACGCCTCGCGAGCCCCGTGCCAAGGACGTTCTGCATAGCGTTTCATTCACGCATGCGCTGGCTGGAGCTGAGCAGGAAAGGATGGAGGGGTGCGGGCAAGCACAGTTCAGTGTAAACCCAGGGTTAACTGCAGGATGGGAGGAGCTGCTCCCCTCTGACACTCCCTTCGACACAGGTACCCTTCTACATGAAGCTGCTCAGCCCCCCGGCAGCCCCACGGCCTAGGTCTTGTCATCACCCCCGTGCAGGGAGAAGAGACCAAGGCTCAGTCACGTGCCTGAGGCTGCGTGAGGGCAGGGGGAGCTGGGAGCCAGACCCAGGGGAGGCTCCAGACTGACTGCTGAGTCCTCGTCCGGGTCCCCCAGGCCATGACCCTCGGAGCCTGAAGGCCCGTCCTACTTTCCCCCCCGTCTGCTCCCT
The DNA here is from genome assembly GCF_012274545.1 of Fukomys damarensis. NCBI lineage: Eukaryota > Metazoa > Chordata > Mammalia > Rodentia > Bathyergidae > Fukomys > Fukomys damarensis. The sequence goes on from NW_022900935.1 coordinate 3,300,194, forward strand.
CCTGGAGGAGCTAGGAGCTAGG
>NW_022900935.1:3300227-3315784 GCF_012274545.1 Fukomys damarensis
CCCCCAGGCCATGACCCTCGGAGCCTGAAGGCCCGTCCTACTTTCCCCCCGTCTGCTCCCTCCTGGAGGAGCTAGGGCGGCTTCCTTCCTCCTTCTGTCCTGGGACAGACAGCCAAGCTTCTGTGTTCCCTCACCCCAGGCTGCTCTCCCCACATGGTTGCAAAGCAAGGAGGTCTGGAAGCCTTTTAGGATGCTGCCGGCCAGCTAAAAATAGGCCAAAGGGGAGGGAAGATGAAGAGTGGGTTACGTCACCAGCTTTTGGAAACAAGAGAAAATGGATACTGTTTGCACACACAGAGGAAAATTCCTCCTCTCCCGACACCAGTCCAGCCTGGCCGGCAGCCCCCGGAGGACTCAGGCCGGCCCCGTTCACTCAGTCTTTGCCAACCCCACGTTAGCCCACCTCAGCCTGCCCCTGCTGTGGGGCTCAGCGTCAGGACCCAGAGGCCATAGGCGCAGGGGCCCCTGCCAGCACTGGCAGATGTAGAGGATGTGAAGGGAGCGCAGGGCAGGACTATTTCCTGCACGCTCCCTTGTGCAGAGGGAGACTGAGGCTCAGAGTGTACAAGCCATGTCCCCAAAGTCACCTACGATGTCAGGAGTGGGCAGAGCCGCCCACCCCGGCCACCTCTTGCAGAAAAGGACAGGTGGGGGGCAGGGAGAGGTTCCCAGGCCCGTTCTCACCCCAGGCCAGCACCGTGGGGCATCTGGGGCTTCCCTGGAGGAGGTGAATCATCTCTCCTGGCTACGCTGCTCCGAGGCGAGGTAGGGGACTCGGCTGGCGCTGCAGGTGCAGCCTGGCTTCTGGGGACAGCCTTGCTGCTGTGTCTCATGGCAGGGGAAGCAGGGGTGAGCGGTGGCCATAGGACGGTGGCAAAGCAAAACGTTACTTCTGGGCAGAGGTCAGAAGACCCGCTGCACAGCTGGAGAACGTGAGGCTCAGACAGGGAAAACCACCACCTGCCCAGATCTACACAAGGTGAAATGAGCCCATGACTTTGGACCTCCAGATAGTTAAGAGCAAACATCAGTTGGCCAACACAGTCTGGGTCCTATTGTACAGGTGCACACACGTATCTGCTCTAGTGTGAATTCGTAACCCTCTTCAGGCTTTTCCTCAAAACCCATCTTGCAGATGAGTGAGCTGAAATTCAGAGGTGCAGCAGCTTGTCCAAGGCCACGCAGCTGCACACAGGGAGCTGGGATTCACACCCAGCCGGGCTCCAAAGCAGCGAGTGTGAGATGTGGGGATTACCAGCAATCTTGTTCCCTGCAGACCCTGACTCCACAGGTCTGGGTGGGGCGGACGGCTCCCCAGCGGTGCTGGTCTGCCCTCACCTAGGTTCGGGGAGGCACGATCCAGTGCCTCCATCTCCCTCTACTCCTTGCACCCTGAGTTCCACGCCCAACCCCTGCAGCACGCTTCTCAGGATGCACTCAAGGACAAGCTCACACGAGTGGCTTCATGGGTCTTTTATTCCCAAAGCAGGGCTGGGTGGGCAGCTGGCTCGCCTGTCCCGGAGTATGGAAAACAGACCTCGAGTGTGGCAGGCAGCTGGCCGTGCAGATGGAGCCCACTGCCGTAACGATGTCCCCACCCGCAGTGACGGCAGGAGCACCCAGCTTAGCGAGTGCCAGTGTTGACAGTGCAGAAAACCTCTGCCCTTCAGGTGCTGAGGAGTGGAGGGTGAGGGGCCAGACAGGCGATGTCTTTTCTGCAGCACCCAAACACCCAACATCTGCTGCAATTCAGCTCAGAGCAAGGGAGGACCCAGCTTCACCAAAAACTGGTCGGCTGAGTTGTTGGCTCCAAGGTTTCAACATCTACTTCCCCAACACCATCCCTTCCTGCCTGGCCCTGCCCTCCCAGTTAGGTTTTGGGTGGGAGGATGTCCTGGGCAGAGGAAACAGCACAACGTCTTCACAGCAGGAAGGCAAGGCCAGCCTCCCACGGAGAGGGGGCGCACCTGCCAGGGAACTGGGGTCGGTGGATGCAGTTTCCTGGGAGCCTTTGGCCTCCCTGCTCTTAGCCCCAGGTACCACCAAGACCAAAGACTCCAATGCTAAAAGATGAGCCTGGAATCAAACTCGGGTCTGGCTGATTCTGATTCCTGGGCCCTTTAAGGCCAAAAGGGCCCCTGGGGACCTCTGAGACTTCGAGCTGGAGAAGGGCCGGGTTGACCTTAAAGAAACCACCTTTGGGGCATGAGGTGAGGGTCTCCCCAGCAGACCACCCTGACCCACCTGCTCAGTCCTTCCAACTTCTCCCTTCGAGTGTTGGATAAGGGAAGGGAGAACAGGGATGTTCACTGTTACCTCTAGGAGTGCCTGCCAAGTTAGGCACCTGTCCACATATATATAAAATGTCATTTACACCCTAGCCCTGCCCGCCAAGGATTATTTCCATTTCGCAGATGAGGAAATGGTTAGATAACTCCTTCCCCTTTCCCTCCCTCCTCTTCTGCCTCCTGAAATCCTATCCCTTCTCCTAGGCTTGTCTCAAATGTCATCTCCCCAAGCCTCAGCAAACACTTCAAGTGTTTTCCTGCCTGGGACTACAGGGTTCTGAGGGGCCTGCCCTGTCTTTCCAGGCAGCCTGGCCACACTGTCCCATGGCACAAGGCTCTAGCTCCAAAGAGCCAGCCCTGTGACACCAGGACCACACAGGGAGGCCACCTCCATCGCCACCACACCAGGGTCTGCCGGTACCCATCTCAGGAGGTCTTGGGCACCGTGGGCTCTGGTTGAATGGGGCAAAGAGGAAACAAGGGGTGAGTGAGATCCCTGGTCTTGGTGGGACAGGAGAGGAGCAGGGGATCAAGCTGAGGCCTCCCACCAGGCCTCGTTCAGCGGGTATAATCACCACTCCCTGCTCCCCGCCATATTCCCTGCTCCTAAAACCCGCCAGGCACTTGGTCAGAGTGAGGTATTTACTGAATGGGCGGCGGATTTACCGGGTGGATGGACGGACGGACGGACGGACGGATGGATGGAGGACAGAAGCGGCACTCATTCCTAGGCCCCCATCCCCCGCTTTTCCCAGCCAGAGCCTCTTTCCCCAGCTGCACTTCCCAGGCCAGGGGCTCCGGGGAGCCAAGTTCCCAGCACAGGCCAGGCCTCCCCGCGTCTGCTCCGCTCCAGAGCCTCTCCCTGGAGACAGGCTGGGGAGGGGCGGCCAGGGCAGGAAGCAGGCAGGGAGAAGGAGCAGCCTTCCCTCTCCCCAGGACCAAGGCTCCAGGGCCAGGGAGGGGTCGCAGGGATATCAGGACAACGCACTGGGGAGGGGAAGTGGCTCCACAGAACCACACTCAGTGAGCCGTGGGGCCTCAGCCAGCGTCTCAACAAACCAGGCACATGTGGGAGTTTGGTGGCCGGGATGGGGAGCCGGCAGCACCGGCCCCTGTGGTATCCCCACATTCCTCAGGAGCCACCGTGGGATCGCGTGACTGACAAGAAGCCCGCGGGGGAGGGGCAGCTTCCCAGCTCCAACCTCGGAAAAGAGCCGCGAAGGTTGGTCTAAGCAGGGCGGAAACAAGCTGAAGCCCACAAAGGGGCTGACTCACAGCGTTTTCACTTCCTGTGCTGTCAAAGGAGCCCCGCTTGGGAGGAAAGTGAGTGCAGACCTGGTAAATAATTAAAGTTTCTGGGACAGACACAGGTACTTCAACCCTCCCCCTCCCTTCCCAGCTGTTTGACCTTGGACAAGTCAACTGCCCTCCTGGGGCCTCCGTTTCCCCAGTGAAGTGAGGTGGGAAGCACGAGACTCCTCCTGAGAGGTGGGAGACTCCATGAGAAAGAAAGGGGTGAAAACACCCAGCCCCACCCTGGCACAGAGCAGCAGGCTGAGACTCCACAGCTCCGTCTACACTGCACCTCAGGCAGCCACCTGGGGCGCCCACACAGGTGCCAGGCGGAGCCTCGCAGGGAGGGGAGCAGTGGCACTCCTGGGCCCAGGAAACAGCTCAGGTGAGGCTGGGCTGGGCCACCAGTGGAAAACTTCAATCGGGGCCAAGGGTGGGCCTGGCTTGGGCAGAGGGCTGGTGGGGGTGGAAATAGCTTCCTTCCCAATGGGTGGGTCGGTCAAGGACCTGTGCCCTCTCCGCTCCTCCCTGCCCAGCTGGTGCCACTGCCTTGCAGCCCTGCAGCCCTGCACTGTCTCCTACACAAACTTGAGGGTGCTGTCCCGTCTCCTTGTGGGCAGCGCCTTGGCCTGGGTGCTGAACTAGAGAAAGGGCTGCTGCAGAGGCAGCCCAGGGGACTCTCCCATGGGGTGCGGCCAGCTTCTGTTGCGCCCTCCTAAGGAGCCCCCAAACTGAATCAACTTCCGCATTCCATACCACACCCTTTCACACCTTGGAGGAACCTGTCGGTGTCGGAACGCAGATAAGGAAACCGAGCGGGGCTGGGAATACAAGGACAGAACCCCCACCACCAACCAGGGATGCATCCTGCAGCAGCGACTCCCAAACCTCCTAATTTCCTCCTCCCACTTGGGGTATGGTGATCGTTTCTTCTCCCCCAAACAGGCCAGCCAGGAAGCTCAAACATCCTACAGGTGAACAGGAAGGCCTCCTGCCTGGCTTCCCCTCCCGCCCCCACCTCACCTCCCCATCTGCACGCAGCCCCTGGTTCCCAGGAAAGGACGCCTCACGGACATGCCCATCGGAACTGCCCGTCTGTACTCTGCTGCTCTCGGAAGGAAACACAAATTAAATGCCAACTGATTGTCTCCACGGAGGAGGAGTATTAATTTAATGTGAACACTTAACCAGGGCAGCTGCTTCCATTACCGATGGGCAGTAATGGCCCGGGCAGGCCAGAGCGCAGGCTGTGAGGAGGTGATGGGGTCTGGTCAAGGAGCCACCACCTACAGACACGTAGGCTTGCCCTAACCTGAACCAGCAGCCTCAGCCACGGTGCCAGCAGGCAAGGATGGGCCAGGCTGCTCAGAGCAGACAGGGGTCTCATGCCCACAGGGGAGAGGGTACTGGGTGGGAGGCAGCAGCAGACCATTTCAAGTCCTGGCTGTGTTTCAAGTTCAGTGCGACATGGGCAAGTTCCTTCTCAGCTCTGGGCCTCAGTTTCTCCATCTGTGATGGGATCCCCAAGAATCCCTCTGGGCATGACATTTGCACACCCTGGATATGGTCCCTCGCCTGGCTGGGTGACCGTAGCACATGGGGGGGGGTGAAGGAAAGGAGAGAAACCACAGACTAAGCCCACTGATCCCCCCTGCCAGCGAAACCCAGGAAACATCAGCGTCTTCCCTCTGTGTCCCTAGATGAACCCTACCAATCAGCAGTCGTGGCTCGGTCCTGGAGGTCTATCCTCACAAGGGCCACCACGGCAGCAGGGAAACTGAGGCAGGAGAGCCAGCTGGCCTCATGCACCACTCGATGGGCACAGTGTCAGGGTACCTGGTATTGGACAGTAAAACGCCTCTGGAGAAATGGCAGTTGGTAGACACCCGTAATCCAGAGCGGCGGGCTGGGCGGTGCCTTCTCTCAGGTGTGCCCAAGAGGAATCCACTCCTAAATGGACACCCCCAACCCAGCAAGGCTGCACCCAGAAGGACAGTTACGTGGGGGGCATCCTGTGCAAGAAGAATCAGCGCCCCAAACTGCGGGCTGCTGTGGGGTTCCGGGGCACCATTTCCAGCCTGTTCCAGGCGTGAGTGCCCCTTCCTCGCCGTCTCCCGGGGACCTTCCACGACTTCCCCGGGGTGAACCATCATGCCCATCAGGTATTCCAGTCCCAGGACTAGCTTGCACCGTGGCACCCAGGGTGCTATAAATTTCCACTTTCCTGTGTCTCTCATCACACTGCCCTCCCAGAAGGGAAGACCTTGCATTCACTGGGAAAGAAAACAGAACACTAATTATGTAAAAACCATTCTACTCCTGTCCCAACCACGGGTCTGGAGCCAGACGTTACCATTCCCATCTTAGAGATGAGAACACTGAGGCTCAGGTGACAAGGCTTGCTCCAACTCAAACCCAGGTCTGTCGGACTCCCTCGGCTCGGCGGTAAAACAGCGCTCCCCCAGCCCTGTGAATCCCCTCCCCTATGGATGACCCTCAGTTCACTGCTCAGAAAATGCCTGATTTCAACGCCAAATGTGTGCAGTCAGTCACAGTCTGTCTGAAAACTCACCTCTCCGGGCCCCGGAACCAGGTAAAGAGAGGCCTTAGCCTGCCACCACCTCCTCCCAGTGAGGCCACCCACGAGGCTTGCGCATGGTGACAAAAAGCACTTGCTCTGCCATCACACCCAGCTTTCATGTGGTCTGAGCGTGTCCTCAAAGGTCTGTGTGCTGGACATGTGGTCCTCTGAGTGATGATGCTGAGAGACACTGCCCTCAGAAGGGGCTTCTCATGGGACCCTGGCAGGAGGCCTGGCTCCTCCTGGCTTCCTGACTCACCCTGCGATTGCTCCTTCTCACGTGTCCCCTCCATGATGTGACACAGCCAGTGGTCCCTTCACCATGCTGTTGGGACTTTTCAGTCTCCAAAACTGGAGGCTCTATCTCTATTTTTTTTTTCCCAGTACCGAGAATCAAACTCAGGATCCTACACTTGCCAGGCAGGCGTGGTGCCACTGAGCTACATCCCCAGCCCTACATCTCATTTTTATAATTATCCTGCCTCGTGTATTTTGTTTTAGTAACATAAAACAGACTAATGCACTCTCCTCTGTCCTACGATTAATTCTGAATGATGTCATGTGTACTTAGTCAAAAAGTCAAAACCACTCAAATTTTAAGACAGAAACATCTGCCAATTTTCCCCGTTCTAAATTGCAGGAGGGTTTTACAATGATGACAGAAGAGACAGAAACACACACACACACACACACACACACACACACACACACGTAAGCCAAACAAATTTCAAACTTCACCTGAATCCCCTTCCCTGAGTGACCCCCGACATCAGCAGCATGTCCTTCCCAACTTTCTCTTGTGAGATTCTTTTTTTCTTACAAGATTTTCAAAAGTGGAAATGGGATCCAACCATATGTAGTTCTCAAGCATACTTTTCCCACTTAACAGCACACGGCAGCACCCTCCGGAGCCAGTGGTTCAGCAGACAAGTGTGGTGCCACGGGTCTAGTGGGTCACTGCCAACTCCTAACAATCTAAACAACACAGCAAAGAGCACCCCAGTGTACTCCCACCAGCGTATGGGTCCAGTCACCCCGGTGGCTGCTGTGAGAAGGGGCAGACTTAGGAAAGGTTTTGTGCCCCTAAAGCCTGCGTGTGAGGGGTCAGGCTCCATGTGTGCGGGGCACAGCAGCCGCAGGTTCCTGGAGCCACGCTCCCCACCAGTCCCTACCACAGGCTCCCAGCTGCCCAAGGAGCCAAGCAAAAGCAGGATCCGCAGGTGCTCACCCTGGCTCCCACAACAGCATTATTTTGTGCCTCCATTTCCCTAAAAGTCAAATGCTTCTCTCCATTCATCCTGCCCTTCCTCGTGGATGGCATTTTGCCTTCTACAAAGAGCAAGGGTGAGAGATCAGGTTCCTAGAGCTGAGCCCAACCACTGTCCACTGAAAGGAAGAGGCCCCACCTCGTGGGTAGCAAGCCTTGGGCAAGCAGCCATATGCTAGTTGGGGCAAGATGAAATAGTGTCCCCTCCAGGGTGAAGAGGCTCTCTTTGCACTGCAAGGCTCTGGTCACTTGGTACTAAGGCTGTCTGTTACCTGCCGATCCCCCGACTAAGCTTGTGCAAAGTCAGGCCCATCTCTAGATCACAGCTATAACTTCAGCACCCAGCACAGAGCTTGGTACACAGTAGGTGCTGGATAAAAAGGGCCCATCGAGGGTCACTGCCAGGGCCTTCCCTAGAAGATCCAACAGTGCAGCCCTGACTCACAAAGGCCTTGGATATGGCCTCCCTGCCTTCCCCTCCAGCTAGCCTCAGTTTCCCCACAGCTTCCACAGAGCAGGCCAGCTTTGCTACCTTTTTTTTTTCCCTCACTTCAAAGCCAGGCTAACCACACCTGGCCAAGCCCCCAGAGCTCCTCAACCTCTCCCCTCCCCAGTACCATCTAGCCTTCAGCCTCTGGGACTTGACTCCTGTCCATGTCCATAAACCAGCAGAAGGTCCCAGCACCAAGACTCTGGACACCCAGCCAAGAATCAGAAGGCCCCAGGTCTGTCCCCAGGAGGGTGTGGGGCCTCACCCAGGGGTATGTTTACAGCTTTGAGAAAAATAGCAACTCCCAAGGCTATTTTGGAAACCTAATATGCACCTTCAGTCTCTTGGCTGTTTATTCCAAGTGGCAGGCAGGTGAACACAGGGCCCCACGGGCCAGCAGCTCTGTGTAGCTTCTCATCAGAGCCACTTGGCTGTCTCAGCAGCCTGGGGCCGACTGCCTGGATTCTTTCTCCTCTGTCACCCCCAGCCTGGACAGCCAAGCAGAGCCTGCCAGGCAAGGGTTGGGGCCTCATCCTGGGCTTACAAACCACCTCTACACCCTTGAGCCAAGTCACCTGTCCAAGACTCGTTCTCCCTATGTGTACAACAGGGACAGCCAACCCCCAGGACAAACTGATAAGCAGAAGAAGCACAAGTTGCAACCGGGTCCACAAAGAGTGGAAAAAAAAAACCCATAAAACTCAGAACCCCAGGACATCAGAGGGGGATTCCCAGCAGTCCAGGCCATTCATAGACAAGTCGGAGGCCCAGGGAGGTGACAGGATGTGCCCAAGGTCACACAGTCAAGCCAGGCGGGGGAGTCTGTTCAGCTCTCGAACCCATGAGGTTCCTGCCGTGCCACTGGCCAGGGGAGGAGCACATTCTTGGGCAGTGTCTGGGCAGAAGGCAGGGAGAGAGACAGGACCTGCCCACGAACGTGGAGCCTGTGCGACCACAGCAGGGTCGCAGTGGGGACTGCCTGGGTGTGTGCGGCCATCACTGATCTCCCGGCCAGGCAGGGCAGGCTCCAGGCGCAGCTGGGACAGGTAATTACATTACAACGGCCCGGACCAGGCTTGCTGAGAGAGGGATTAGTGACTAAGAGCAGCTCAAGGGGACAGACTCACTTCTTAACATCCACCTCCTGCTGGCATGGCAGGCCCTGGCATTCAGCGTGATGCAAACCAGGGCGCCCGGCTCCCTCACCCCAGTACATGGGTACACCCGAGGGTTCCTCTTGCCTGGCCACGCAATGGGGTCTTCGCTCAGGGGACAGAAAAGTCCCTCCTTTGTGACAAGAAAGACCCTGGCGGCTCATCTTCCTTGTCTCCGTTCTAATTCGAAAACAGACTCACAGAGGTGAGGTGACTTATCCAGACGTCCAGAATCATAAGTTGACACGAGGAAGTGTTTGAATGTAGCAGGCACTGTTCCACCATTTCATCTTCACAGCAACCTCAGGAGGCATTATGATCACGTCCACGTTAAAGACAGGAAACTGAGGCCTGAGGAAGTGAAGTAACTTGTCCAAGGCCACAGAGCTCGGAAGTGAGTGGTTGATTCAGGGCTCGAATCAAGTCTGGCTTTGGAGCCTGAGTACAGAACCATCAGACTTCCCTTCTCTACGGGGGCAGAGGCTGGGTTAGAACCCAGGTTCCAAAACCTGGACTGGCTTTCGAGACAGGTGGCCTCACATTGAAAGGGAGAAGGTGGCAGAGTGTGTGTCTCAGTCTCCCAGGGGTCAGAAAGAACCACAAGTTGCATCACCCCAAAACTCCCAGAGGGCGACCAGGCTGGGCACAGCAGGGCCCGGCCTGTGTGGTCTGTGTAACTGCATTGACCTGGCCTGGCCCTTGCTGGAGGGAAGAGCTCTGGGTCTGCCGATGACAGTCCCCCAAGGGGAATCTCCCAGGCAGTGCTGGAAGTCCACCCTAGGCAAGGGACAAGGTCACCAAGTCTGGCTCTGCCAAGGGACTGGCACAAAACAGCTCCTTTTCCCACCAACCTGGGCTGGGGACTCCTTTTCCCCTGAGCTATGACCCCCACCCCCCAGCCAAATCCCTGGTCGGGATTCAGCAAAAAGCCAAAGGGGACATGATCGGGAAAGAGGGCCAACAAGGGGCTGGCCTGGGGGTAGAAAGGAGGCCATTTGAACCTGTCCTTTTCTCCCTCCAAATACTTTGGCATCGGACAAACCTGTCCTTTTCTCCCTCCAAATACTTTGGCATCGGACACACCCGGGATGGCCACCTGGAACAGCCCCTCTCCAGGGTGACCTGGTAAGACAGACTTCACCTCTCTGATCCTCACTTTTCTCACCTGTGAAATGGGGTGACAGCACTTGCCTCCTTCAGTTATAAGGACATGACACAGTCCCAAACCCCGAGTGCTCGGTAGCAGTTTGCCCATCTTAGCAGCAGGCCCCTCTTCTGGTGGCTGGATGGCTGTCACGGTGTCCGGGCTCTAGGTGTGAGGTATACTTTTCCTCCCTTTATCCACCGGTTCTTTCTCCCCAGTCCTGAGACTTGCACACAGTCTGGTATCCTGAGTCCCAGGCTAAGTACTGACTGGATGAATGAGCTTGGGAGCCAGGGCCACAGGGGGCAGCGGTGTCCAGATTCGAGTGTGCTCTGCCTGCAGTGATTTGCTGTGTGCTCTTGGGCCTGTCCCTACACCTCTCTGGACCCATCCACACAAGGAAGCTCAGACTCCCCAGCACCACAGAGCCAGCCACCCACAGCATCCTGCCCGGAGGGTGGGGGCGCCTTTCCCGGGTGGCCTGGCCTCACAGGGACAGACAGACAGCAGGTCCCGAATCCACCCCGGCAGACCCACAAAGGCAGCAGGCAGACCTCCTCCTGGTGACTTTGTCTCGGGACAGATGCGACACAGTATAGCGTCTGTCGGGCCAGATGGCCTGGATGGCCCGAGAGGCCAGGACACCAGCTGGGAGTCTGGATCACAGGCAGAGCTGCTGAACTCCTTCCCGCTCCAGGCCCAGGATCTGGTAGCCCCTTGGCATCTTGCCCCTGGCTGCACTGTACTGCACCGGAAGCCTCTACCCTGGAAGGTGAGGAGCCTCCCTGGGGACAAAAAGGAGCCTGGGCGGGTGGGCACGAGAGGGACGCTGTGCACAGGAGGTGCTGCTGTGGCTCCCGGGGCCAGCAGGCAAGGGTGCCAGCTCCAGGCTGGGAGCCCCGTACAGCCACAAGGGACTGGCTGCTTTGCTCCCAGGACACCTGTGTGGGACAGGAACCACAGCCACCTTTATCAAAGGCAAAGGCCCAAACATGGAAACATCAGTGCCCCACAGAGGAGGAGTCCAGCTCTGCCACGCTGGCTGAACGGCCAAGCACACATGTCAGCCTCTCTCTGGTCTTCAGTTTTCCCATCAGGAAAGGTAGGGCCAGGGTTATCTCTGGGCTCCAGGGCCATTTCTGGCTCAGAGGCTCCATGACTTGCCAGGAGCCCGTGGGACCCTAATGGGACCAGCCAGATCCTTCCTAACGGATGGAGCATGTCCCAGCTCATATCTGACTCCAGACCCAGGCCTCTCAAGAGGATGAAGAAAGGGGTTTAGAGGATACTTGCCAAGCCAGGGGGGCCACAGCGCTGCCTTGAGTATGACCAGGTATGATGTCTACTCATTTTCCTACGCTGGGGAAAACCATGAGAACAAATGCAGGATTTGGGATTAAGGCTAGACCAGGAAGTACTTCCCAATGGGAAAGGTTGAAACTGGATCCTGGAAGGCAAGAGTAGGGGAAGGCTCTGAGATACTCTTCCTAGGCAGCAAGATCTTCTAGGAGGGTCTGCAGTGGTCCTGGTCCTGAGGTGAAAGACGGTGAGGTGACCTCTGCTGACAGCAAGCCAGGGTCCGGCAGGTAAAGTCATCGCTCAGGGGTTTGGCCAACCAAAGTTCCCAACGGGCAAGGTGACATCTCAGGGTAGAGCACAGCGCCCCTCCGATGCACCTCAGGGCAGAGGTTTTAAAGGGTTCCAGAGAAGCCCAAGAACACAACCAAACAGCTGAGGGGGAGAGGCCGGGGAGGCAGACTCCCAGCCAGGAGCGACAGCCGCCAGCCAGCCTGGCAGAGGAGCAAGAACACGGGCCTGGGATCTCGACAGACCCAGCTGAGTCCTGGCTCTGCTACCAACTCGCTGCCCCTCTCTGAAAAACTGGAAGGGGAACTCAACGATCTCTAAGGACTCTTTCCAGCCTAGATGTGACCATCATTTGGGAAGCCCACTAGCGTCGGCAAGCTTCTAGCGCACACAGGAGCCTGAAGCTCAAGCATAGGCCTGAACAGCGCAACTCGGAAAATGATTCATGAATGATCAAGTGGGGTGGCTGTGAAGGAGGAGGAGGAGGAGGAAAAAGGGCAGGAGGTCCAACGTTTCCACTGGGATGACGCCTTTCACCTGCCCGCGAGGCTTTTCTGGAATCACTTTCCAGGGACTGCAGCCCTCCAGCCTCAGAGCCCCTTCGCTGACTTGCACACTCACGTGCTCCAAGCAGTGACTCAACTCTGACTGCTGAAGACAGAGATGAAAGCACGCTCCCTGGGCTGTCTCAGCCTGCAGAACCCCTCCCAAAGCCGGACGCCAGACAAAGCTCCGTGGTGCGGGAACCTAGTGATGAGCCACCGAGCTAAGGAGACCCAGACACACGTCCCAGCTCTGCCCCTCCAGATGTGACAGGTAACCGGTCGCTTCACCTTCCAACCTCAGTTTTATTACCTCTGTGATAGGCGTAAAGTGCTACGTCCTTTCAGGAGCATGGTGAGGTCCCAGAGAGTCCCCACAGCTTCCCCGGGATGGGAAGTGAGTGCTTGGGTGTGGCAGATACTGCTGGATCCTGCTGCCCCTGGAGTCCCATGGAGGCCAGGTCTCCCAGGGCTCCCCTGTTCCCCTCAGCCCCCACCTGGCTTCCCCACTGGGGGTGATGTGCCTGCGCTTAAACCTAGCAGAAACGACAAAGCAGCCTTTGTCTCACAGATGAAACCCTAAACCATGGCCCTGACGTCAACCCCGGAAAGCAACGCCAGCCAGCATTCAATGTCACCCCGTGCCAAGGTCTGGGACTGGATGCTTCATGCACAAGACCTGGAGGAGGCTGCGCACGAGCTCCCAGGAGCCATGTGCCTGTCCCCTCTGGAGGCCCAAAAGGAAGGCGGCTGCCTACCGCCCTGAACCCCTGTCTTCCACTCTCCGTCTCAGCCCCAGGAAGAGCCTGGAACATGAGCCCAGTTCTCAGCCTGGCACACTGAGCCCATGTGAGGTGGAAAGCACTCTTGTGAACAGTTTCCCAGATGTGAACCTGAATCCCAGTCTGCCTCCACGGCACTGTGACATCCTACAGCTGTGTCCACAGCCATACAGAAAGGAGGCCGGGGCATCCCACGATCCCCAGGGAGGCCCCAGGTGACACTCTGGGCTGGACACAGCCTTGAATGGTGGGTCCTGACCTCCCGGTCACCCCACGCTGACAGTCTGCTAGGGAGAAGAGAGGATGTGACCTTCTCCTTGCTGGCCAGCCAGGCAGCCCTCCTGGGGAGCGGAAGTGCCCAGAACACAAAAGGCCACTGTGCAGCTGGAAGGGAAGGGAAGTAGGCAGTTCTCACGGGGTCGGGGCCTGTAGGCCGGGTAGGACCAGGCCAGGACGGGGCAGAGGGGACAAAGGGGTGACGGCTAAGCACTCAGCATACACTGCCCCACTGGGCCCTCAGGGCCACCTCTGAGCTAAGGTCTTCACCCCACTTCACAGATAGCACAAATGAGGCTCAGCAGCAATGCGAACCCAGGCAGTCTCAGACCAGGGCTGCAGCTCCCACCCTAGGGCAGGCACAGACAACAGGCCTACATCAGACATCGCAAAGAGGGAGCAGAGTGGTTTCTTTCTAATTCCTCACACGTAATGGTGCCTTAAGGCTCAAGGAAGAAACAACCTACAGGCTGGAGGGCTCTTGAACTTGGCATCTGCCCGAGTCAGGTAAGCTGTGGCGTTGTCAATGTGAGAGTTTTCTCTAAACCCAATGGTCATGTACTATAAAGAGGTGCACAAATACTGTCAGGCCACGTCCCCAGGCAGGGGCTCTGGAGGCCTGGTCTCTATAGGGACCAGGAGCTTGGCTGTCATGGCTCCAACTCCGGTGTCCCAGGTAAAGTTCTAAACCTTCCAAGGCTGGGACTCACACGAGAGACGGTGGACCGGAATAGAACGTCCCAAGCCCACGTCATCAACAGTCCTGTTGGTTTTTGCCATCCCATTCTACAAATGAGGAAACTGAGGCATGTGTAAACAAGGCAGCCAAGCACATGGCTGGCAGGTGGGGATGGTAGGTCAGACCCCAAGACACCCCAAGGCTCCAAGGTGAGGCCCCATGGACCCGTGTCACACTGTATAGGCTCCAAGGTGAGCCCAAGTGGAAGCCTCTCCGCTCCTGGCACTCCGGCTGCTAGGAGTCCTCGAAGCCCCTCTATAAAGCCCCAGGCCCCAGAAGGGGCCTTTCATTTAAAGACCCAGCTCCGGGACAGGTGAGCAGACCAGGCCTAGCCCCGTCCTGTGTGGGGAGACCTCAAGGCAGCTACTTTCTCCTGGGCATCACAGTTTTCCTCTCTGGAAAATGGTCATGGAAATATGAGTGGGACAGAGACAAAATATTGAAAAATAGATCCTCGAGTCTTTCTACAAAGACGGAAAGCTCATCTGCCCACTGAGGGCGGCAAAGGGCATGGTTTTGCTGGGAGCAGGGGCGTGGATGAAATGCTCTTGAGGACACCCTATGCCCTCCAGGCCTGTGGCGGAGAGGAAGTCACCAGGTGAGGCAGAAGGCACAGCGGGCCTGGAGACGTAAGGTGAGCCCCCACTCCCCACCTGCGAGTGACCCCAGGCCCTTAACCTGAGGCCCCCCAGGACCAGCACTGACTTCTAAGGCCTGGCAGCGAGCAGGCCCCTCCCTAGGCAGCCTCCCCTCGAATGTGAGCCCCTAACAGAAGAGGTCCTGGGGGACCAGACATGGGGTCCTGACCTCAAAAGCTCCAAATCATCAGGGGATGGACAGAAACGCGGACACATTGCACACACACGTGCACACACATATGCACAGAGGACAACAAAGCACCAGCAACAAAGGCCACCACCAAGGCCTGGCGTCTGGAGGAGTGGTACGAGGTCCCCCGCTCCAGACAGGGTAAGAGAACAGCCATAAAAAGCAGAGATCAAGCAAGAAACAAAGGACAGAGGATGAGACAACAAAACAGAAACGGAGAGCAGGAGAGGCAGAGAGGAGGAGGAGGAAGAGCAGAAGAGGACCAGCGCTAGCCAGGTCCTCCCACACAGGCACAGGCTTGGCCGGGCCTGTGCAATCTCCCCCAGGCCTCTCCTCTCCACCCGGAGTGCCTTCCTCCTCCTCTGCCTCATGACTGGACCTCCACACTACAACCACCCCAGTGACGTCCCCTGCAAGAACCCTTCTGTGACTGGCCCTCTGCTGGCTTCACGGCTTTCTGGAATCCGGGGGTTCAGGCCGCCCCAGGGTCTCAACAGTGTCCCACTCAGAGCTCCAGGACGCTCTGGTCCTGACTTGGACAAGCGCTGCCCAAAGCTGCCACTACCCACCCCCGCCCCCGCCCGCC
>NW_022900935.1:3316350-3319987 GCF_012274545.1 Fukomys damarensis
CACCTGGCCAGGAGCGCTGAGCAGGCGCCTCAGGGACAGCGCAGGGCAGCCCAGCCCGGCCGCCACACGGAGCAGCTGCTCGGGTCTGAGCGCTATTGTCCCGTGCTTCTGGCAGTCCGCGCCTCACGCAGCCCCATTTCCAGATAAGGAAACGGGCCCGGGGAAGCAAGGCGCTCTCCCAAGGCCTCGCAGCCCAGGAGCAGTGGTGACATCCTGTTAATTCCTCAGTCCCTGTTCTGAGCGCAACGCCCAGGGCTGTCACCTTCAGAGCTTTCTGCCTGACAGCCCAACCCAGCGGGCCGCAGGATGCAGGGGAGGCATGACAACAAGGGCAAAGGAGAAGGGGCGTCTCACCGAGGACACAGCGGTGGGGGGGGCCAGGGCCTGCACCCGCACCACACTCACCGCTCCACAAGGGGCTTCCACAGCCTCCCCGGGGCGGGCTGCCTGTCCCCACCTCACCTTAGCGCAAACTGAGGCTCCGGGCAGGAAGGCTGCCTTCAGGGGACAGGCCCCTCCTTAGTCTAGACGCGACACAAAGGCTGGCAAACCGGGGTGGCTCCCTGGCTTCAAATCTCACTTTGCCACCTTCCAGCTGTGTGCTGGCTCTGTTCCTTCAGTGTCCCTGTTGCTCAATATCGGTATCTCTGAAATGGGCCGAAAATGGTGCCCAAAGCACAGGGTTTGGATGAGGCTCCTCCGTGAGTTAACATTTGTGCCGACTGCTTTGGATGGAGCCGGGCGGAGCAAATGCCGTAAATATTTGTTTAATAAATTAGTAAATTTTCACTGGGTTCCTACCATGCACCGGCACTGCTTGAGAGCTCATTGGTCATGTGGTATCATCACATGATATTGCCAAGCGGCAGGACATGTTTGATGCACCCCCAGACTGAGCTCTGGTGGGGAGACCCTGTGCCCGCTTCCCTGGTGCCCAGCCTGAGGCCTGGCACGCGGTGGGCGCTCCACTTCTGTGGTGAGAGCACCAGAGCTTTGGCTCCTCAGATGCCACACCCAGCAGTCTCAACCCCCCCAGTGAGAGGCAGGAAATGAGCTCCTCCTCCTGCCCTGGCTAAGCTCTGGGCTGATGGAAAGCAAAAGTTAGGGAGTCCCCAGCCCAGGGTGGAGGCCAGCTTCCATCCTGCCCCCAGAATGGCCAGTGCTCTCTCCTGCTCTTTTGAGATGATAAGAAGTTCTGGCCACTGCCCTGGGACACACAGCAGCAGGACCGAAGGGCATTAAGGTAGAGTCTAGAGGTACAGCCAGCCTTGGCTTCGCTGTGAACTTGGTTTCTCTCCAAGCATGGATGGTTTCCATGCTGTGCCGTTACATACGGCATAAATCAAACTGCAAGGAAAGCACTGGGCAGATGTGCTTTCCGCTCCTCCTGCCTTCCCCTCCCGTCCAGATGTGGCCCCCTCACCCTAAGCTCCTCCCCACACAGGGGCACACCCCCACATGGGATCTTCTCCAAAGAGCAGGGCAAGGGGCCTGCTACAGGGGCTTAGGAACCTCATCAGCCTGCCCCTCCCGTGGCTTGATTTGCTTCTCAAGAAATAATAACTGTAAAGAGACAGCAGGAAGTCTCCCGCCCTACTGCCCGCTGTGACAATACTGTGACAAGCGTAAGGGACAGCCTGCTCCCTGGCCCGTCTCCTGCCGGCCTCCTCGCCCTGGGTTAGCCTTCAAGAGTCTTCAGGGGATGAGACCACCGCCAGAGAAGACCCTGAGCTAGGGAGCTGGATGTGCAAATGGAACTCCTTGTGAGATCAGAGGCAAATTTCCTTACCTCTCTAAACCGCTGCTCTGTGAAATGAGCATAATCAATCCCTACCTCTTGAAGTTGCTCTAGGAATTTTAGCTTAAAGAAGTCATCACAGAACCTAGCACAACCTAAGCGTTCAAGAGGCAGGGATTTAGCTCAGTGGTGCCACGCCTGCCTCGAAAGCACAAGGTCCTGAGTTTGATCCCTGGTATCAGAAAAATAAAATAAATAAGTGTTCCATACATAGCAGCTGTTAAATCGGACTGATTTATGTTTAACCCTGCTCTGCAATGCTTTCCTTTCCTATCGCATTACTTCAACTGTTTTTGTTTGTCTTTGAGACAGGGTCTCACTATGTAGTCTGGCCAAGTCCAGGCAAAGGTCTGGGCTGCACGGGGTTCCAGGGCCCCACGCCACTACACGGGGGACATGGCCAGGCACTTGCCCAGTTTACTGCTGAGTGGCAACTTACCTTCTCTTGTACCAGGGACTAGAATGAAAAACCACATCCTGCCCAGGAAGCCACGCAGCTAGTGCCTGGCGTGGGCAGGAGGGTGCTCCCCTAGGAGACAGGCAGAGTGTCACAAATCACCGGCCTTCCACTTAGCCTAAGCCCAGAAGGCTGCACAAGCCACAGCGGGCAGGGACAAGGCAGTGACTCGTGTCTCCACACAGCGCTGACACAGCTTCCTCTCTGCCAGGCAAACACGTCCCATGTAGCACTTGTTTGGAACCTTACCATGTATGTACAACATACCATAGCTATGTGAACCCACAGCCTCAGGACACTGGGCTCAGCATCCCATTTTACAGATGGAGAAACTGGGGTTCAAGAACAAAGAGCCAGGGCTAAGCTTATTCAGCTTTTCTGTTCCGCACTGGCCCCAAGTATCTGGCATCTGGCGCAAAGTGTCCGTTGAGACATGCTGGGACGCTGTGTTGACCAGAAGCCTGGGGCTTAGGACTCCAAGTCGAGACCCTTCCCTCCACACGCTGTGGAGTCCCTAGATGCTGGGTTTGTGTCATCTGTCCTATACCCCCTCCTCTCTGGTGCCTTCTACCAGGCAGCAGCCAGACAGGGAGCACAGAGTCCTCCCTCGCCGCTGCCGCACAAATATTTACTTGGTGGCATGGACTCTAGACGGCCCCGGCTGGCTGCACGGATGGCAGCAGAAGAAAGACCAGGAGCCGGCTACAGCAGAGCAGAGATGAGGTGGCAGTGCCATCCCAGGCAGGAGCAGTGGACAGTGATGAGGGAGGAAGTGGGAACACAGCGCACCCGGGAAAGCCAGCCCCTCTCCTGCCACCTGTGACACAGAAAACAAGCAGAACACCAGCCCAGCATCCTCTCCTGCTACCATCAGAAGCCAGGGCTGCAGATGCGTGGCAAAGTCCCCAGCCTCGGGAGTAACTGAGACTCGGCAGGATTTCAATCCATTCTCCGAGAAATCAGCACATCTGGCTGCAGCAAAGGGTGTGTTCAAATTCTGATCTACCTTTCTGCGCAGACACATGTGAGGATTCAACCACCGGCCCGGAGCCTGGGGGCTGTGTGTGCGCGTGCCTGGGTCCGTGTGCGCACAGGCTGGCGGGGCAGTGCATCCGCCGGGCAGGCCAAAGGCCCCGCCCGCATTCCTCAGCTAAGGAATCTCTGGCAACAGCTGTCTGCGGCTTCCTTTTCTTTTCTGGGACCGCACTCCCTCAGCTCCCTTCGGTTTAAGGCTCCGAGAATCCTTCCCAAATGTGTCCCCAGGGAAAATGCCAGCCCAGCCAAGTGATTCACTGATATGGTTCTCTAGTGAACGGAGGACGTAGATGGAGGGGGTTTGTGTGTTTCTTTTCTTTCTTTTTTCTTTTAAAAGAAGTTAGGAG
>NW_022900935.1:3327583-3333619 GCF_012274545.1 Fukomys damarensis
GTGGCAAAGTCCCCAGCCTCGGGAGTAACTGAGACTCGGCAGGATTTCAATCCATTCTCCGAGAAATCAGCACATCTGGCTGCAGCAAAGGGTGTGTTCAAATTCTGATCTACCTTTCTGCGCAGACACATGTGAGGATTCAACCACCGGCCCGGAGCCTGGGGGCTGTGTGTGCGCGTGCCTGGGTCCGTGTGCGCACAGGCTGGCGGGGCAGTGCATCCGCCGGGCAGGCCAAAGGCCCCGCCCGCATTCCTCAGCTAAGGAATCTCTGGCAACAGCTGTCTGCGGCTTCCTTTTCTTTTCTGGGACCGCACTCCCTCAGCTCCCTTCGGTTTAAGGCTCCGAGAATCCTTCCCAAATGTGTCCCCAGGGAAAATGCCAGCCCAGCCAAGTGATTCACTGATATGGTTCTCTAGTGAACGGAGGACGTAGATGGAGGGGGTTTGTGTGTTTCTTTTCTTTCTTTTTTCTTTTAAAAGAAGTTAGGAGAAAGGGCCGGGGGAGGCAAGAGACTTCCGGAGGCACAAATCAACTGCTAAGATGGGCTGAATGCCCTTCTGAGATGCCAGACAAAAAGGCAGCCCTACTTCCCTCCACCCCCAGCACCGTCTCTGGCGCCTTCCAAGGGACAGAGAGAGCAACGACGCGTCCTGAAATGGATTTGTTGGGCAGTCTGGGGCTGTGTCCAGAAGCCCTCATAAATTAAGGCTACCGACTCTGCCCCGGTGGTGGGGTGGGGTGGGGTGGGCGGGAGCGGTGGGCCTACCGGGAGCCTCCTGAGCCCCAGGGACCTTCACAGAGCTCATTTATTCCTTCCCAGCCCAGGGAGCAACAGCAAAGTGGCTTAGGCAGCTCAGAGACGCCAAGAAACCTGCCCATAGCCACACAGAAATGGGAATGGCTGAGCTGGGACACTTCAGAAATATTGACAATGTGCATGGAGAGGCTGGGATTTAGCTCAGTGGTGCCGCCACCTGCTTACAATTGCAAGGTCCAGAGTTCGATCCCCCGTACCAAAACAAAGAAAAAAAATGTGGATGGAAATAGCAGACAACAAAGCCCTCTGAGATCTTTCTGGGGTCGTTCGAGCCTTAGAGCATTCAGGGTCCACCACCCACCTGCTCCAGAGCCTCCCAGGGGCGTGACAGGAAAGGCAGGGGACACTCCAGCTGACCCACCCACCGTCCCTTTTTGGAGACCTCCCTTCTGGCTCACAGCCCACCCCCTTCCCGCTCATAGGCAGAAACAGCTGTGACAAAAGTCCCTCCCACCCCAAAAAGAGGCTTTTAAGAAATGCTTAAAACAGACACGCAGCAAGAGAGTTCTGCTAAGCCAGACTGCAGGCAGTGATGTGGGCAGTACGTCAGAGTGGTGGGCTGGCTGGGTCAGGGCCCTCTGGGTCTCAGTTTCCCCAGATCTAAAATAAAGGCGCACAGCTGAATCCACAGTTTTCAGACTGAAACTTCTGCTGGTGTTGATATGGGTCGGATCCCAGGTTTTCTGCCTCTCGCTGTCCCTGCTATGCCGCCTAGGGCTCTGAGGGCCCAATCTAAAAATCATCACAACCCCCTGGACTATCAGACCACCCTCCAATCACCCCAGGCACCAAGGGAAAATGAATCTAGCCGTCGGCATGGTGGGGAACAAAGCCAGCCAGCTCCAAAGCACACTGGGCCTGGAAGCGCACACAGGCTTTGACCAGGGGCACCAGGTCACCCTGCCCAGAAGGTAGCTGTGCCAGCCCTGGGCAGCTTCCTCACCACCAGGCTCCAGGGGACTTTTTCTTGACACCCCCTAAGTGTGCCACCAATGAAGAGAAAGGGCATTATTCCTTTCCCACCAGTGAAAAGAAAGGAAATTATCCAAACAGTTCAGCCTGCTGATGGGCTGGGCAATACTTCCCATGTCCCTAATCTGGACCCTGGAAGAGCAAGGACAGGGAGGCCAGAACAGAGAGAGACCACAGCAAACACACTGTTAATCCCAGGAGGCAAAAAAAAAAAATCAGCCATGACCTAGACCACTTCATCACAGACCTGAAGTACAAAGTAAGCTGACGGGATCACCCAAAGCAGTCCTGCCATGTGAAGGTAGAAGACCTGAGGCTCAGAGAAGGTTAGTAGTTGGCTGGAGGTCACACAGCACACAGTGGCACAGCAGGACCGGGAGTCCAGGTCTCCTGCGTGCCAATTCAAGAACTCTCCACCTGTTTAAAGTTTAGATAGATTAGGCAGGAACCTCCCAGGGAAAGCACCCAGCTTGCAGACTCAGAACAGGATATTTTCGTGGCACTGGGTGGTGACATAGTGAAATGTTTGTTTTGGTTTCCAAATCAACCCTTGACAACCCTGTCCTCTATATAGTTTCAGTGACCACATTTCCCACGTGGTAAAGAGCTACTGGGCTGAGGGGAGACCAACGAAGTGGTGAGCAGGGACGGGGCTGGAGCACCCCAGCCAGGATCTCTGACCTGGGTTAGTGTTTCCGAAGCATGGTTTGTGTACCCCCAGTGGCACCTGAGATGATATTAGGTGGTACACAGTGATGTTTAAAATTTAAAACACATTTGACAAATGAATAAACAAAGTATGGTCATCTACACGGTATTCACTACAATAAAAAGGAACAGCCTACATGCTACACTACAGATAAACCTCAAAAACATGACCCAAGCGAAAAGACCTTGCCACACAGACTACATAGTACATCATTCCATGTATAGGAAATGCCCAGGAAAGGCAAATCCATAGAAACATAGTACATCAGTGATGCAGGGCTGGGTGAGGATGAGAACTCTCAACAAATGCGCATGGAGGATCTCTCTGGGGGATGAATGTGTTCCAAAGCTGTACTGCGGTGATGGGCACGCAACTGGGAATTTTCTAAGGATTAGTGATATACTCAAAACAGGTGCCGGGCATGGTGGTGCACTCCTGTAATCCCAGCACTCGGGAGGCTGAGGCAGGAGGATTGCTGTGAGTTCGAGACCAGCCTGGGCTACATAGTGAGTTCCAGGTCAGTCTCAACTCATAGTGAGACCCTGCCTCAAAAAACAAAAGGGGGGGGTGGATTTTATGATAGGCAAATTACGCCTAAGAAAAGCTATGAATTGATGTCATATAAGTAGCAGTGCAGGTGGAGTACAGAATAGGGCCACAAGTCATGGATATGGGACCTAACAAACCTCCAGCTTGAAGAACACTGAGCTCTATGTGCTAGGTTGATAGGGAGGCAAGAGGGAGCCTCCAAGGCTGTGAGTTCCTACAGGGGGCCCTCCACTGGCCCCTTCTTAGGGTCCACACTAGATGCCCTTGGGAGCTTCTGGTGGCCAACAGTCCAGGCAAACTGGACTTAGTCTCATCTCGGCGGCCATGACTTCTCTTATCGGCAGGGGATTGAAGGTGGGCAGAGAGCTCAAACTCAGATTTCTGTACTGTTGAAGCTGGGAAGACCCCTTGAGATGGTGTAGCCAAGTGTTTCTTAAACTTTCTCCTTTTTTTTTTTTTTTTTTTTTTTTTTTGGTACCCAGATCAAACTTGGGACCTTGCAGGGCAGGCGGAGGAACCAGAGCTAAACTCCCAGCCCTTAAACTTTCTTTAAAGGTCACTGTATGCTCACCTTCCTCCAAGATAAAAATCTTGTAAGAAACCTCAATATTATATGTAATAAGAAAAAACAGAATGCTAAATGTGTAAATTTATACTGTAGGCTCAAGTTCCTGTCACTACCATCCTCAATTCAACCAGCACAATTGATGAGGCCCTTGTGTTGTGTTAACGCTGAAGATGGGCGCTGGGGGCGACGGTTCCATACTCATGCTACCTCTGTCCCCAGTTTCAGCTGCAGAGCGTGAAAGAGTCCTTGCCACACACAGATAAGTAGCTACGGTGATGGGAATGGTTTTAAGCAGCTTGCATACTAATCCGGGAATACTCTTCAGACAAACAGAAAGGGAGCAAGATACTGTAATTCACCGCGAACTATGAACAAGTTAGCGTGTTAATAGTTAACAAGTTAGTATGTTGGACTCCAATACGACAACACTATGAACTTAAAAGTAAGTGGGAACACTCTTACGACTGTATAACCACCTAAATGTGTTTTAAATAGCAATTTTTATGAAATATTTAAGGAACCCCAAAAGCACCACTGAGGAAGTGTAGGACCTAAACTGAGAGGAGTTCTAGCCCAAAGGATACTCGCTTTGGAAAAAATCCAACGTAAACCCTTAATCAAATTCAGAAAAGGTGGGTCTTACCCATTCATAAAAGAAAAATAAAAGGCAGAAGTGTGCACACGCCCCAGAAAGGGAAGAAGAAAGACACCTGCACGTCACCTGTCTCAGCAACACCGCCTTCATTCCAGGGCCGTACCAAAAGCTGGCATCACACCCCACACCCTGGGCGCAACTTGAACAGATGACTTCTCAGTGCCAACCCACCTCACACTGACACTGGGCATGGTCCTTCTATCTCCTTAGTAGCCAGGTCCAGATGGCACACATGCGGTAAAACAAACACAGTGCAAGCCTGTGACAAGACGACACAGTCAACAGTGGCAGACAGGAGGAGGGCTCACCTCTCCCCTCCCTGAGTTTCACCATTAAAAGCAGTTGCCTCTTCCCCTGGATGGATCTGATAAGGTTGACCACCAAGGGCACAGTAGTAGCCTTCCTACGAAGGGGAGCAGGCCAGAGAGCAAAGTTCTCCAGGGGAGATGCTCATCCCCCAGGAAGCTGTGCCATATGTGGGAGACCAGACCAGCAGCTCCGGGCATTTCTGCTCCCTGCTAGCTGGACAAAGTAACCATCATGGTTAGTAACATCCGCTTGATTATCTTATGCCCCGCCAAAAGCATTCGCTCTTACTCTCCCCTTAAGCAACTGGGGGTGGATTTTACTATTCCCATTTTTTCTGATGAAGGAACAGGCTTTCCAGTGGCTTGATAATCTCTCCAGCAGGAGATGGAGTTAGCATCTGAATACTTCCTAAATGCTACTGGGACTTGGGGGGGTTGGGTAAAGAGACCCACACCAAGCTCCCTGGGCAGACTTTAGGGATGAGAATTAAGAAGTCCTTCTTGATTTAGAGCCATGGCTCCAAATGCAGAGTTGACAGCAGCCCTTGCCCCAAAGGTCCCTCTCCCATGCAGGCCTGGGACACCACTGATAGCCCCCCTGGCCTCTTGTGCGAAAACAGAGCAGATATCAGCGTCCTCAGCCAGGCTACAGGCGAGAAGCACAGTCCCTTTCCCAGCCAGGGAATCTGGGCTGGGCAGGAACATACTAACCAGTCCTGTGGGAAGTGTGTCCCCAGCTCCAGCTAGAGCCCGTGTCTGGGTCCATCCAGTGTCTTCCAGCCCAAGGTTATATCCTTCTGGGGGTCTCTAGGGCTGACTGAGGCTCAGTAGACCATGAGACTTGGGGTATGTGGAGAAGCCTAGGCATTTTCAGAAACTTGTAGCCAGCCTGCTATAGTTCTGGCTCTCTGGGCCAGGGAGCTGAGCCTTTCAGAACTGGAGATAGCTGTAGTTGACCCTGGCCCAAGAAGATAGGGACAGGTCCATGCACTGCCCCACACATGATCTTATTTAATTCGAGGAATAAAAGACAATGGGATGCTCAAGACTTTTTTCTTTTTACTCATTAAGGGAGGGGAGCCTAGCTCCCACATCTTTGGGGAAATAGATCCTGACTTCACAGTGTATTGGGCAAGCCGCCCTGGGCAAGTTACTTTGAATCTCAGCCCCTCAGTTTCCCTCTCCACAAAATGGGATGAGACTGCCTCACACTGCATTGTCGTAAGGACGAAATGAGATCACATACACCGCTGGATATTACATCCCTTAGGAAAGAATGTGTCCCGACCAGTGACCAGTGACGGCGCCACCAGGTTCTCCCCGCCGTAGTCAGCACCCGGCCAGTTCTCTGATCTGGGTAACCGAGACTCCCTAGAGCATGCAGGGCGTTCTGCAAACCCAGCTCGCAGCCCACCTGCCAGGCCCAGCTGCCGGGCGGCCCTCCCGTCCGTCCTCCTG
>NW_022900935.1:3335145-3341271 GCF_012274545.1 Fukomys damarensis
CAGTTCCCTTCTCCGCAGCGAGACCGGCTGCTGCAGCTCTGGCTCCGCCCCGCTCCTCGGCTGGGCCACGCCCTCTCCGCGGCGTGTCCAGTAGCCCGGCGGGGATCTCTGGCCCAGAATGCAGTCCGCAGAGCTGCGACGAGGACGGGTTGGCTGAAACCGCGGCCACGCCAGCCCGAGCTCTTAAAGGGGCCAGTAGCTTCGGCAGTGCTCGCTCCCACCCTCGGGGAGCTCTCTCCCTCACCTCTTCTGCTGAGGAGGCTCCGCTTCTCTGTCCTCCCCTGCCCCAGATTCCCACGGATGCGATGGCCGTGGCCAGGGAGGGAACCACAGCGTCCGAAGGTGGTTGGCAGCCGCCCGCTCTCCAGCCTGGTCGGCCCTGGTCGCCCTCCCTGGGGAAGGCAGTTCGCTTCCTCTCTCACGTTCGCCACACGCCGGCGGGTCCAGGGCTCCTCCCCTCCAGAGCTGACACCCAGCTGGGCACCGTTCCACCCGGGCCCGCGGAGGTCAGGGCCGGGAAGATAAAGCAGAAACCCTTGCGAATGACACCCGCAAGCTCGGCCTGGGCCTCCGCTGAATTGCAGCGCAGACCTGGCCCTGACTAGCACGCGCACACTCACACGCTGAGAGCCAGCAGCAGGGAGCTGGGGTCCATAACCTCCCACCGCCTTAGTAGGGGCAGCATGGAGGAGAGAGCCGACTAGGACATTCATTAGTTCATCGTTCAGGTGTTTTCACACCTGCCACCCTAGAGGCTAAATCCTGCAGTCTCTGGAACAGTCACACTCCCTCATTATCCCCATTTTACAGGGAAAGTCGCTGAGACCTAAGAAGCCCTAAAGGCCCCGAAGCGCATGCTCCAACCTAGCTTCCTGTTCCTTTCCGCATCTGAGCCTCACCACAAACCTCAGAGGAAGGGACCCCCACCTTTAAAAGCCTGTGGCTTACATTATGTGCTCTGAGCCAGATAGGTGGCGTGTTCCAGATCCTTCTGGCAAGGTTTTTTGCACTGCCATTTGATTGTTGTCCTATACATTTGTCCTGTCTCCTTGTGTGTAAGCTTAAGGGCAGGTACTCAGTCTCAGAGGAACAATGGCTTGGTGTTCTTGGTAACAAAAGAGATAGAAAGGAGACGCAGGCTTGCTCTGTGGTGGTGTGGCTGTAATGTTACTCTTCCGTGTTTTTCATTCAGTCTCAGGAGCAAACCCTCCCCATATGACCCTCCCTCCATGCCAGCTCCTCCATCCAAGCCAAAACAGACATCTTTGAGATTCGAAACTCACCCGTCTAGAAACGTTTCTTTACTTAATCCAACTTATATGGGCCCACTGCTCTTTATTCTTTGTTCTGTCTTCTCTTACTGATGTCTGTTTATGTAACCTTAAAAAAAAAAAATGCCCTTTGCCTTGCAGTAGGGGCTCTTGAACCCCCAAGGCAAATGACAATAGAATTCTGAGGAGTCCAAAAAGCCCTTGATGAAATCAAACATCCATTCATAAATTTTAAAAAAACACAAACAAACAGGTATAGAAGGTCCTTATCTTGCCAAGTATGGTGGTGCATGCCTGTAATCCCAGCACCTGGGGAGGCTAAAGCAAGAGGATCACCATGAGTTCAAGGCCAGCCTGGACTACATAGCAAGACCTTTCTCAAAAAAAAATATTTTTAATGATCTTATCTCAATCTGATAAAAGCCATTTATGACAAACCTAGAGCCAACATCGTATTCAATGGAGAAAAACTGAAAGCTTTCCCTCTAAAATCAGGAACAAGACAAGGATGTTCATTATTACCATTACTGTTCAATATATGTCTCAAAATACTAGCCAGAGCAATCAGGCAAGAAAAGGATATGTGTAGGATTATTTGTAGATGACATGATCCTCTACGGAGAAGACACAAAAATTTCCACCAAATGACTCTTAGAATTAATAACCAAATTCAGCAGTGTAGCAGGATACAAAGTCAACACACAGGAGGAAGGAAGAAAGGAAGGAACAAGAGAAAAAAAAGGTGAAAATAGGAGGAAAAAATGGAAACAAAGCTTATGTACATAAGGAAGGAGGAATGGGATAAAATAAAATAAAATATATTTTTTAAAAAGTAAACATAAGGCGAGGGATTTAGCTCAGTAGTTCTGCCACCTGCCTCACAAGCGCAAGATCCCAAGTTCGATCCCTGGTACCAAAAAAAAAAGTAAACACAAAAATCAATAGCATTTCTGCACAACAATAATAAACTCACTGAGAAAGAAATTAGAGAAATAATACTTTTCACAATAGCATCAAGAAAAATTAATTACCTAACAATTAATTTAACCAAGGAAGTGAGAGACCTATACAACAAAAACTCCAATACTCTGAAAAAAGAAGATAGAAGAGGATGTCAGAAAACAGGAAGATATCCCCTATTTCTGGATAGGCGGAACCAATATAGTTAAAATGGCCATACTTCCAAAAGTGATAGATATACACACTTAATCCCAAAGTATCAATAACATTGCTTGCAGAACTAGACAAAACAATTCTAAAATTCTTTTTTATTTTTTCTAAAATTCATATAGAATCAAAAGGGACCTAAAATAGCAAAAGCAATCCTGGGCAACAAGAACAAGACAGGAGAGGGCCAGGGATTTGGCTCAGTGGTTCCACCACCTGCTACGCAAAGCACAAGGGCCCAAGTTCAATCCCCGGTACCAAAAAAAAAAAAAAAAAAAGAAAGAAAGATAAGAAAAGAGCAACACAGGAGGAATCATGATTCTGGACTTTAAGTGTGTTCAGCTACCAGAACTTTGACAAAGGGCCAAATATTTATGCTGGAGGAGATATAGCCATGGTGCTCTCTTAGCAGTTAACAAATGGTGCTATAAAATACTGGCTATCCACACCCAGAAGATTGATTCTAGATGCGTATCAATCACCACATACTAATCTAAGATCAAAACTAAGATTAAAACAGAAATGCTTAGTCTGCTGGAAGATAGACTAGGTAAAACTCCTGAAGACATAGGCATAGGAGAGGACTTTCTGAACAGAACCCCAATTGCGCAAGAGATAACATCAGGAATCAACAAATGGGACCATATCAAATTAAAAAGCCTCTGCACAGCAGAAGAAACAATCAACATAGTGAAAAGACAACCTACAGAAGGGGGAAAAAGTTTTGCCCAGCTATTCGCCAGACAGAGGACTAATAGCTATTCATCAGACAGAGGGCTAATACCTAAAATATATAAAGAACTAAAAAAAAAAAAAATAGACTTCTCAAAATAAAAGACCCAATCAAAACTGGGCAACTGACATGAATGGGCACTTCTCAGAAGAAGAAATATAGATAGCCAGTAAATACGTTAAAAAAAAAAATCAGCTTCTCTGACCATTACAGAAATGGGAATTAAAACAACACTGAGATTCCATCTTATACCAGAAAGAATGGTCATCATCAAGAAATCAGATAATAACAAATACTGCCAAGGCTGAGAGGAAAAGGAACTCTTCTTTATTGTTGTGGAAAGGTAGACTACTACATCCATGATGGAAATCAGAATAGAGACTCCTCAGCAAACCAAAACTAGAAATTCCATTTAACCCAGGCATTTCCCTCCTAGGTATCTTTCGAAAGAGTTGTCATCACACCACAGTGATCCATGCACACCCGAGTGTATAGCAGCACAACTCACAGCAGCTAAATCTGGGAAATGGCCTGTATGTCCATCAACGGATGAATGGGTAGAAAAAATGTAATTTATACACAACAGAGTATTACCTTGCCATAAAGAAAGATAAACTTTCATGATTTGTAGGGAAAGGGATGCCCTTGAGACTACAATGATATATGAAATAAATCTGACATACAAATTTAAATATCACATGGTTTCTCTTCTGAGAAACCCAGAGGAGACACGAAGAGCGAAGTAAAAGATGGATACTAGGAAAAAGGGAAGATGGAGCGAGCAGGGAAGAATGAGAAAAGACACAGCCAGAAGGGAAGGAAAGGCTTGGGGATGCGGAATGAATTAAGACGTGTTTCGTGTACATGCGCCGACTCCGCACAGTGAATGCAATCATTATGCACTGTAAACGTGTATCAATAAAGAAAAAGAAGGGCTGGGGATGTAGCTCAGCGGTTCCACCTCCTGTCTCACAAGTGCCCAAGTTCAATCCCTGGTAGGAGAGAGACAGAGAGAGAGAGAGGGAGGGAGGGAGAGAGAATGAATTCTGAACAGTCTAGGACATTTGTTGGACAAAAGTCTATCTTTATGTTCACTAATCTCTAAATGGCATTTAGCACTTCCTTTGATTATGAATGTAGGTAGCAAGTAAAAGACACTGTGATTTTATCACTAATAGAAATCATGGATAGGTCAGTAGCACACTACAGTTTACTGTAGATATCCTGAGATATCATTTAAGCTACCACAACTGTCAGTCATATTTGACCATCACTAAGAAGCACAAAGTTACTGTATCACAAATTTTTTTAGTACTTTGACATCTGTACTTTAAATGATTTTCATTGCATGCATTAAAAGTGCATTGTAATACATTTTTTTAATTATTCTGAGAAGGGTCGCTAGGTTTCACCAAATAGGGGCCTATGGGAAGGATCTGTCTCCCCACAGAGTGGCCCTGGATTTGAGGTATGAAGTCCTCCTCAGAGGTTCAGACATTCTGTGATCATGTTTTGGTTTTGGTTTTGGTCTTGGTTTTTTTGAGACAGGATCTCACTATGTAGTTCATGCTGGCCTTGAGCTCACTGTGTAGCCTGGCTGTTCCTTTAACTCACAATGATCCTCCTGCCTCAGACTTCTGCACACTGTGATTATAGGACTGCACCACCATGCAAAGCTCTGAGATTACTTACTTGGTATCTATGTGGGCCCTGACATCTGAGGAAGGAGGTCTGGGAGCTCTGGGGGAGCTGCAGGAAGCAGCCAGAGAGCACCCAGAGGTGCAGGAGGGTGGGGAAACTTGTGGTGGAGGGTGGAGACTTGTAGACTTGTAGATGGCGGGATGAGCCGGAGGATTTGACAGAGGTGGTATTGAACTCGAAGGATTTCAGTTGCGCTGAAATTTAGGTACATGGACAAACAAGATGGGTGGAAAAATAGTTATGTGGCCACAAAGGAGCTAAAGTTAGAAGCCATTCATGTTGCTTTCCACATCTGAGGAGGGTAGGGAGTTCTACCTAATAAATAGCCTTCGAGCCGGAGGACCAACCTCTCTGTTCCTTGGGGCTGAGGGGGTTTTCCTTGGCATGGAACTTTCAGTGCCAAAGCCCAGAAGGCCCTGAGCGAAATAAGATGAGTTGGTTCTCCCACTTGTAGCGTATAGAAGGGCTAGAGACTCCCGAGTCAGAGCCCTGGCTGTCTCAGTCAGCAAAGCTTTAGGTGTGTTAACTACTGTCCTAATTTTTTTCACATCTTGCTTCAGCAAACTGGAAAGCCCACAAATGCGGAAAGAAGCAGGGGGAAGGCACCTCCCATGGCCCCACACCCTGCAGCCCTCACCAGCACGAAAGATCAGTGCTGCTCTCAGGGAGAATCAACACGTCCCCCAACCCCACCCCAGGCTGTACTTTCTAGAACATTCCCAACAGGCTTCTTCACGGGAAAATGAAAGACAGCAGTAAAACATGACGGGACAGAGGGAAGGCAGTGGCCACAAGGCCTCTGGATGCTGCAGGTGAAATTAATCCTTTAAGCAGCACAGGAGATTGCTGAGCTGTCCCATCTTTCTTACCCAGAAAAACAATGACATCAGCCAAGAGCAAAAGCTGGCAGGAAAGGGTGACTCTTGCTCGTTTCGGCATCCACAGCTCGTTGCAGGACCTCACCTTTCCAGGCTCCTCTGGGCTTAAAGGTGGCTTAAGCTGCCGGTTGGTTCAACAATTATTCTGGGTGTTTTTGCCTTCCTGGAAAGGGGTGTGGGTTCTCTGAAGGCAGGGCACTGGAGCGTCCCGCTGGCTGTCCCGATGGTGCTGATTGGGTCAGCAGGCTGAGGAGGGCCTGCTTGCTTCCAACACCTTCCCCGTCGAGGAGGAGGCCTCAGAAGGCTGGCCTGGGCCAGCGCGAAGTGTTCCGTGGGAGTGTGGTTTGCAGCAGAGGAGCCGGGGCCTGGCTGCATT
>NW_022900935.1:3341490-3342962 GCF_012274545.1 Fukomys damarensis
CAGCAGGCCGCTCAGCCTCTCCACGCCTCAGAAGTTTCCCCTGCTGCAAGATGAGGCGATTGCGGCCCAGACAAGTGCACGCTGAGGAGCCAGAGTCCCTCAGACCCACAGCGTGTGCCGGGCAACCCGAAGTCGGCAGGGTCTGCGGGGTCTCAGGAAGGCCAGCCTGGCTCACTGCAGGGGCTCGGTCCCTGATTCCCACAGGGTGGCCATCTGAGCCCAGTGTCTCCCTCGCCCCAGCTCTCTCGCTGAAACTCGGTGTGTAGAGATGCAGTCGGGAGGGCTGAGGTTCACAGGGAGGAAGGGCCCACCTGGGAACACACAGTTCAGGACCCTGCTGGCTCGGAATCCAGCCTTGCTTGCCTTCTCTTTCTGGCTGTAGCCCCTTCCATGACAACTCAGAAGGGCCAGAGTGACTGCTGAAGTGACTTCAACTAACCACCCCACAGGTTCAGTTTGTACTTACCCATCCTCGCCATGTCCACTGGACCGCTCCCCGCGCACCAGAAAGCTCCAGGCTTAGCTCCTGGCGGTGGTCAGACTCTTCTCAACCTAGAATTCTTTGCAGCCCCTTCTAGAACGTGGTGTAAATGAAACCTGCAGCATGTTCCCTGACTGCTTTTGCTCAACCCTGCGGGTATGAGAACCGCCCGATGGTTGTGTGCAGCCCAATTCGTCTTTCCTTCCGGGTGTCACACAGTGTGAACGCGTCGGGACTGATTTATTCCTTTTTACTGCAGCTGGACATCTGGATTGTTTCTCAACAATCCAGGGCCATTGGAGGTAAAGCCTTTCTGTATATCTTTTTTTTTTTTTTTTTTTTTTTGATTTTTTGAGACAGGGTCTCCCTATGTAGCTGAGACTGACCTGGAACTCACTGTGTAGCCCAGGCTGGTTGATCTCATAGCAATCCTCCTGCCTCAGTGTAGTAGCACTGCTTTAAGTGATTTCTGAAAGTCAGTTTTTGTATTTCCCTTAGCAGGCTTCCAATATCTTTTTTGCAAACTTAAGTACCTACTCCTCTTGGGTACAGCCCTGGACGTGGGATCCCTGTGTCATCAGAGTTAGCTTGTTTAGCCCCGGTGCACACTACCCAACAGAGTTCCAACTGGGCCACTCAGTTTTGCACCCTGCCAACAGGGCAAGAGAGTTCCGGTTGCCCACATCTTGCCTAAGAGTAACACCGTCCCTCCTTGTATTTTAGGTCTCCTGCCAGCACTTCCTTCTAGAAACCTTGAACCAGGGCAGGAGCCCCTGTTCTTCTCAGGGTAGCCTTTATCTCTCTGGAGTGTGTCTTCCTGCTCACTGTCCCCCTCATCTCTCAGAGAGAGAGAGACAGAGAGAGACATCTCGAGGGAGGGAAGGACTCCCTCAACTGGATCCCTAGTTCCCTCAGGCAGATGCCAGGCCCAGGCACCCCAGCCCTGCTCTCTCTCTCTCTCCCTCTCTCTCTCTCTCTCTCTCCCTCTCTC
>NW_022900935.1:3343052-3421348 GCF_012274545.1 Fukomys damarensis
CTCTCTCTCTCTCCCTAATTCATTTAAAGGCCAATGCTTAACGAGACACCTCTCAGAACCTCCACTTCCCCATCTATAAAATGGGAACAATACCTCTGCATTGTAGGGTTGTGGTGAGAGCTAAATAAAAGTCTATACATTAACTCCTTGGAAGGGCGCCCGGCAGAGGGGCAGTGCTGCACCACGGAACCAGGCCACTGAAAGCCCACAGCCCTCTCTCCGGGCAGCTGGCCTCCCTGCCTCTTCTTGTCTTCATCAGAAAGCTTATCAAGTGCCCCACAGCATCTCTGCTCAAATAGATGGATCTCTGACCTCAGGGAAGAACGGGTGCCCACCTGCACCTTCTCTCTACCGCACATGCGCAGCTAGCTCCCTTCACACCCAACAGCCATGGCTTAGAGACACTTAGCTGGTGCCAGGCATCGTACTGAGTGTTTTCCGCATCACATTCTGTGCTAATCAGTTTGAAGGCAGGGTCATCGCCCCTGCTCTGTAGATGGAGATCCTCAGGCTGGAAGGAGAGAAGCCAGGTGGGCAAGGCAAGATTGTTTCCTTCATTCCGGAGCCTGGAGCACGCAGTCCAAAATCTAGAGCCAGGTCCTTCCTGCGTGGACACTGCACTGTCCACACCAATCTCAGGGTGGAGGGGACCTTGCCAAGGCATGAGGGACCAGGATGAGTGGACTGACTATCCCCAGGGAGTCCCCGGGAGTTCCAGAAGCCTCAGGGCTGGGCAGGGTCATCCTCACTCTGCAGGGCCGTCCTGCAAAGCCTGGCGTGGCCCTGCATTCAAAGACAAGCTGGTTATGCCACCCCCAGACCTCCCCCTGCAGCTTCTGGTTCTCACGTGGCTTTGTTGTGGGTCAGGGAAACCCTCTGAGGAAAGCACGACAGCTCCTCGGTGGCCTGTGGCCCTATTTCCACTGAAACAAAGGTCCCAGCAACAGGGACACCTCTGGGAGGTGAGGCAACAGAGGGTGAATCAAAGGCGCTCTTCCTGGAGGCCGCCCTGCCAGCCACGAAGAGGAGGAACGGTGAACTCATCCCAGGCCCGGATGACAAAAATGGCTCGCTAATTGTCCTCCGCACAACTTGGAAATTACTCACCAGCCAGAAGTCACCATGTCAGCCCGGGGACTTCCGCATGGTGATGTCATAACCCTATAGGCCTCTGAGGCTTCCTGGCCTACTCAAAACAGATTCTAGGGACCCTTAAGTGTCCAGCAACAAGTAATTGGCTCAAGGTATCTGGCACAACCGCAAGCTGGAATGCTCAGGGCTGTCCATTGGTATGGAAAGAAAGCCTCCTCGCTAGAGAGAAAAGGCACAGTGCAAACACAGAAGGGGCAGTGTGAGGCATAACTCAGTGGTTCAGGGCTCACCTAGCATGCGCTGAGGACCTGGGTTCAATCCCCAGTACTGCAAAAAGCATAATTAGAATGACCCATCCTAAAAAGTGTGTTTGTTTTCTAACTGTGTGTGTGTGTGTGTGTGTGTGTGTGTGTGTGTGTGTGTGTGTGTGTTGGAGAGAGAGAACCTAGAAGGGGTATCCCAAGAGTTCAGCAGATGACTTTTTACTCGCTGAAATCCCCTTGTTTCTCAGATTAATAACAGAAAGCTCAGCCGTGTAATCCTCAATGCAAGACTGAGGTTGGTAAAAGTCCTGCCGCATTTTTTAATAAGCACTTGTTTCATTTATAAGGAGAACAAATGGATAAGCGATTTCTACTTTCTAAAAAAAAAAAACACATTTATTGAATATGAATGTATAAAAGGCACTGGACCGAGTGGAACATCTAAAGAGGGGCTGTGGCCCTTGACTTCAAGAAGATTTCAGTCCTAGGTACCTGAGTGGCCTGGACACCAGCTTGAATCTGGTGAATGAAACAAGAGGGGCACCAGGCAGAAGAAGTGCTGGGAGAAGTCGGAACAAGTCACGGCATTTGGGGCAGTGAAACAAATATTAACTGAGCACCTATTACTGCCTTTTGCTCTGAGCGTCTTCTCCCATTTCAGGCTCACAGCAGCCCTTAGGTGGGCACAATATCCGTCATGGTGCTGATGAGGAAATCCAGGTTCTTTGAGCCTTGCTCGCTTTCCCAGGGCTATGAGGGTGGCCCTGGTGGGCCCAGGATTTGACTCTCTGTCTCCAAAGTCCATGCTTCTCTCCCGCCTCCCCCACTCCCATCACCCTTGGGCGACGTCGAAGGTGAGCAGCTTTTAGAGTCTGACCTTCCTTCACGACTGATATTTGAAGAGCAGGGCAGGCAGCAGAAGGCAGTTCTGTCACAAGCCTGTCTTCCGCTGCTGTGAGGGCTAAGAGGCGTCCTTTCTCTGCCATTTGCCAGCTGGGTGACCCTGGACACTAGGAGGATGACCGAAAGGGGCTCAACATGGCGTCCGACCGTGACAACTGCTCAGCCGAGGTGACCAAGAGAGCCGGGCTGCGTTCCTGTTTCCAGCCTAATCTTGAGCTGCTGTGGTTGGGTGCTAAAGGTGGAGTTCGACACTGCCCAAGGTCATTTTTCCTAGCAGAGCTCCTTCCCCTTCTTGCCAAGTTCCCTCTGACACAGAGTTCCCAACCCACGGCTGCCTGGGATGCCACCCGCTCCCTCCCACAGAGATGCCGGGAGACACGGGGGCTGGTGGTGCTACAACTCCTCCCAGAGATGCCTTCATATAAAAGGGCCCTTTAAACTTCAAATAGCAAGGATTAGGCTCTGAATATAATGATAATGTCCGAATCCTTCACACACATCCCCATATTTCACTGTCTCGTTTCACAGAGGAAGAAGCTGAGGCCCAGGCAGCTCGTGACTGGCAAACACACACAGCCATTGGCGGTGGGGTCAGGGTTACAACTCCCCCATGCAATCCGACAGCCCTGTTTTTTCGGTTCCTCATCTGTCTCTGATTTGCCACCCTAGATGCAGTGGGTGGAGATGCACCCAAAGCCAAAAGCTCCCCACCTCCCAGGAGACAGAACCCACCCACTGGACCTTCTGGCCTCCTTTGGGGGTGACTGGTGAGGGGGGAGCTCACCTGGCCAGGCACCAGGAGTCTCCTAACCCCAGCCCTCCTCTTCCGCTGGTTGCACCGAGTCTGCCAAGGATACTCCACTGTCCTGGGCCCCAGGAAGGGCTAATCGTGACATCTGCTTGGGAGCCACTGCACAGAAGGCTCACCTTCTGTGACCTGGATGTTGGTCACTGACCTGGAGTCCAGACCCACTCCCTGCGCCTGCTCACACACTCATCGGCTGACAGGCAGCACACAGCTACATGGTGGCCCTCAGGAGTGCAGGTAGGGGTAGCTCCAGGGCAGCCAGGGGACCCACAGCTTTCAACCTGCCGCTCACTCGGGTGTGACCTGCCCTTGCCCACCCTCACCTTCAGCTGAAAACCACAAAGGCCTTCCAGTTCCCGAGCCCAGCAATCTGCCAAGGAGCCCCCTCCTTCTTTGTGTCCACAGTGGAAGAGAGACACTGTTCCTGCTCTCAAGGAGTTCAGGCAGGGAGGCTACGGTAGTGGGAATCCAGGGAGTTTTGTAGCCACCGGGGTCTGGGTTCAAATCCTGACTCTGATCACAAGTTAACCAAGCTATATGAGCCTTGGTTTCCCCACTGTAAAGGGGGCTACTGTAATACCTGCCCTTAATCTATACTCACGGGGAGAGCAACCTTGGGAGACATCACTTGGTACCCTCTGGGCTGGTTCTCCTCAGCAAAAAAGGAAAATCAGCCACACATTGAAGTGCCTGCCTGTAATCCCAGCACTGGGGTCATGGAACATTAACCAGGCTCAAAAGGAAGGAAGTTCTGGCACCTGCTACCTGTGGACTATGCTCAGGGAAACAAGCAGCCGTAAGAGAACAAGCATTGTGTGACCCCGAGTGCATGAGGGGCCTGGACAGACAAATTCAGAGACAGTGGAACGGTGGTTTCAGTGGCTGAAGGGGGAACGGGTGGGAAGTTACGGTTTATTGGGACATAGTCTGGGATGTCTGACACAATGAAAACATTCTGGATATGGATAGCGGTGATGGTTGCACAATATCGCAAATGCACTTACCACCCCTGGACTGTATGCTGAAAAATAACTGAAATGGCTGTGCCTACCTGCAATCCCAGCACTCTTGAAGGCTGAAGCAGGAGGGTTGCAAATCAGAGCCCAGCATTGGCAACTCAATGACTTAGGAAGACCAGGTCTCGAAATACAAATTTAAAAGGACTGGGAATGTAGCTCAGCGTGAAGGTTGAGTTTAGTCCCCAGTACTGAAAAAAAAAAAAGTTGAAATCCCATCTACTAGGGAGGTAGGGGCAGGAAGATCATAAGTT
The DNA here is from genome assembly GCF_012274545.1 of Fukomys damarensis. Taxonomy (NCBI): domain Eukaryota; kingdom Metazoa; phylum Chordata; class Mammalia; order Rodentia; family Bathyergidae; genus Fukomys; species Fukomys damarensis. The sequence goes on from NW_022900935.1 coordinate 3,347,389, forward strand.
CAAGGCTAGGCTGGGCAACTTGGTGAGACACTGAGCGTATCACTGCCAGAGGGGACGGCGGCCCTGTCAGCAGCGCCTGGAAGTGATGAATGCCAGGTCCAGAGGGCGGTCAGAGGTGCTGACCAGTGGGAATTGGGTGATGGGCTGGGCGGGGAATCTGAAAGTAAGAGCAAGGACCTGGGGCTGCGGGGAACCTGGGAGGCTCCCTGGAGCAAGTGGCCTTGACCTGGGTCCTAAAGGAGGGAGAGACGGACACTCTTTGGGGTCTCACCTTCCAGCAGCCCCTCTGCTTCGGCCGGAAGCAGCAAAGACACACCTACGGGGCCTTTACGCAGTGCTCAGCTCGCACAGCCCTAACCGCGTCCCCGTCCCCGTGATGGGCCTGTCACTGGGCTGGGGTCATAGTGAGAGAGACTGCAGCTAGGCAAGTGACTAACTCGTTGAGGGTGGAGGCATAAGGGTTGGGGCCTGAGTTTCTCGGACTCCCAAAGCCGCGCCAGGATTAGAGAGAGACCTGCTCACCACGTGGCCCCTCTACAAGGCCTGAGCGCCATCCGGCTTCCCACCTAACTAGCTGTGATACCTCGGAAGGCGAGCACAATTTCTCTGAACCTCGGTTTCCCTTGCTGAAGAGTGGAAGAGCGTTCAAGGCCTTACGGAGACAGATGATTGCAGGAGACACTGAAGTACTCAGGGCAGGCCCTGCACGTCACGAGCACCCAAAGCCTGACAGCTTCCTTAGAATCGCTATTATCGTCATACTGTTACTATGACAACTACAGTTTCCTTTACTAAGACAAAGAGCATCCACCGGGCAGGGGGCACCACTCCCAGTGCCAAGAGAGGCTGAGAGGCAGCACAAGTCTATGACTGGGACAGAGCGGTGCAGCAGGGAGTGGTGGGGCCTGTGGCCTGGGGAAGCATGCGTGTCCCCTCTTAGGGGCAGTCTGTGCTATAAGCAAAAAGAAATCTTTGGTCTTTGCCCCTGGTTCCCGGCTATTGGCAGAGAGCACCAAAAGAACTTGGAATCTGTTGTCTTCTACACGAATAAGATGACGTACGCGGGTCCTTAGATGTCTTCAGGAAGTCAGAAAGACCCAAGGAATCAGAGCTGGGGGAAGGTTGGGAGTGGAGCTCAGCCACCAATGGCGGATTTAATCAATCACGTGGGCATAACGGACCCGCCTAGAGCCCCAAGAGATGGCGATCAGGGAGTAGGGCCTGGAGACCTGTGCCCTACCCAGCCCCGGGTCCCCGGCATCTCTTCCCTCTACCTGTGCCTGAGTTGTACCCTTTGTAATAAACCCACAAACACAGGTAAAGGACTTTCCTGAGCTCTGAGTCATTCTAGTGAATTATTAAGCTTGAGGAGGTGGTCCCTGAAACTCCTGATTCATAGCCAGTCCCTCAGATGCACGATACCCTCCCAGAGCTCTAACGGGGGTCCACAGCGGCAACAGTTTTGTGGGACTGAGCTTCAAGCCTGTGCAGTGTGCAGAATTCCGAGCGGTTGGGCTCAGAATGGCAGGGAATCATTGGGGACCCAGCGGGTGCCGGAGGATTGCAGAGTTGGTGCAGAAAAGCCCCACGCAAATCGGTATCAGAAGAAAGAAAATTGTGGTCAAATTAAAGGTGACGGATGGAAAAACACAGCCTTGCATGACTAGAGCGAGCATCCTGGGGGACCTGCCATCCCATGCTGCCTCGGGCAGACTGGTGATCACCCGGCCTCCTGCTCCACCACAGCTCACTGGGCCGTTTAGGTACTGTGCGTGCTTCTGTTCTGTTATTGTTTTTCAACACATAATAAATCTCAAAAGATTTTATTTATTTAAGTTTGTTTTGTAACTGTACCAGTCAAATAAAATGCATCTAAGGCACAGACCTGGCTCCCAGCAACAAGTTCACAGTCCCTAAATTAGATATCTTCTCCCAGATGGAGATGCCAGGCACCTGCCCACTGTGACAACCAGGACCCCAGGACCGAAGGTGTTCATCAGGTAGGAGAGGCGGAACCAGAACAGGTCCTAGAGCCCCCTCCTCCTGCATGTGAAATGTTTTTATTCCCATTTCTCAGGTGAGGCCACTGAGTTGGGGCTGTAGAAAGATGCCCAGCAACCCAACTCTTTTGCCCGACCTTCCTGATCCTGAAGCCCCCAAGTAAGCCACCACCCAGAAGGGGCAGGGTCACACGTGGGGCCAAAACTGCCCTGCATCACCCTTGTGGCTTTGATTCTTGTTGTAGAGATGCTTTTAGACGGTGCTCCGAGGCCTCAGTGCATTAACGTTTTAGCCTTCCTGATTCACCGGTATCGTGATCAAACCCAGGGTTTCACACATGCTAGGCAACTGCTCTACTGAGGTCATTCCCAGCTGTTTTTATTTTGAGACAGGGGTCTGGCCAAATTGCCCAGGCTGGAGATTCTCCTGCCTCAGCCTCCTGAGTTAGCTGGGATTATAGACATGTATCACTGTGCCTGTCCCTCGCTGTCCCTATTCATTAAAGAGAAACCAGGCCAAACTCAGAGCCAACTCTGGTCCTGCCTAGAATTTAATATAGTTTGGGAGTTTGGTTTTGTTTTTATTGTACGTATTTTTGTGGTCATCTCCTATTCATTCCGCTCCAGGGCTGTTTGATATAAAGTTTTTTTTCAAGTGAATCCATTTGAGTAAAAAGTAAATCTAAAGAAAGTAGGAAAGAATCAGTAGGTCTGGTGTCAGCAAACGCTGGCTTACAGGTCACATGTGGCCTGCTGCTTGTTTTTGTGTGCAAAGTTCAAATATATCATTTAACCATGGGCGGGGGGGCTATTGGAGGAGGTGGCTGGTTGAGGTGGTCAATGTCTCGGTGACAATGTCCAAGGGTTTCTCTCCCTGAAACTCTGGGAGGCTGTCACCATTTGTATCTACACAGTGTACACAGGAAGAGGAACTGGAAGCTCAGAGAGGTTTAGTGACTTAGCCAGGGGCACCCACCTAGCCAGTAGCCAACCAGGATTTGAACCCAGATCAGACACCAAAGGTCAGGGAAAGCAGAGGCTGAATGGAACATGGCTTTGCCCACCTTTCTTCCCCTACTCCTGCCTCCCAAGCCTCTGCATGTCTGCCTGGTACTTTTACTTCTGTACCTCTGCTCATGCACCGTCTCTCCTCTTCTTCCCATTTTTTTATGTCTTTAAATCATTTTAGGTTGTTGTTGTTTTTGCTTTGTACCAGGGATCGAACTCAGGACCTTGCACTTTCGAGGCAGATGTGGCGCCACTGAGCTACATCCCCGGCCATCGATTTCATTTTTTAAAAGTTCACTGTAAAAAGGAAATCACTTCTGCGGGTATTTAATTAACGATGTCATTTTTTGCAATTAGGTTACCAGCAACATTTGCGTCCTTATATTTTACCTCTGCTGTTTATTCTTCAAAGAATAAACACAAACACTGTTTTTTATCCTCTTCCCATTCTTAACCCCACAGCTGGCCCCTCCTTAGGAAGCCCCCCCACCCCAGCCCCTCGCAGGCCCAGGCAGGTGCTGTACCATCTCCCTCGGCATTTCTGGGTGTTGTGGCTCCTTTCCCCGGGCTCAGGAAGGACCCCAGTGGGCAGAATCTGGGTCTCACACAACGGTCGAAGAGCCTAGCCAGACGGGGTGGGCCCTCTGTGCCCTGATGGGTTTCCAGCCTCCTCTAAGCCCCCGCAGTACTGACTTGTGATTCTCCAAGGCTATCATGCTAGCTTGGGACTCTGGCATTACACCTGCTGTTCCTTCTGCTGAAAACACTCTTTCTGCACCAACTCCTATTCATCCTTCAAAGCCTCTGTGAGGCATTAGTATGAGGAGCACTGCGTGCCCCATCCTCAACCTCAACAGAGAGGATCCCTCCCTCCTTTGGGCTGCCTCTGTGTCTCTTTTATTGGTGAGGCCATGTTAGCATTGGATGAAATGAAGCCTGGGACGCTATAGTAAGTGCTCAATGAGTGCTGGCTGTTACTACTGCGCGGTACTGGTTATTGTCAGTGAGTTCTCCCGTCTTTCCACTCCTCCCCTCACCCAGCCCCTGTCCCAGCTAACAAAGCAAGCTGGCCTGCTGTGCAGTGGACAACTCAGCCTACTCAAACTCCGGTTCGAGTACAAACCGTCCCATGCCGTGCTGGAAGCTGTCCCCACAATGGCTCTTCTAGGCCCTTGGGAATCTGAGGGTTTGCATCCCATATGTGCTGCTTAACCGGCCCCCAAATAGACCAAGAACCTTGTCTGGTTCCGGAGTCAGAGGGCCTCGAAGGAGGCCACAGCAGCACCCTTATTCCCTGTGCAGCCCCCAGGCACCCTCCTCCGAGAGTAAATCTCACCAGAACAGCGTCCCTACAGCCAGGCTGGGGCCCAGACCCAGCAGGAGGAAGCCTCCCAGGGAATCCAGAGTCCCTGTGAGTCTAAAGGGAAGGGAAGCAGCTGCAGAACAGCTCCATGAGGAGCACCGTAGGCGCCGTGGGAAGAGCACGGGCCTGGGTTCTAACACAGACATCACAACTCAGTCACTGTGGGACTTCCAGCAAGTCCCTTCGGCTCTTTGAGCCTTGCTTTCCAACTTGGGCCATGGCAGTTCCTGTCTTACAGAGGTGCTGGGAGGATGAAATAACACGAGGAAGGTGCTTTGTGTGTAGTGCGAGGCCGTGGGTCCCTCTCTCCTCAGCCTGGCCTCAGCCTCTTCTAGGGCCTCCTCAGAGTGGGGAACACAGCCCAGGGCTGCACGGTACGTGGGAATCAGGGTGCAAATGAGCCAGCAGGATTCTGAGACGGGGCAGCCCCTGGGACATCGCCACAGCCAGGCCGGGGAGCCCAGCCTGGGCGGGTGGGGCACAGACGCAGGGACTCACACACCTGGACCCGCCCTCACCTGTTGGGCGGTGAGGCACTAGGGGAGTGGGCAACGGGGCAGGGGCTGGCAGGCGTCCGGCCGTCAAGTGGACGCAGGGGCACTGGATGATGGGGAGCCACTGGGAGCCCGGGAGTTGAGCCTGCACACATCGAGTCCTGCTGTCACGGACCCCAGTGAGCAGCCGGAGCCGCCAGCCTGGACCGGCCAGGGTGCCGAGGAGGGGAAGGGAGCGGCGGGGACCCCGCATCTGCACCTGCTGCACCCACACCAGATCTCGCTCGAGCCCGACAGCCTCGCGAGATGCACTCCGTTCTCTCCCGCCCATTTTCAAGCCACTTTACTGCGTCATGATTGACATACTAAATTTTACGCATTCTTAAGTGTGCAACTCAATGTTTTGCAGTTCATTCACAGAGGAGCCAGCATCGCCATAGCCTGTTCGGTGAACACTGTCCCATTACAGTCACTCCACTGCCCAGCCAACCCTCACCAGCCTGGACACTCACTGATTTCCTTCTTCTGTGTGCATGGCACGGAGCTAAAGCCCCAGCCTTTGTCACATTCTACGTTTGAGACAGGATCTCACTGAATTGGTGAGAGGCCCAGGCTGGGCCTGAACATCAGCCTTCCTGCCTCAGCCTCCCAGAGTGCTGGGACCACAGGTGTGCATGGCCATGCCCAGCCCTTTGCCCTGTTTTAAGTGCATTGTGTGTCTTCTCTTGGTGCTCCCTTTGAGGGCGAGAGGATTCACGGCACCACAGCTGGTCCAGCAGCCTGAACCCTCAGCTCTGCCCTCGGCAGCCCCCTCAGGGTGTCCCGACCCCCAACTCGTCTTGTTTCCCGAGAGCACAGGCCAGGGCTGCAGTGGGATTGAGCATGTGGCTCTCTGGAAACCAGGGGCTGGCAGGCTCCTCGTCTCTCTACCTTTAGAGGTCTGTGATTTCCCCAAACCTCCCAGACAAGAGCCTTTCACGGCAGCATGTGCCCCTTACCCCGTGAACCCGTGTCCTCCCCAGCACGATGCCCAGGTCACAGCACAGAGTACGCCAGGAGCCAGGAGCCGGAGGACAGGTGCCCACTCCCTCCTCCCTCCCTCTCAGCCCCCGCACCCCGTGGGAGCACAGCCCGCTTTCTCCTGGCCCTGGCCTTGCTGCTTTAATTCCTCAGAGGGACACCTCTGCCTGACCCAGCTCTCCTCCGGGGTCATCGCTCAGTCCTCTCGGGGGACACTGTCTCCGCACCCGCCGGGTACGGGACGCTGGGGACACTGAGAGGACGGGACACGGTCTGTGCCCTCAGTGAGCCCCAGCCTGGGGAGGAAAGCACAGCGGTGAATGCTGAGGGCACAGAGGCGTACAGGAGCGGGCATCACTGAGCAGTTCTAAGGGACGCCTGGTGGGGAGGGCAGAAGGCAGAAACGAGGCCGACTTCCAGGGTGCACCCAGTGTGGGGGACAGGAGCACGGGTGGAGGCCCAGCGTGTGTGGAAGGAGCGAAATGTGGCTCTGAGCTGCCGGGAGCAGAACTGGGGATCCGCAGAGCCAGGCTCGTGGAGGACCCCGAATGCCACGCGAAGGCACTGGGGTAGACAGACTAAATAAGGATTCTAAACATGAACAAAAAACAAAACTGGTCGAATCTGGTCTGGAAAACCGCGGTGGTCCGTCCTCCTAACATCCAGCGTCTCACCTCCCACGAACCCCGAGGCGTCCAAGTGACCACTTCACCCCCGCACTCCCCCACAGTGCGGATCACCCGCTTTCCTCCCGCTCCTCCGCCAGTGACCGTCCTTCCTATTTACCTGAGGAAGCAACCGGAAGAGAGCCCACCCCATCGGTCTCCCGGTTCCCAGTCTCCGTTACTCCGTGCTGTGTGGTCCTCTGTGCTGAGCACACTTTCCTCCCAGGAGGGACGTTATCCTATCAGCTGGTCCCTGCCTCTGGCCAGTCTCACCCCACACAAATTTCTACCTTACCTTAAGGTCTCCCCACACCTTGACCCTACATCCTCCTCCAGCTCCTGGCTCATTTCTCTGTTAATCTTCCCAGTAAAATTTCATGGGCATTGTGAATGTTTCCTAGTCATATTCACTTAAAGAATTAAATCAATTCATGAAACTGAACAGGGAACCACAAACTATAAAGCGGCCACGAAGATTTTAAATGAACTGAATAGAATATCTACAGATTAAAAACATAAACTGAAATTTAAAAGTCAGTGGTTAGGCCAGGTGCGGTGGTGCACGCCTGTAATCCCAGCACGCAGGAGGCTGAGGAAGGAGGATCGCTCTGAGTTCGAGACCAGCCTGGGCTACACAGTGAGTTCCAGGTCAATCTCAACTACATAGTGAGACCCTGTCTCAAAAAACCAAAAAAAAAAAAAAAAAAAAAAAAAAAAAAAAAAAAAAAAGCCAAAGTTTCAAACAATCCAATATTGAGTGTGTTCGTCAAAGGAACTTATAAAATATACTTTAGGAGGAAGAAAAATGTTCCTACACATAATGTCTGAAATGCAAGGCAGAACTAGGGAAGAAAAGAGGCAGTCACATAGGTAAATATAAACAAATATTAACTATATTACATAATGGATGTGCTGGCACAGGCCTGTAATCCCCATACTCTGGGAGGCTGAGGCAGGAGAATCACAAGTTCAAGTCCAGCCTGAACAATTTAGAGGCTTAGCAAAACTCTGTCTCAAAGCAACAATTTTAAAATGGGCTGGGGCTGTAGCACAGGTCAAAGGCCTGGGGTTCAATCCCAAGACCCACAATAAAATAAAATATCTGCACAAATTAATTTATTGTGCAATGCAGTTTCAAGTAACATCCCAAAAAGAAAGAGGGCGTTCCCAAGGGGAATAACAAGAGGTAAGGACTGGTCTACCCTGTGTCAGTGCACACAGTATAAAGGGATAATCAAGATCTGTTTAAAGCGTTAGTAATCAAGATGGTGAGGAATTCGCTCAGAGACAAACACACAGGCCAGCCGGTGAAAGAGCCCAGTAGAGGAAATATGATCCATAGAAGATGCGGCTTTGACAGTAACGTAGAAAATAAACTACTCAGTAAGTAGAGCTGGGCAGTTGCTTATCCATATGGAAAAAATGAAATTGGATCTTTATCTATCCAAAATCAGTGCCGGGTGGATTAAAGACCTAAATGTGCAAGGCAAAACTTTTGGAAGAACATACAGGAGGCTATTTCCGTGACCTCAGGAGAGGGATTTCTTTAAAAAGACACCACAAGCACAAACTGAAGGAAAGCATCAATAAACACCATGTTCAGAACAAAGATTTCTGTTCACAAAAACACAACTTCTAGAAAATGAAAAGACAAGCCACACATTGGAAAACGGTATGGGGAGTGTGTATAACTTAGGATTTGAATATATAAAGAGCTTCTACAGGACCAATAAGAAAATGAAAACACAATAGAAAAAAAGGACTAAAAACAACCAAGTACTACACAGACGAGAAAACAAGTATACTCAATAAACGTGAGAAGATGCCCAGCCTCATTAGGACTCAAAGAAATGCAAGCCTAGAACTTCCCTAATGCGTCAATCACGCCCACAAGATTGGCAAAATGTTAGATTCTGACAACACCAGCTGACATCAGGGCTGTAGGACCACGCAAGCTCTTATACTCTTCCTGGAGGGGGATAAACTGATGTAAGTTTTGGAAAGAATCTTGGCACTGTCCAGACAAGTTCAAATGCACGTCCCTTACTACCCAGCATCTCTCCGCTTTCCTAAATTTGCTGGCGGGTACACAGATCAGGGCGATGACAGTGTCACAAACATGTTTTACACAGAGGCGATGTCCTTAATTTTAAAACAGAAATGTTAATCCCACACGGACACACCCACAAAGATTGTGTGGACTACAGACTCAAAAGGGAGAGTAATCGGGATGGTGCGGTATCGGCTCAGAGGTAAACACATAGACTAGTGGTGGCACACACCTGTGACCCCGGCACTCAGGAGGCTGAGGCAGGAAAGCCGCTGCCAGTGAGTAAAAATTGCTGGGCTACATAGTGAGCTCAAGCACCATCTAAACTGCATAGTGACATCCTGTCTCAAAGAAACAAGACCAAAAAAAAAAAAGAAGAGAGGAGAATTACCAAGCATTAAAATGAAATCAGGCGCGTAAAGTGTTTAAAACAATGCCTACCCCATTCGTGATTAGTGTCCGCTCGTACTGGGCCGATGAGGGTTTGACAGCGGGTATAAGGAAAAGAAGGATATTTGAAAGATCTCTGCAGCTTAGAGGGACTGAACTGTGGATGAGAGGGTCCACGGTGACATTACCATTTCATCGCATTTATTCGTCCATTTTGTATTTGCAGAAAACCAAGCAGGGGCATAGTGAGAAGCAGCTGGGGGCAGCAGGGACGGGGAGGTTTCTGACCAGTGTTTGGGTGACGTGGCCTATTTTTTCTTTTTTTTCAGTGTTGCGTGCACTAGTAGGAAGCAGAGATGGACGGAGTTAGATGGAGACGCGGGTGGAGGAGCCTGTATTCTCCGGAGGAGCAGTCCCCAGGCCGGCCTTGGGGCCACAGGTAGACTCTGTAGCCCCTGGCACAGCAGCGGTAACCCTGCCAACTTGAGAGAGTCTGCCACTCACCTTTTTGGCTACTACAGAGCCTTTCTAGCATACGCTTTCTCCAGCCTCTTAGACGCCCAGCACCTGCGTGTAAGAGGCGCAGACAGCCTCATCACACGGCTGCAGTCGGAAGATACAGCTAACCCACAACACTCAGGGGCCGGGCGTCTGCGGACCTCTGCAGAACCTCACTCGGGCCTGAGCCCTCTCAGGGCAAAGTCTCAGGAGATTCACCCAGCGACCCTGGCATTCACAGCCAAAGGTCAAGTTGAACCTTGACCTTGGCGCTGCAGTTTGTCTTGCTGTCACTGGAACCTCAAATCGTTCTGGAAGGGGCTTCAAAAGGTCACCCAGGCAGCTCTGCCTCTGAGGGCCAAGGCTGACAGCCTTCCACCTCTTCCTTCTCTGATGGGTCCCTGTGAGGGAGATGCCACTGGCTCCCTCGGGGACGTTTCCTCCGTGTGGATGGGAAGTTCCTCTCGGGGAGGCTGGAGACCCAGGGGCCTGGTGGGCACCCTTCTCCCCGTCCAGCCCACAGTGAGCTTCCCGTTGTGCGAGGCAGCGATAATCGTGAAATCGCTTTAGCCAGCGGAGATGCCTGATCGAAATACCCTACTTCAGAAAAGGGACAACTGTATAAAGACGCACCTCAGAGCTGGGAAATAAGGAAAACTGAGAAACAAGCTGTGCACCGATCTCACGGGATTTAAATACATGACGGTGAATTCTAGCAGCACAACACAATGCACCCAGTAAGAGAAAACTTGGCTTGGGAGAATAGTTAATGGCATGTAGAGACACTCACCACAGAGCATAAAATATTTTAAAAGAAAACCATAAAGTAGTGTTTTTTTGTTTTGTTTTTTTGAGACAGGGTCTCACTATGTAGTTGAGTCTGGCCTGGAACTCACTATGTAGCCCAGGCTGGTCTCAAACTCACAGTGATCCTCCTGCCTCAGCCTCCGGAGTTCTGGGATGACAGGCGTGTGCTACCACGCCTGGCTAAAGTAGTATGCTTTGTATAGTCACATTTTTACTTTCTAAGCACAGACTATTTGGAAATACAGTAAAGCCTTAATAACTGTCATCTTCTTTGGGTAAGGTATTGTGGCTCCCTTAACTTTGCAATGCCACATTTTTAATGATACATTATAATATGTTCTATGTTGAATGTTGTATATGTGTATGTGTGTGTGTGTGTGTGTGTGTGTGTGTGTGTGTTAGTTCTCATTTTTGTGGGTGTTTGGTACTGGGGATCAAACCTAGGGCCTTGCATATGGACAGGAAAGCATTGTACTACTGAGCTACAACCCCAGCTCTTTAACTTTTTAATTATGCAAGTAACACACAAAGACAGATCCATGGTGAAATGTCTGAACAAAACCTATAAGGCTTCTCATCCTTAACCACAAGTGCTGCCATCTATCAAGTGCCTGTCCCCTCCATGGGTGACACTGTTAGGAACTAAATGGTATTTTTTAGCCAACTTCTATTCTTCTTGTATGGGTGTATGTGTACATTAGAGATGTACAGAAACTTTTAGGGGTTTTCTATTCTTTACACAACTGGTATCATAATGATACAGTGTACCAATAGGTAACTTGCTTTTTCTTTTACTCATAGACCTGGATCTGAATGAGATCTCCCTCCATCGTTTTAATTGACAGCAGAAGATGTCCAGTTCAAGGCCAGACTGGGCAACTTAGTGAGACTCTGTCACAAAACAAATTAAGGACTGGGGATGTGGCTCAACACTCCCTTAGGTTTAATCTTCAGCACCCTATAAAAAACGTAGTAAATAATAATGAAAATAAGGTTATCGAAGGTCACTGATGGTTGCCCAATGCCTGACTGGATCCTTAACATGCAGCATGTGGTTCAGAAACCTTCTTTGCCCACTTTGAACATTCGGAAACACAGCCTCAGACCCAGGACACTGGGTGGCTTGTGTTGCAGGCTGTTGACCCAGGGCGAGTGCAGAGCCTCTAGGGCGTGTGGCACAGAAGCCCTCCCTCCCCCCAACCCCCAAAGCCTCATTGGAGCCCTCTTGGCTCCGCCTCCGAAATAAATGTGAAATTCTCGGGCCCTTCTGCCTCCGTGAGCCACCACTGCAGACACAGGAGCCCTGCCGTCGTCTACAACGATCTCCGTCCACTCTCGTCCATGCTCCACCCGACAGCCAGAGAACTCGTCCCGAGATGTAACTCTAATCACACGGCTCTGCTGCACACAGACGGAGCTCCCGTCGCTGCCTGTTGGCCTAGGGATTTCTCCCCAGACCCTCGCCCTGGCCACAGAGCCCGCCACCGCCTCCCCCGTGCTCCAGGGACCCTGCGTCCTTTCTATCACACACAGACCCCGTCCTGCCTCCGTCCTTGCCTTTGGGGTTGCCTCCGGGAAGGACCTTCTTCCTACACTGGCCCTGCACGCCATGCAATGGAAACTGAGTCTCCCCGTCCTGTTCTGGCCTCCCAGCCGCCTCCGGAGCGCCCACCAGAACTGAAACTCGCCCGCTAAGCCAGTGGTTGGCTCAGGTGTCTCTTGGCACCAGCGTGGGAGCCCGGGTCAGCGGGGACTTAGCCATTTTGTTCTCTGTGTGTCCTGAACCAAACACCACATCCTAGATGCTCAGGGAGTACTGATGAATGAATGGATAAATAAACGAGTGAGCCCTCTCCAGAAAGAGGGAGGAGAGGCAGGCTTGGTACCCGGAGAATAGGGTGAGTAGCCAACGCCCCCTTCAAAGTGTTCGCTGCGCTCCTGTGAGCCCAAGTCTCAGAAAACCCCGTGCTGCTCAGGTGAGCGACACCACAAGACGGACTTGAAGGGAAATAGGGCTGCTCACAAATCCCTGGGGGTGGGGGACAAGCGGACAGCTACAGGAGGCTGAGGCAACGTGGAGAAACGCGAGCGTCCAAGAGCCCTTGGTAATGTGAGTCCAGTGCAGACAGGACGGTCCCGCTGGTGGGGACGCCTGGACAACCAAGGTGACCTCGCCAGGCTGCGGAATGGGATGGTCCCATTTTCTACCGGACTCACCACCTAAAACTCCAGAGGCAAAGAATGTTGGGGAACAATCTGAGGGAACACACAGAACAGGGGGCTCACTCCCTCCGTGGGAGACGCAGAGCCTGCGTGGGTCCAGCCTGCGCTTTGGAGGCAGATGCAGTTTGGGTTCGGGTCCCCAGGCTTCCTCCGCAGTTCCGTTTCCCCAGATGCAGAGCGGGGCTGGCAGCTGCCTGCGGGGTCCGGATCTCAGAGATGAGGTGAGATAAGGTCTGGGAAGCACTTGGCACAGGCTGATGTGCAGTGGGCAGACAGCGGGGAAGACGCAGGCCAGTGCCAGCAGTGGGAGCTGGTACATCTGCATGTGTGCAAGGCCAGTTTCCTGGGTGGGCGACCCATGCAGCCGCACAGGGCGCGCTCCGCAGGCTCAGGTGCTGGGCATGGCTCCGCCATCCTGAAATGCTTAACTTCTGAACGAAGGATCCTACGCTTTCATTCTGCATTGGACTCAGAGACTAAATTATCTGCGTGTGTGTGAGAGAGAGAGAGACAGAAACAGAGAGGAGACAGAAATGGGTGCTACTGCTGGCGAGGGATGCTAATTAACGCCCCAGCACCCAGCCGGTTCCCACCCCGTGGTCCTGAGCCAACCCCACACACCAACGAGCTGAGACTTCACCCAACAATAGCCCCTCTAAATTCCAAACATCAACAACAAAAGCAACTCCTCCCAGCCTTTGGGCTGTTATCCAAACACCCCCACACCCACAGGCCAAGGCCTAACACTAGCAATGTTAGGTGTGGGCTCCCCAGAAATTTTCCCAAGGTCTGGTCCAGCTCTTGAGCTGTTCAATCAGCCCGGAAGGCTGTCTGCTGGTGGTTTCCATATGCCAGGCACGTGATCTCCTCCCTCCCACAAGGCTTTCCCCATGGTTCTGTGATGAGCCCATCACTGGTACCCTGTGCCCGCCCTAGGTGATGCGTTCACCTAGGCCAAGGGTGAGCCCCTTGAGAACAGGGGTGGCCAAAAGGCAGGTGCCAGACTGAGAACACAATAGTGTAAACGTCCCCCTCCCCCAGCACCCCACCTCCAGCTTCGACCCCATTCTGAGGATTGAGCCGAGGGTCTTAACACATCCCGAGCACATCCCCAGCCCTTTTTATTTTGAGACAGGTCCCACTAAACCGTTAATTACCCAGGCTGGGCTCAAACTTGCAACCCTCTTGCCTCAGCCTCCCTTAGTGCTAAGATTACAGGCTTGTGCCACCTCTCCCAGCTTGGTGAAAGTTTTCTTATGCACAGATAAGAGATTGGTAGAGATTGGTAGACGCAGGCAAAATGAATATAAGATAAAAGAATGCTTGGAAGCTTACTCTCTGAGGAGTAATTTGAACTCAGCAAGTTTGGGACTCTTACCAAGTTGGCTGGGACCCTGCTGCCCGGAGAAGGGCCAGGTAAGGGAAGATGCTCTCTCTGGCGCTGCTTCCCAAGCTGCTGCTTCTGCAGCTATAGCCCTCTTCCTCCGGCTGAAAACTGGGCAGGCCGCAAAGGAGAACAACCTGGAGCACAGAACCTGGGTCCCCTCCACCTCAGCTCAGCGACCCTCCTGGACCTCACTCCACCAGTCTCTGGCTGCCAGTACGGCCAGCAGAGCCCCTAAAGCATACTTAACTAAGTGGAAAACTATCGGAAGTTATCCCGTGCATATCACCAGATCATAGTGCAGTGAAACTAGAAATCGGTGGCAAAAGAAACCGCAGCAACCAAACAATACCCGCTTGAATAATCAGTAGGCCTCAGGAGAAATTAGACAGCTCCTTAAATCAAACAATAATGCCTGGGCAACGTGCCAGAGCCTATGGGACACAATAAAAACAGCCCTAAGAAGGGAGTTTATAGCTGTGAATGCCCACATCAGAAAAACACAGCAAGCCCAAATAAATAACCTAATGACACACCTCAGGGTCCCAGAAAACAAGAACAATCCAGATGCAAAGCTAGTACCAAGAAGGAAATGACAGAAGTTAGTGAAATTGAGACTAAAAAATGCACAATCAATGAATCGGAGAACTGGTTCTTTGAAAGAACAAACAAAATAGACAAACCCTTAGCCAATCCTACTAAAAAAAAAAAAAAGGAAAAAGACTCAAAGTGATGCAATTAGAAATGAAAAAGGTAAAATGAACAGACTCTGCCAAAATCCAGATTATTAGTAACTACTTTGGAAAATTCAGAAGAAATGGAGAGATTCCCAGATATGCATGAACCAAGAAGACACAAAAACCCCAAATAATACAATATCAGGCAATGAGATTGAAAAGGGAATTGAAAAAAACTCTACCACCTAAGAAAAGCCCAGATCCAGTTGACTCACTGCCAAATTCTACAAAAACTTTACAGAAGATCTAATACCAAAACTCCTCAAACTCTTTAATGAAGTCAAAAGGTAATGAGTATTCCCAAAGGCATTCCTGGAAGCTAGCATTACTCTGATTCCAAAATCAGAAAAGGGCTTAACAAAAAAAGAACCCTATAGGCCAATCTCTTTCATGAACATTGACACACAAATCCTCCACGAGATACTGGCAAACAGAATGCAAAAAATATTTTTAAAAGGATGATACATCATGACCAAGGTTTGAAAGGATGGTTCAACAAATACAAATCAAAAGATGTAAGCCAGGCATGGTGGCACATGCCGGTAATCTCAGTACTCAGGAGGCTGAGGCAGGAGGATCTCTGTGAGTTCGAGACCAGCTTGGGCTACATAGTGAGTTCCAGGTCAGTCTCAGCTACATAGTGAGACCGGGTCTCAAAAAACAAACAAACAAACAGTCAATAGATGTAATACACTGCATACACAGAAGCAAGAACAAAATCACATGATCATCTCAATTGAGGCAGAAAAAGACTGAAAAAATTCAACATCCATTCGTGATTTAAACAAAAAACTGGGGCAGGGGGCAGATTTAGCTCAGTGGTTCCACCACCTGCCTTGAAAGCACAAGGTCCTGAATTCGATCCCAGGTACAAAAAAAAAAAAACCTGAAGAACTACATATAGGACCTTATCTCAATCTGATGAAAGCCACTTATGACAAACCAACAACCAACATCATATTAACTGGGGACATGCTGAAAGCTTTCCCTCCAAAATCAGAAACAACACAGGATCTCCACTACCACTGTAACTGCTCAGCAGAGTTCTTAAAATACTTGTATAAGAAAGGAAGAACTCGCATTATCATTATTTGCAGCTGACATGATCCTCTAGATACCATAGAAGTCCCCAAAATCTCCCATCAAAAGATTCCTAGAATTAATAATCAAATGTAGGCCCAGGATGTAGGTCAGTGACACCATTCCTGTCTCATAAGCACAAGGTCGTGAGTTTGATCCCCAGTACAAAAAATATATAAAATAATCAAATGTAGTAGTATAGCAGTATACAAAGTCAACCCACAAAAATCAATAGGGTTCCTGCACAGCAGTAATAAGTTCACTGAGAAAGAAATCAGGGCAATAACACCTTGTACAATAGCATCGAAAAAATTAAATACTTGGGAATTAACTTAATTTAGGAATTAAATCAAATGCTTAGGAATTAAGGAACTGAAAGCCCTCTACAGTGAAAACTACCATACTCTGAAAAAGAAGATTGAAGAGGATGTCGGAAAATAGAAAGATATCCCACTTTTGGATAGGTAGAACCAATGTGGTTAAAATGACCATGCTTCCGAAACTGACATACAGATTTAACACAATCACAATCAAATTACCAGTAGCATTCTTTATAGAACTAGAGAAAACAATCCTAAAATCCATAAGGACCCAGAAGAGACCTAGAAAAAAGCAAGCCTGGGCAACAAAAGCAAGGCAGGAGGCCAGGCGTGGTGGCACACGCCTGAAATCCCAACACTTGGGAGGCTGAGGCAGGAGGACTGTTACAAGTTTCAGGGCAGCCTGAGTTACAAATGAGCTCAAGGCCAGCCTGAACTATATGGCAAGACCCGATCTCAAAAAACAAACAAAAACACAAAAGAAAAAATAAAGCAGCAACAACAACAACAAAAAAAGAGTGAGACTGGTAGAATCACAATTCTGGACTTCAAATTATGCCACAAAGCGACAGAGAGAGAGAAACAGGGTGGCACTGGCGGAAAACAGCCATGTGGATCAGTGGAACAGAACAGGGGATGCAGGAACAACTCCAAGCATATTCAGCTATGCCGTCTTTGACAAAGGAATCAAACATTTTACCCTGGAGGAAAGACAGCCTGTTTAACAAATGGTGCTGGCAAAACGGGCTATTCACTTGCAGAAGATTGAATCTAGACCTTTGCACCAAAACAAAACCAGAGTGGATCAAAGACATAGACGTTAGAGCATAGGGATAACACCAAGAACCAACAAAAGGGATCGTATCAAATTCAAAAGATTCTGCACAGCAAAGGAAACAACCAACACAGTAAAGAAACAGCCTACAGAATGCAAAAAAAAAAATCCAGCTATTCCTCAGGCAGAAGACGAATATCTAGAATATATACAGAACTTTTAAAAATTAGCCTTCCCAAAATAAAAGACCCAAATTCAATGAACAGACACTTCTCCAACGAAGAAATACAAATGGCCAGTAAATACATGAAAAAATGTTCAACATTTCTGGCATTAGAGGAATGCAAATAAAAACAACACTGAGATTTTCATCTTACACCATAAAGAATGGCCGTCATCAAGAAGCCAGTCAACAACAAATGCCGGTGAGGCAGAGGGGGAAAAGAACTTTTCACTGTTGTAAAACTTTTCACTCCCTTCCCGCATTTTGCTTCTTTTCTTTATTCTTTCATGTGTTTGTTTTGTTTTGCTTTGTTTTGTTTGAGACAGGATCTCCCTGTTGAAATCACTATGTACCCCAGACTGGCCTCAAACTCACTGAGATCCTCCTGCCTCAGCCTCCCTAGCACTAGGATTACAGGCATGGGCCACCCTGTCCGGCCCTTTCCTGTATACTTTCAACAAATACTTACTTAGCACTAGGTCCTAGGCTATGCAGTAGGCAATCACCAGAACAAAATCTCTGCCTTGTGGAATCACAGTCTAGGGGAAATCTTGGTTGATTTCTTACTGCTGCTCAAACACTAAAGGTTGGTGTGTGCTACGGCTCCAGGAGAAACACCTTTGCTCATCTTGTTTCACAGCTTTGAGCTCCATCCACGTGTCATTGTCCCCAAAGAATCCGGCCGTAGCCCTGGCTGAGCCCTCTGAACTACGCGACGCGGCCACTGGGCTCTCGAGTGGCCATCGCTGGGAACAGAAATATCGATGCCCCACTCCGAGCCTACACTTGTTGCTCCGCCTATCATTTTCCATGTCCATCAGTGGCAGTGCCACAATCCACCCGGTTGCTCGGGCCCCAAACCTAGCGCCCTCCTGATTCCCAGCTTCTCTTCTCACTGGATTTCAGTCATTCAGAAAGATCCGCGGCCCCACCTCGCCCGAGTGCCCGGAAGCGGTGCACTTTCCCGATTCCCCTCCCACGGCGTCAGTTCGAGCTCATCGCCCGCACCCACCCTTCATACCACGGCCAGAGCCACCTGTTAAAAGTGCAGTGGGATCAGTCCTGCCTGGAAAGCCCTCCAGTCATCAGCGTGGGAAAAGATATTTGCTGCGTTTGTAAATACAGTGGGTTAGCAAGTCGGATATATAAACAACTCCCGCGATCAATTAGCCAAAGACAGCCTTGTCGGAAAATGAGCAGGGCCACGAGTGGACAATTCCCCAGCAAAGGAATTCCAGGAGCCAATAAATATAAAATTACCTGTGGAACTTCCCTCATGAATCAGGGAAACGCGAATGAAAAAGAGTTACCATTTCACACCCAAAACACTGTCAACATTTTAAAAGGCTGGCGGGACCGACTGCTGGGAAGGGTATGAAGAAATGAGACCTTTCAGACACTGCCGGTGCGAATATGAGTGCGTGTGATGACCTCGGGAGGCACGGGGCCGTACACTAGTGCTGGAAACGCACACTGACCGGCACCTACTTGTGCCCCGTTGCAGAAAGAGTGTAAATAGTAAAGGTCAGCATGCCTGTCATTTATAGACCCTTGCATCCAAAAAACACTTGGCAGCACCGTGCGTAGTGGGCACTTAGCTGTTTCTCCTCACGATCTGGCTGAGGAGCTACAGGTTGCAGCCGCTACCAGTGTCACAGGAGAGGGCTGCACCACCCAGCCATAGCACAGAAATGATCAACTCAAAATTTCAAGCATGCCAGGATGAGGCGGCTCACGCCTGTAATCCCAGCACTTGGGAGGCTGAGGCAGGAGGGTTGCTTCGAGTTCAAGGCCAGCCTGGACTACCTAGCAAGATCCTGTCTCAAAAAAAAGAAGGATAAGGGATTTAGCTCAGCAGCACCACACCTGCCTTGCAAGAGCAGGGTCCAGAGTTTGATTCCCGGTATGGGGGAGGCAGATTTTGAAGCATGATTTCTACTGAATCCACTTTGCTTTCAAGTCATCGTAAAGTTGAAAGATCCTAAATCCAACCATCCTAAGTCAAGAACCTTCTCTACAGCAGTTAAAAAGAAACTAATTGAAACCCATATCTGTCAAACATTATCAGATTAAAAAAAGGCCATAAACCAGGCATATTTATGTAGTCACCTGTTTCTTCGGTACACACCTGTAATCTCAGCCCTTGGGAAGCTGAGGCAGGAGGATCTCAGGCTGGCCTGGACTGCATAATGAGACCCCGACTCAAAAAAAAATTTTTTTTTAAAGAGAGAGAGAGAAAAGAGGACCACAGAAAAAAGATGTATATACCTGTAAAAATTGAAAACTCTAAACTTGAAAAGGAAAATGACTTTGTGACCCTCAGGGTAAACTTCTAGTTTCCTTCCCTGGGAGGAAGGACTGGCCCTTGCCCGACTCTACCTCTGTTCCAGGCCACTCACGAATTTCAGGCCTCCGTGTAACCTTAGTGCCTCTGCCCAGACCTTCAACTTGATCTTTCGCCAAAGCCTCCCCTTCACCTCCAGACACTGTCTTGCTTGCTTGTTTCTTGTCTTCTCCCAGTAGACCACAGGCCTGGAGTGTGGGAAGGTCACCTTGCTTGTTCAGTGGTCCAGCCCAAAGGGGTGGCATTCAGTAGGAACTCAGTCAATGTCTGTGAATAGATGTGACATCTTCCCCGAATTCCTAGACCAAGAAACACTCCCTAAATCTGCACTCCCCGGCCACCAGGCTTGGACACTTTCTGGGGCCAACAGTTCTTAAATTTTCTTCACAGGGGGTTTTTGACACGAACTCACAAAAGACTTCAGGACGCTCCTGTCTCCCAGCTGGGCTGTATGCACCAGATCTTCCAGACCGGGCAGCTTGAGGGCTAGAAGCTGCCGAGTTCACCGCTGTTTCCCAGAACACTATCACCGTGCCTGACCCATGCAAAATAGCCGAGCCTCAGTGAGTGCGTGAAGGAGAGAAGGAATGAACGATTTGGGAACAGACGGGGAACGGAAATAGGCCTCGGAGCCAGGAACGCTAAGCGGGGCTCCTCTTGCCATCGTAAGCCCGGCTCTGGGGACTGGTACGGTGTCCATTCCGGCCCAGTGACACTGCAGGACAAGCCCACCTTCCCGGCCTCCTCCCTCTGCCTCGCCCCAGAAGGGAGGAAGGCTGCAGGTGGGGCTCTCTCGCCTGTGGAACAGGGGTGTTGTAGCTGAAATCAGCGCCATCACCAAGCTTGGGCGGCCCCATGGAAACCCCACAACAAGGCACCAAAACAGACGGAGCCCTCCCAGGAAACCCAAGAGGCAAGGAGGGAGCCTCCTATGCCATTGGCTTAGGAATCTAGAAATTCCGGTGGGGCCAACTGGGCCTCTGGTGCAGGACACCAGGCCTCATTCCAAAGAAAGAAATCTCCGCTCCTGCCCTGCGGCAGACCCTTTGCATCAGGTCACGGCCGGCCCAGTCCTCCCTGCCGGCTGCGGAGTGAGGTCTTCGGCTCAGCTCCACCACCCTTCCGTTCCCAAAGTATATAGATTTACAAGCTGTAGATAAATTATACTAGTACGTGCATTTTAAAATATATATTGATATACAAAATAGAAAATTTGAAAGGATAAGGTTTTTAAATGTACGGAAGCTGCACCCTCACCTCCACCGCGGGGCGCACCTCCCTGAGAAGTCACCTGAAGCCCAACTCAGAATATTTTATACTGTTGGCTCCTGGTCTGCGAGGGCCGGGCCTCACGCTACGTGAGCTTTACTTATTTGTTTTTATTTTATTTTTTTGGTGGTAGGACAAGGGATGGAACCCAGCAACACTCAACCGTTGAGCTACATTTCCCCCCTTTTATTTTTTATTTTGTGACAGGGTCTTGCTAAGTTGCCCAGGCTGGCCTCAAACTTGGGGCTCTCCTGCTTCAGCCCCCTGAATAGTTGGAATTACAAACAGGTAGCATTGCACCTGGTAGTGTTTTTAAGAGTTTAATCCTCACAGTATCTGTGTTCGGTAGAGGAGGAAACGGTGGCAGGGAAGACGAAGCCACATTGGATTACTCTGGATGACTTCCAGTTCTTACAGCAGCCTTAGCCAAGGGATCAGCACTGCTTTCCCAAATATACAGATGTGCGGGGACCTAGAGAAGCCAAGCAGTGCGCCCAAGGTCGTATGGTGAGGTAAGCAAAGGTATAAGCTCTACCCCATGCTGGGAACTGGCTTCCGCAGGGGGCTGAGGCCAGGCTGGCATGGCCATCCGCCGTGAAGTCCTTCTAGGTTGAATTCCCAAGACACAAACCAGTGCCCCCAAACCGTGACTGGCACAGTCTGAGCTTGGATGAAGGAAAGAGTGAATCGGTGAATGGATAGAGGGATGGATTCATGAATTTCGCATTCCTTCTCTCAGAAAGAGCCAGTCTACGATCTCCAGCATGAGGAGCCGACCTGGGGAGCAACTCAATATCCTCCTCAGGGTCTGGGGGAGCCTCTGGGAGTGGTGGAGGGCCTGGCTCACCATCTGTGTTCCAGAGCACCCTTGAGGCAGATACCACCCTCCACGTCTCGGGTCTAAGACCTGCAGCACAGACAGGGAAGCAAAGCCGCTCGAGGCTACACGGGAAACAGGTGTTGATGTACAGGTCTCATCTGTTTACGTCACTTCTCCGGACAGTCCCGATCCGGATGCAGCCACAGGTGCTGGACGGGATTGTGGGGGATTTGTCCCAAGTCTTCGGGCCTACAAGCTAGGAAGCAGCATCTTAGTCCTTACTTATACAGAGGGAAAGGAAACAGAAGCAAAGACATTCCAAGGGGTCCTAGCACCCCTGGCCCAGAGAGTTTCCAGGAGCTGCACAGCACACCCCAGAGGGGTTGGGCCAGGGACCAGGCAGAATCAAGGGTGTCCCCCAGCATTGTCAAAGCCAGCACAAGCCCAAGGAAAGGCAGCCCCAGGAGCTGGGAGGCGGAATCACCAAGGCCTTGCCCTCCTGCTCACCCTCCTGGTAGGGCACAGTGTCACCTGGGAACAGGTGCGGGGTCATGGGCTGGAAGGGCAGAACTCTGTAGAGTGGGCACAGGGCTGCAGAGCCCTGCCCCTGCCGCCTGCCAGCTTAGCCCAGCACAGCCCACCAGGCCGTCAGCAGACAGCCAAGACAAAGGCCCTGTCAGGTGGCAGACAATCCAGCCCTTTCAAGACCAGGGCAGCCAGGCTGCATTCCCTGCCCCTTTACTTCCCTCTGGCTCCTGTAAATGAATCACTCGAGTTAATGACCCTGAGAACAATGAATATGGAGCAGGTTCAGGATCTTCTGAGCAGACAGAAGGCTGCATGGGAGGGGACACCTGCTTCGCTGCTGCCGCTGGGACAGGCGTGGATCCTCCAGGGCCACGGAGCCACGCAAGAGAACCACAGAATTACACCGGCTGGGCCACCGAATAGAAGAATGGAGTCACGGTACCACAGTTTGCTGGAAACGCAGAACCACAGACAGCTGGTGTCACAGAACAGTCACTTATTAAAATCCTAGAATCACGAGTCCAAGAAACCACTGACTGTCAGGAACGCTAAGCAGCGGGTGCTAAAGCTCTGCTTCTTCAAAGAAGAAAGAAAAAGAGGAATCAAGATGTACCATGTACAGGTACAACTTCCCTATGATGAATGTGATCATCATGTATATCGGAATTGTACCGATGAAATTAGTAATAAAAAATAAATAAAAGAAGAAAGCGCCTTAGAGATTGTCCTGCCTGAGGGAAACTGTTGCAGTTATGGTCCCAAAGCTTGGGCGAGTGACCAGACCTTGCCGCTGTCCATCCTCTTTCTACTCCTAGACAAGGTGGGCATGAGCAGCAGCCTGAGCCCCCAGATCTCCAGCCAGGGAACCACCCCTCTGAGGATCAACGGGCACTGCTGGAGCACCTGTGGTCAAGCCCTTCCATTGTGTTGAAATCTGAAGCTTTGTGAGCACCAACGTCAGGATGAGGTGTTGGGCAGGTCCAGACAGGCCTGGATTCTTTAGCCAAACCTCTGTTCCTCTGCCTAATAAGGGAGAATCAAACACCTTCATGATTTTATCTGGGAGTCTGCTTACTGGTGACCACACAGGAGAGTGAACCAGTCCTCCTGGGTTGTTGCCATGGGCACCCATAGCCTCATCCAGGTCACTTTAGGTCACTCCCAGGACACACAGGAAATCCAGATTCACTTTCCTAGGTCCATGCTAGGCTTGGAGAGGTTGCTGCGAGATCCCGCTCCCACCTCCAAGCCACATATGTGTGTAATTATAAGGCAAGACAGAGAGGTAGTCATACACACAAAAGAGACAGAAAATAAGGAAAGCTTTATGAAGAAGGGGTAGCGTTTAAACTGGGCCATCAAAGAGCTTTTCTCTATATAATTCCCCGACTTCTGCTTTGGGCTCTGATGGAGTTACAAGGGTTGGAATTACCTTCCCACCCTGAGCAGTAGAAAAAAAGCATGAACTCTGTGAAACAACTGTTTCCAAACACTGAAAAACGGAAATGGCAGGACATGATCCCTAAAAGAAACAAAGGTGGGGAAAGACCCCTGACGACGACTGCCTGAAGCCCTATTCCAGACCAGGGTGCAGGGACCGTTATCCCAAGCAGCATAGAAGAATCTTGCTGAGGATGTGGAGGCTAGAGGTCAGGGATACAGATTAGAGTCGTGTGGCAATGTTCCAGGAAGGGAGAAGTGCGCAGAGAGATTGCTGGAAATCTTCGTGGAGCTTCTCAGGTTGTTGCTGGATCACACATGCATAGGCTGGAATCCCCATGACAAGGGGCAAACAGCAACTGGAGAGTTTCAAGCTGAAAAATCTCTGGAGTTTATCCACGATAGGAGGCACCGGAGGTGTAACTATCAAGAGGGGTGAGAATTCACCGAAAACCCATTCAGTGCAGACTCATAGAAGTCAGGCTTGGGCAGTAAGCTGGGCCACCCCTAGAGTGAAGGAGTAGTTCGTATTAGTCCTGGTTGAGCGTAACAGCACGCTTCAAATGGATCAGGCCGATTAGCAAGTAACCTTCTGTTAAAGCAAAGGGTGACATTCTATAAAGGAAGACACCAAAGTGGAGACCTTCCAGAGTGAGACATGCACGATGACAAACATTCAGTCGGGAATGACTGCATGCGCCAACAATAGGGAAATGTGACCCATTGTTGCAGAAGGAATTGGCAGGTGACACACACACAGAGACGAGTTAAAGGGGAAGTAAAAAAAAAAGTTTATTTTGTCAGAAAAGGGTCGATCGCACTAAAAAAAGGCAGTGCCATTGATCGATCAACCTCCTACTGGGTTGCCGCTCCCCTTTTATAAGTTCTACAGCAGTGATCTCATTCAGGCGGTTACATTTCATTCCCTCAGTTCACATCACCCATGAACAAGTTACAGTAACAAGACGGTTCACTTTAACCCAGACCTAACAATTCATTGTAGTTAGGGAGTCACCTCAAGATTCCTCTGGCTGTCTATCCCAGTGCACAGAAAGCGGGTGGTCAAGGTCAGGGACGAGGCCAGATGTCCCACTTCCTGGTCAGCGCCTCCAGTGTCTGTTAATTTTGAACTAAACAGAGCAGGTTGCCATTAGAGACAGCAGAGGTCATTTTACATTTCCCTAACATTTTGTAGGTTTTTAGTTTATTTACAGAAGTCCTCTGTGTCATTCCTCCCTTTGTTTTGGGGTAACTCCTTACCCCTCGTTGAATTTATATCAATTATATCTAATGAGTAGCTGATTAAGGGTACATAGTAGCTTTATTGGCTCTAAGGGCAGGTCATTCATGATGCCAGTTGCCTGAGAAGTCATCATGGTGAGTGGTACGCAAATCCAGCCATCAGAGGCTGATTCCTGGTCTGCCTGTAGCAGCAGTGAATGAGATCCACCAATTAAATCCATCATATCTGTTCCTGTATAATTCTTTGGATGCCCTTTTAAGATATTTTGTATTCCTGCAGCACAGGAGTTTCTTTTTATATATCCGGGGGGGGGGGGCTCTTCCAGATCTTTTTACACTTGATCTTAGCCATTCCAGATCTTTTTACACTTGATCTTAGCCAAAAGGCCAAGAAGCAATTCCAGACCTTTTTAATCTGTAGAATCCATCTTTTTAACCTCTGAGGCCCATGTCTAGCAGTTCACTGATACCCAATATAAACGTGAAAAAACTCTTCCCTGTAGCCAGCTTATTTTTCAAGAACAAGCTATACATAATTTTAAAGGGTTACACTGTCACTTTTTACAGTTAACACAATTGCCAGTACCTCTGGTCACAGTAGAACTGTTTCACCATATTGGAGTTTTATCGGAACAATGCATCTTTTTCTGTGTAAATCCTCACAGTCAAGTATGGCACCAGGGTTTCCATAACGTTCTTTTGGACAGGTCTCAAAAAAAAGCATGAGGAGATGTCCCTCCGGTTCCCACTTAACAGTTTGAAAGGTCATATATTTTTATCAAATTTATCATCTGCAGGCTTATAAATGCTTAATTCAAAAACAAAATGACAGGCCAGGGGTTTAGCTCAGTGGTGCCGCCTCCTGCCTCACACGCGCAAGGACCTGAGTTCAATCCCCGGTACCAAAAAAACAAAAACAAAATCACTCATAACCATGTGACACACTAAAAGAGTCCATAAAATCTTGATTGCGGTCCTCATTCCCCAGTCGTGTATAAATTCATCAGCTCCTGGTGTGGTGAAGGCAGGGCCTTGAATTCGCTGTCTCCTGGAATTGCAGCGCATGGAGTACTCGGTTGTTTCTCTCTGAAGGGGTGGATTCGTGCTTGGGCTTCAGCCACCTTGACGGATGTGGAGTAACTATAAGTGCCTCATATGGTCTTTTCCATATAGGTTGCAAGGGAGTCTTTTTCCAATCTGTGACCTAAACTCAGTCCCCCGGCTTTATCAAATGGGCAGGGGTTAGCCCAGGGAGGGCCTCTTTATCTGAGTACTTTATAGCAGCTAGGGCCTTTGTATCTCTACCTGAAGTTCCTGTTTAGCTGCCTTTTGGGCTTCTATATCTGCCTTAGCATTGCCTTTGCTGTTGTATCTTTTCCTTTTTGGTGTCCGGAACAATACGTTCCTGCTACTTTATCAGGTTCCTACACTGTTTCCAATAACTGCATTATTTCCTGTTTATTTTTAATCTGTTTGCCCTCTGCTGTGAGAAGACCATGGCCTTTATATATTATGCCATCAATATATAGGGTAGCAAAGGCACAAGAGGAGTCTGTGTAAACATTCACCCTCTTTCCCTTTGCCCGTCGGAGAGCCTGTGTGAGCGCCCAAAGTTCTACTCGCTGAGCTGACCATCCGGTGGGGCAGGGTCCCACTTGGACCACTTCCTCTTGAATCGTCGCTGCGTAGCCAGCACAGTGTGCACCATTTTCCGTAAAGCTGCTCCCACCCATGAACAGGACGAAATTAGCATCAGGCAGTGGGGTTTTCTGCAGATCCGGATGACTGGAGAACAACTCATCAGGGACGCTGAGGCAGTCGTGGCCGGGGGCGCCGAGTTCCCAGGGCAAAAAGGGAGTGGGATTTAAGGTTTTACCTGGATCTAAACAGAGACGGATGTCCTCACAGATGAGGGCCTGATATTGTGTGACTCTGCTATTCGAAAGCCACTGATGTCCTCTATTATTCAACAGTTCTAGAAAGGCATGGGGAACCAACAGTCAATTCTTGTCCTAAAGTTAGCTTGTCAGCCTCCTTAATTAGCATAACTGCAGCTACCAGAGCTTATAAACAGGGGACCATCTCTTTTAATAACTCTTTGTTTTTCCACATAAAATATTATATTTTTAAAATGACCATTATAAACATATCACAATAACATATTTAGAATTCAACCCTTTGATGAAAACCAATGTAAACATTGTTAAAAACATTTTATAACAGCATATTTAAGCAATATTCATTGATGTAAGTCTCTTTATGCTTGTAAATGCAAAACTTCTATAACAAGCTGGAAACCAACAAGCAAACATGCATATTTTCTTAATAAATTACTTGCGCACACTTTCTCAATGTACCTTGGCCTCCTGGTCTTGTATACCTCTTCATCCTTCTAACAAGACAAACATACAAAACCCTTTCATATCAAAGTATGTCTCTTTTACTTACAGCTTTCTTAATATTTTTCTATATATAACAAACTTAGGCAAGGTGGAGCATGCCTGTAATCCCAGCACTCGGAAGGCTAAGGCAGCAGGATCACTGTGAGTTCGAGACCAGCCTACATAATGAGTCCCAGGTCAGTCTCAACTACATAGTGAGACCCTGTCTCAAAACAATGAAAATAAATAAATATATATAATAAACTTGTCTTCAGCTGTTAAAATTTTAAAGTGTCTCTTTTTTTTTTCTGTTTTCAGATTGTTACATTTTAAAATTTGACTGGCTGCCAATAGAACAGTATTAACTTTGAGTTTTTCAGCAACAAAGCATAGAAAAGAGCAAGTTAACCCCAGAGTCACATTTCAAGAATTTGCAGTGAACCAGAAGTGTTTTACGTACACCAATTAAACTTAACTCAAATTGAAACAAAGATATATTTATCAAATAGCTAAAATTTGTAACTTTATTTCTCTTGTAAAATCTCTTGATGTCTGGTAAAACATAGTTGCAGTTTCTCTGGCTTTGTTTTGGATTCCAGACTTTTGTGGGTAGCATCAGGCTTATAACAGTGCTGGCCTTTGGGCTCTTAAAGTCTGGAGTGTTTTTTCTCTCTATTTTGCTGTATGCTTTTCAGAGCTTTCCTGGCTGTTTTCAATCCATCAAAGGTTTTTCTCATTTCAGTTCTTTCTAATCTGAGAGCAAGTCCTGTTCCATTCTCTCTGCGTCGGACGGACCGTGGTTTCCCATCTGCACCCTCCAGGGCAGGAAGGCCGCGCAGTTCTCCTCATGTTTTTATCCCACCTCCTCCACCCCTGTGATTTTAGCAACTCAAGTCAAGGGGAGGCAGCGCGAACCCCTCCAAAGGGGGAGCGCTGGGATTTGCCTGTAATGATGTCACGTTTTCTGAGAGAGGCAAGTTCACGGCAGGAAAAACAGCAGATGTGGCAAGAAGTTGTTCTAAGACCAAAACTAAACAGTTCTCACCAGCAGCTGATTGCTGCAGAGCAGAAGCTTGAGCGGCTCCCAGGATGGGTTGTTCAGGCCCCAAAACAGAGCACCAAGTTGTCAAAGTCTCGGGTAAAGACAGAGGAAGATAACTTTTTTGCTCAATATTAGATGTTAGCCACGGAACTGGGGAAGGTCACACACAAGCTCCACGACTCAGGAGGGATCTTTTTTTTTTTTTTTTTTTTTTTTTTTTTTATTTTTTTTTTTTTTGGTACCGAGGATTGAACTCAGGTCCTTGTGCTTGCAAGGCAGGCAACGGAACCACTGAGCTAGATTCATGGCCCTTGGGAGGGATCTTTAAGCACAAGTGCCCCCTCCCTTTGTCTTGGTGCAGTCGAGGCTGCTGATGGCTTTCACAGCTTGCTGCACTCACTCTCCTAACCGAATCTCTTCCACACACACAAGCACACAAGAAGTTAACACATTTCCTCTCTGGCACCTCTTACAAAGCACAATAACAAATTGAGGGCAATCGAAACCCTCACAAATGGCAAAGAGTGTAGGGTGATTAGGCCTGCACTCTATATTTTGCCCAAACTGAGGATATAAATTCTCACAAATGGCAGAGAAGGGAGGGTAATCGGGCCTCCAATCTGTACTCTGCCCAAAAGATCAATTAAGAGCCAAAGCAAAACAAGACAAACTAGGGCCGTCCGGGGAATCTCACCATCCAGCAGATGATTTCACTCACTTGCCTTCCTTCTTCTGTCTCTGTTCTGGGTTCAAGTGATCCTCTGCCGGTGAGCTGGCCTCCGAGTCCTAGGAAGGGAACCCAGGAAATCCTGGGGGGCGCCTCTTCCCTTTGGAGGAGGTGGACTGCTGCTCCCTCTGGTGGGATTCAGATTAAAGCCCAGCATGGCCCATGTCAGTTAACCTTCCTCCCTGGCCAACGCACCAAATGTTGCAGAAGGAATTTGCAAGTGACCCACAGAGAGGCAGCAGAATGGAAGTAAAATAAAAAAGTTATTTTGTCAGAAAAGGGTCGACCGCACTCCAAAAGGCAGTGCCAGTGGCCGATCGACCTCCTCTTGGGTTGCAGCTTCCCTTTTATAGGTTCCACAGCAGTGGTTACATTTCATTTCTTCACTTTACATTACCCATGTACAAGTTACAGTAACCAGACGGTTCACTTTAACCCAGACCTGACAATTCCCGGTAGTTAGGGAGTTTACCGTAAGATCCATCGAGCTAACTATCCTAGTGCACAGGAAGCAGGTGGTAAGGTCCGGGGTGAGGCCAGATGTCCCACTTCATGGTCAGCGCCTCCAGTGTCTGTTAATTTTGAACTAAATTGAAGCGGATTGCTGTTAGAGACAGCAAAAGTCATTTTACATTTTCCTAACGTTGTGTAGGTTTTTTAGATTATTCACAAAAGTTCTCTCTGTCACCAGTACCAGAAGAAAGATCAGTCAATGGGAGCAGATCCAGAAGTCATAGAGATGACAAAAGTAACATGCAGAGATGTTTATAAAGCTTCTTAACTAAGCTAAAGTATTGAAACACAAAAATAAATCATAATGAGCGAAATGGAAGATTAAAAAGAAAATCAAGCCATGCATGGTGACACATGATTGTAATTTAAGCTACTCTAGAAGATAAGGCAAGAGGATTGCAAGTCTGAGGACAGCCCGGACAACTTAGCAACAGCCTGACTCAAAAATTTTGAAAAGGGATGGGGTTGTAGCTCAACAGTAGAGGTTCAATCCCTAATCCTGAAAAAAAAATATCAAACTGAATTTCTAGAGATGAAATATATATAATAGTAGGATTAGCAGCAGAAAAGATTATAGGCCCTAAGTTATACCAATAGAATTTATCTAAAGCAAAGCAGCAGTGGGAGGGAGGCAGAAATAAAGGCAAAGAGAAAAGCCTGGGGGAAAATGAACAGAGCTTAGTGATCTCTGATAAGAATCAAATAGTTTAACATGTATGTAAGTGGAAGGAGAGAGAGAGAGAGAGAAGAGGTAATGGTTGGAAATATTCTTAATTTGATAACAAAAAATTATCATAGATGCAAAAATTAAACAAATTGGCCAGGCGTGGTAGTGCATGCCTGTAATCCCAGCACTTGGGAGGCTGAGGCAGGAGGATTGCTGTGAGTTCAAGACCAGCCTGGGCTCCGTAGTGAGCTCCAGGTCAGTCTCAACTACATAGTAAGACCCTGTCTCAAAAAACAAAAAAAAAAACCTCAACAAATCCCAAGAAAGGTAATCATGAAAACCTCATACCAAGGTCTACCATGGCCAAACTGTAAAGAACAATGACAAGACATTTGTAAAAGCAGAGGAAAGACATATTTCATGCAGATAACAACCATGAGAATTCAGACTTCTCCTCAAAAACTATGCAAGCCAGAAGACAGTGGAACCTCTCAAAGTACGAAAGAAACTGTCAACAAAGTTGTACATCCAGCAACAATGCCTTGTAAGTAATGAAGGAAAAAATAAAAACTTTTCCAGACAAACAAAAGCTGAGAGTATCTGTCACCAGCAGACCTGCAAGGCAAGAAATGGTGAAAGAAAACTGGTATTGGGTGGAGACTTGAATGTATACAAAGGATTTGCCGAGGCGGAGATGGTACGTGTGTGAGTTAATATAACAGTTTGCTCTTGCTTTTTTTCATTTTTCATTAATATTTAAAGCAAAGGTGATAAAAGTATATGGTGGGGTTTTTAATGTATATAAAAAGCAAAATTACCACAACAGCGCAAAAAGAACAGAATAAGGCGTGGAAGAATACTGTTCTAAATTTCTTTAAGGATTTGGTAAAACTTAGTGGTGAGGTTGTCCAGTCCTAGGGTTTTCTTTTGTGGGAGGCTTTTTATTACCGATTCAATGTATTTGCTTGATACTGATCTGTTCGGGTTTTCTGTGTTCTTTTAGCTCGGTTTTGATAGATTATGTGTGTCTAGAAATGTGACCGCCTCTGAGTTTTCCAATTTGTTGGCATATGATTATCCATAGCGGTAAGCTCCTTACGTGATGTGTTGCAGTAGAATTGGGACCAACTAAACTAATCAGGACCTCTGTGTCTTCTTCTTCTTTTTTTTTTTAGTACCGGGGATGGAACTCAGGACCTTGTGCTTGTGAGGCAGGCGGCGGAACCACTGAGCTAAATCCCCGGCCCCTCTGTGCCTTCAGTTTCCTCTCTCCGTAGAGATTTAAACTGGCATGAATTACAGAAGGTGATTTGCTTGGTGCTTGGTAGGGAGAGTAGCACAGTGGGTACTTGCTTTTCTGTCTCTCTGTTTGTTCACTCAGAAAGCTGGTGCAGGGACACAGCAGCCGTCACGGCAGCTCACACGCGCCGCCCTCGGCGTCTGGGTCACGCTGCTGTTGGAAGCCGCAGCTGGGACCCAGCTCCTCCGCCCCAGCCACGCTTTCCTTAAGTTGTCCTGACCCGGGCTGGGTGTGCGTTTAGCCTCATAAAGAAAGGCGCCAAGTTCTTCTAAGTCGCTGAAGTTGGCAGTGGGGAGGATAAGGCGCGTGAGGGCTGTGTTCCTGCTCTCCCGACCTTTCTCCTCTTCAGATCCATCTCCCTTCCCAACTACCTTCCCTGCCCTGTTAGTGCAACAGCGCCAGACACATGAAAAAGAACCTCTCAGGCGCCATTTAGCCAACTCCATATGATTATATAAGATCAAACTCCTACATTAAGTCCCTTATCTTATATCACATTCCATAGTTCTGTTTCTCTCATTAAACCTTGACTAAAATAAAGCAGCGCGATTTAAAGATGCATATCATTAGCCCTAAAGCAAGTGCTTAATATTTTTTAATAAATCAAAGTAAGGTGGGATAATTTTTTTACATAATTCAAAAAATGCCAGGCAAAGAGAAGTTAAGAAGCAGAGGAGACATGGGACAGAGAGCAAATAACAGATGGGAGATTTAAACCCAATCATATCGATAATGACATTAAATGTGAATTGTCTAAATGGCCATTTGAAGATAGAGATTCTCAGATTGGATTTTTTTTTTTTTTTTTTTTTTTTTTTTTTTTTAAATTTTTTTGGTTTTTTGAGACAGGGTCTCACTATGTAGTTGAGACTAACCTGGAACTTGCTATGTACCCCAGGCTGGTCTTGAATTCACAGTGATCCTCCTGACTCAGCCTCCTGAGTGCTAGGATTACAGACGTGTGCCACCATTGCCTGGCTCTCAGATTGGATTTTAAAAGACCCAAGTCTACACTGTCTACCAAAAAAAAAATCACTTTAAATATAAAGACACATATAAGTTAAATTGGAAAATGTATACTGGGGAAACAGGAATACTGGAAAGTTGGAGGGACTAAATGCGTATCACACTCCCGCAGCTGGCAGAACAGATAGACAGAAAGTCGGCTGGGATCTGGAAGACTTGAACACTGTCCACCAGCTTTGCCTTCCTGCATTTACAGAAGGCCCCACCTTCCCACACAGCACACTTTTTCTCCAGGGATGCACGAACATTCACCGGACCCAGCAAAGCCCGCGCCGGGCAGGAAGAAGTCTCTGCACGCAGTCGGTGCACTGACCGGGAACAGGATGGAAGTTGGGGATCACGAGCTCTTGCAGCTAAAGGACAGAAAGGAGGGACTTTCTACACGATTGTGGGCCATGGTCACTGCTCGGGGTGACGGTGTGTGCCCACCTTCACCCCTCCTCCAAACAGCCCCCTCTCTGTGGGTGCACCGCCGAGGAATTTGGAGCACCCTGGATTCCCCTCTCCTTTAGTCTCTACCGCCCGGCCCTGTGGAGTCGCTCTCCTACGCTGATTCCTTTCCCTCCTCCTCACGGACATGGCTGAGTCCTTCCCCACCGCCCTTCAGGTCTGAGGCTCTGGTGACTTCTGAGCGCCGTGTTCAAATAGCTGGTCTCTTGGGTGATAAGGAAATGAACAGCGATAGTAAACATGCATTAGCACCCTGTACCCGCCAGGCAATGCGGTAAGCACTTCACCTACACAATCTCACGTCATACGAAAACTAACCACGAGGCTGGCGCTTTTGTTGTCTGCGCTTGATAGGTGAGGAAGCAGAGGCACAGAGAGCTCAGGGTGCTTGCCAAGGTCACACAGCAAATGAGTGGCCAAACTGGGATTTAAACCCAGGCAGACTGGCTGCAGAGTCCACATCATCAGCCACCGCAGCTGTCAGCGAAAGGCTGAAGGGATAAATGATTGAACAAATGAAGCAAAAGAGAGAGAGAGAGGAATGAACAGACAGGCAAATGGGACAAATAAACGTCCAGGAACGTCACGAGGTAGCGTGTGGTCTGTTTTGCAGATTTCAATGAGCTCCTCCACCGCCCCCCGCACCAGGGATTGAACTCAGGACCTTACGCTTGAGAGGCAGGCGTGACATACTGAGCTAAATTCCCGGCCCCATGAGCTGTTTCATCGTAAGATGCCCAAATGCTTTTCCGTCAGATACCATTTTCAGATTTTATTTGGTGCTTAGGGAGGGAGGAGTCTGGAGGTAGCCCCTTCCCCTCCTCACCCTTACACCAGCAGTGGGGAAGCCTTCTCTCCCCCAGCGGTCCTCTCTAACTGATCTCAGTGTAACGAAGCGTCAGTACCAAGGGATGGCTGAGTGTTAGGGCTGGAAGAACACTCAGAGACTGTCCGTCCAACCCTCCACTTTATACATAGGCGGGAAAACGGAGGGCCAAAGAGGCAGAGCAACTTGACCAAGGTCACACAGCAAATTCTCGGCAGTCAGGCGCGGGCCCAGCCTCCCGTTTCCAATCCATCCCCCTTTACGAACGCATCTCTATTATCCGGGCCCTGGCGATCAGAGGCACTTGGGGCAAAAGCACAGCAGATGGGTTTAATGGTTTCTCAAAGGCAAACTGTTCGTGTGAAAAGGCCCTGGGAATAAGGAGGTGAAAATTCCATCAAAGCCCCATGATTCACTCCAGGCAGCGAAATCAATAACGGAAGCTGTCACTGAAGGCTCTCCACTAGGGGCTTCCGTGCTCTGTCCTGTTGAATCCTACAAGGAAGGGGAGCTGTGCTCCTAGGAGAGACAGGCAAATTGAGGCTCAGAGAGGTAAAGCAGGCGATGGTCCCATCCCAACTGTCCTGGGGTTGCCACCGTCTTGACACCGGAAGCCAGTATCTCAGGCAGCCAGGCAAAGTGGCACTGGACCCCAAGATCGCACCCAGATCCAGTGCTGATCCCCAGGACCTTTCTGCCTCATCCTGCTGTCCACTCGTAAACAGATGAACTTGGGAGGGAGAAACAGATCGGCCTGAGCCACCACAGCGGCGCAGTCTGGGGCTAAAAGGCCAGGGTTTCCTGCCAGGGGAGGACAAACAGGGCCTTATTCTCCTGCACTTCTGTCTCCATCCCGGGAGGAGACTGTTTACCCAGACAGCCCTGTTATCTGCCAGGTCTCCGGTTTCCTGCCAGGCAGTGATACACAGCAGTGATACACAGTAGAACCTCTGAGACTCCGACCAAACAGCGGTGGGCGGGGGTGTTGAAGCCTGAGGCAAACTGACCTCAGAGGTCCATAGGAGACCAGACCTCCAGGCTTGGACTCGGTTCCCTGATGCAGGGGAGGACGCTGGTACTGACCATCGGTTCCCTGATGCAGGGGAGGACGCTGGTACTGACCATCGACTCACACTGCTGTGGCCTTTTATGACCCTTCCCCACTCCAAAGCACTGGAACCAAGACTTGCCACTGTATGTCTCAGAAGAGGACTTTAGGGCTCTCGGAGGACAGCCCTGGTGAGGTCCCACCACACAGGTGACGCAGCGTGTCAGTGGCAGAGCTTCTGCCCCAACTCCCCTGCCTTTAAAGCCTGGGATTGTTCTCTGCGTGCGGCTGCAACACAAGGACACGGAGATAGAGCTTGTTATCGATGTGTCACTGTGTGACCCCCGCATCCCATACCATACTTTTGTGCCTTCTGTACCTAAATGACATCTGCTGGCCCTGGGATTCACCCAGGAGGAACTTCAGCCCCTCCACCCCTCTCAGCTGGTCTCCCCTGAACCGGGCTGGGCAAGGCCGTGACTTGTGCCGGGACCAGCACAGCTTGTACAGTTTGAGGCGAAAATAGCCCTCATCAATTCCCACCTCTGCATAGGGGGTCTGGGAGGACAGGACACACCTCGGTCCCAGCGCAGATGTAGTTGTTGATAGAAAAAAATGTGTCGATTAATTAATTGTCAAATAATTCAGCTCTGACACAGAAACTCCGGGCCCTCTCAGAGCTACTCTTGGGTGAGAGCCTGGAACTCGGTAGGGGTCCCTGGGTGCTGTGCTGTCCTGGCCTCACTGTCACCCGCTGCTGCTGATGCACTGGGTCAGGGAGGGCAAAGAGCCCATCAAGGGCAGGTGGCAAGGACAGGCCTCAGACAGATTCAGACCCGGGATCCGCCTCTCTCCAAAGTGAGCACCGATTTTCTCACCTATCGGGAACCCTGTGCTTCCCAGGTAGCCCCGAGGTGCAAAGCCCTTGCCTGCTTTATCTCGTTTGCTCTTCCCAGCCCTCTCAGGAAGCAGGGAGTCTGCTTTCTCATTCTATACAGACATAAACAGGAGGCTCAGGTGGGGAGGGGATTTGCCCAGGGCCCAGAGCTAGGAAAAGGCACAAAAGGAACCTGGCTGACCACCTGATGCCGAGAGTGTCCCCAGCCCTGCGGTGGGCGCCTGCTGCTGACAGACACCCGCTACTCTCTGGCGCCTGAGAGAGCCAGGGGCCTTGGGTCACACTTCCTTTCCTTTTTCCCCCTAGCCTGGTCATTATCGGGTTCTGAAGGTGCACAAACGCGGGCCAAGAGGTTCCTAAAGTCTGATGTCACCCCCCAACGATTTCGGCCACTATCAGGCAGATGCCAAGAATCCCTGAGATGCCTCAGGGTCCCTCCCTGCATTCCGAAGAAGACTCCCCTCAGAGTCCCTTCCCCAAACCCACCCCCTGCACGTGGACCGCTGGGAAGGCTGGGGTCACAGGTGAAACCCTTTACAGCTGCTGACAGACACAGGGGAGAGGGGTCAGGGATGCTGGTCCCCTGCAGCCTCTGTCCCTTCCAGCTGTGAGACCCCTGCAGAATTCACTTCTCCACGACCCAGCCTCCCCGTCTCTGAAATGGGTGGGTAGCGACCTGGCTTCCTGTGAGCACACGAAGTGCACGGCTGGGATCTCCGCCCTTCTGGTCGCCAGAAATCCCAACAGAACCCGAGACTGATGGGTTGGCGGTAGCGAGTGGGAAGCCCGTAGGCTCGGGGTAGAGAGGGCTTGCAAGAGAGGGAGAAGGGAGCGGAGCCTCAGGCACAGGAGCGTGCGCCCGTGAGGATGCAGGCTCCGAAGGGCCCAGCCTGGGCAGGCATGCTGCCCGAAGAGGAACCTCTGCCAGGGCCAAGGAGGCAGCCCCCGGGCTTTAATCTCCACCTTCCTGAAGAGGACACTGGCTGCTGTGGCCAGGCCTGCCTTGGTGACTCCAAGGGAGAGGAAAAAAACGCTGCTGAGGGTGCTGCTGGTGGATGGAACCGGAGGTCCCGAGCATCCGGACCCGAGAGACTGGGTCCACACCGATCTAAGCCACTGGTGCTTTGTAGATGCCAGCAGCAGCCTGAGCCACAGATACATGGGCAGGTGCTGTAAAGGCGACTCAGTTTCTGCGCCTGCACTCAGTGCTGGCTGGAGATGCAGCTCTGTGTAGGAGGAAGTGTGCCCAAGGAGGGCAGGAAGGGCCGCCGCGCAGCCGGCAGAGCCCGGTGTCCAGCCTGGACTCGCCCTGCTTGCTGTCTCAGGCCTCAACACAGGGCACCGGGCACTCCCAGGAGGCCCCAGGAAACCCTTATAAAGTGAAAACTTCTCGGTGAGTCAGCGGGAGCCAGCAGGCCCTGTTCATTCACTGCAAAGGTATTTTCTTTTCAGCCCTTTTTGGCAAAGCCATTTACTGCCACAGAGGTGACATCATCGGCTTCTAAACACTGTGCCTTGTGGTAAGTTTCCTCTGAACTTTTTGCTTTTCTGTTTAACCCTCCCCCCGGAAAAAAAAACTCCCAGGGGAGCCAGCAGCCCAGAGTAGTGTCACTGTCACTGGCTGAGTCAGAGGCCCGGGTTCAAATCCCAGCTCTGCCCCTTTCTAGCTGCTAGAATCAGACCCATATAAGACCTGTCTCAGAGCCTCAGTTTCTCTGTTTGTAAAAGGAAGTCACCACTACTGGGAGGATTCTAAAGAGATACAGAGCACCAAGCTGTTGTTCAATCCACATGTGTATATTCAGTGGTTTGAATGTGATGAGTACATGCTGGTGCTGTGGAAATTATGTTAATGAAACACACACACACACACACAGTCTCACGCATACACACTCATTCAGCGTGCACACACCTCTATGGGTAGGCAGGAGCGGGACACAGCAGACGACCCAAGCAGTGACCACCCAAGCGGCAGACAGGAAGGGTGAGTGCAGGTGTCATCGGGCAGAGAGAAGCTGTGAACGGACCTGATGAAGAACCTCAGCTTGTCCCTGGCCGGGCAGGTCAGCCCACCAGAGCTCATGGCCTAGGAGTGCCAGGGAGCGTGGCTGGGACGGGGCTGCAGACGCAGAAAGGCTGGGATGTGCGCTGAGCTAGCAACCCTCAAGGGCAGTTTCCAGCCCCAAGATCCAGATCTGCAGTTCCCCGGTGTGATGAAGTGGCTTCACAGAACATTAGGAAACGTCAGTGGATTGATTCGGGTTAGG
Source organism: Fukomys damarensis (assembly GCF_012274545.1). Taxonomy (NCBI): domain Eukaryota; kingdom Metazoa; phylum Chordata; class Mammalia; order Rodentia; family Bathyergidae; genus Fukomys; species Fukomys damarensis. The sequence continues at coordinate 3,385,214 of NW_022900935.1, forward strand.
GACTAAATGAGATCCTATTATATAATCCAGGCACAGTGTAGATCAAAAAGTTCAAGAACCTGGTAACTGACAATATCCTATCCATTCGTTTTATTTTACTATGATTTGTTAAACCTCTCCCATGGTTTGGATTTAGTGATTTGAAACACTTCAACTGGCTGGAGATTTAGCTCAGTGGTGCCGCCGCCTGCCTCGCAAGTGCAAGGTCCCGAGTTCGATCCCAGGTACCAAAAAAAACCCAAACACTTTGACCAAGGCACAGGGCAGCAGATTTCCATGGGAAGCCAGTCTGAGCCCCGCTCAACCCAGCACTCACCTTTCCCAAGACACAGCATTGAGGGGGCCCCAGGTAGGGGCAAGAGTAGGGGAGACTGCGGCCCCTGGGTGGCTGCTGGAGGGTAACCACTGGGCCGTGGTTCCTGTACCTTCGTTCCAGGAAAAGGGGAGAATTCAGGTCCCAGATGCAGCCAGTACTGTGTCACAAGGAACGTGCAGAGCAGCGACCTCCCACCAGACAGTCATCTGTCAGGGACCCAGCAGCAACACTAAGCTCCAAGACTGTCTCCCCGCCCTCCTGTGCCCGTGTCTTTACACAGAATATGTAAGGAAAGAAAAAAGAAAACAGGGAAGAGTAGGGCTTGCTTGTTACCTGGAACTCCTTGCACGATGCTCTTTGTGTGTTGTGTTGCCGTTTAAATTATGATATCGACTTTCCTGAATATTAAATATTGAGTGGCACATGATATAATCCCAGCACTTCGGAGGCTGAGGCAGGAGGAGTTCAAGGCCGCCCTTGGCTACATAGTGAGTTCAAGGCCAGCCTGAACTACCTATATTTTTTCTAGTGCTTTTTTTAAGATTATAGTTTAGGGGAAAAGGATTCAGACAACTCAGGTCTCAAAAAAAAAAAAAAAAGTAGAACTACAAAGGTGGAGTGAAAACCTTTCTCCCTTCTGAATTTAATTCCTTGCAACAAGTGTGGATATCCCAAAGCATCCCTTCTGGGCACAGAGGAAAAGAAAAGGAGGAGGGTAACCCCAAGCATCTGAACTCCTGCTGTGCCCAGTCCCACACTAGGCTTGACTTAGCCAGAGAACAGCAATAGCAATCAAAGTGATAGAGATGTTGGATAATAATCGAATGAGACAGACAAGGGATCCGTGAACAAGGTCTCTAAAGAAATACAGGCAATCGGCAGCAGGAAAGGAGGCTGCGCAGTGCATGTGATACACGGTCAACCCTTGGGGACAGGCCCGGGCAGACAATCGGCCTCTGGAGATAAGGGACTCAGTTTCCAGTCCTGGCTGAGCAGCTTTCGCCTTTGGGCAAGTTCTCTCTGTTCAGAGCCTTGGTTCTCTTGGCTATGAAATGGGGCCGCGGAGGATCAGCAGGGCTGTGAGAGTACTGAGTGAAACAAGAAGTATAAAGAACTCACCCCCGTTGTAGGGATGGGCAGGGTGCCCAGAGTCCCTAGACCCAGGGTCGGACCATACAGGGTAAGGGAAGGGCAGGGAGGCACACGCATGCCCGCAGCAGGTGCTCTCGGCACAGGTAAGCCTCACTTGCTCTTGCTGGTGGTGCAGGATGTGGACTGGGCTTTTTAAAGCAATTTGTTTAATTTTTCGTACCGGTGATAGAACTCGTGACCCTCCCCTTGCGAGGCAGGCGGTGGCACCACCATACTAAATCCTGGCCTCAAGGCGATTTATTTTTAAGTGAGGGCTGGCCACACACTGCCCTTCATGCTCTGTTCCTATCCACCTACCTCAGCCAACTCAAGCCGCTGACAAGTTTGGGTGAAAGAAAGTTCTCCAGGAAGTGACGGCCTCACACTCCACTGGAAATCCGTAAAGCCACTCACGGGCCATCAGGGATGGGTTCGAGGAAGCCCAAAGAAGGCTGTCACTGAACCGCGAACACCACCAAGACACCGAGGGAGCAAGGGTAGACAGGCGGCAGGGGAACGCCAGGGCCCCTGTTAATGCAGCCACACGACACAGCGAAAGGTGAAGACTGACCCTGAATATACACTCGGCCAGTTGCCAGGGAGCCTGTTAGCCTCCCCTGGTGCGTGGAGCCAGGGAACTGCGTGGCCACAGATGTCACCGGCTGGACACTTTGATCAACGACCTCTCTGTTCCAAGACGGAAGGAGTTTCGCTACAGCTAGCGGGGAATCTCATCCATGATTTTTTTTTTTTCCAAGCAGAAAACCTTTACTGGTTTTTCTTTGCCTACCGAATCAAATTCAAACTCCTCACGCTTGTATCCCAAAACCCCTGAACTATTTTCCCACACATTTAGCCTTTCCAGTATGTATTTTTCCAAGCAGTTTTAACAATTTCATTCCTCTGTGAGCACACTCCTTGTTTGTGACTGTCTGCTCTTTCCTCCTGTCGGTTGCCGAAACCAAGTCTCACGCCCACCCTCTCAAACACATCTTCTGTGCTTTTGACAAACAGCTTGGGTGCAAGGATCTGCACGAGCGAGTTATTCCTATCAGTAGTACCGGAAGATGGTTAATGCAATAGTAGAATGGGTGAACAATTCAGCACGGGCACACCTAATATTTCTGCTTGGGGTGGCTTTCTAATAAAGACTTGGTAAATGCTGGTGACAACATTCAACGCGGGCAAGTTCACAAAACCACACACTGACACTATGAGTCCGAATGCATAGCTTTCACCATTGATACGAGATGTATATTTTACTCTGCCTTGTGTGGATCGAGTTGTTTCTCTCTCTCTCTCTCTCTCTCTCTCTCTCTCTCTCTCTCTCTCAACGCAAGCTCTCGAAGGGTCACACCATTTGTCATTGTATTGAAATAAAGTACATTAGTCCAATTTTTGTTACTCTAAAGAACACCAGAAGCTGATGCTTCTGTAAGTGCAAGCCTGGAAAACCACGCTGGTTTGGGGTTCGGTGAGGATCCAATGGAGCAGGGCAACGTGGCAGGGAGTTGTGGGACGGAGATGTCACATGACAAATCAGAAAGCTGAGGGGGACGGAGGGGCCAAGCTTGCTCCTTTAATAACAACCCTTTTGCAAGAACTCAAGGCCCCATGAGCGCTACCTTAATCCCTTCCCAGGGCAGCGCCCACTATGGCCTAGGGCCTCCCACCGGGGCCCATCATAAAACTTCTCTCCACAGAAACCAAGATCCCAAAACGTGAACCTGACATGGGGTGGGGGTGAGGAACCACAGCAGAAAGAAGGCATGGAATTAGGGGATCAAAGTGGGGAATTAGGGAATCAAAGCAGTTCATTTAAAAATAATAGCAACTGCTTACATCCATGAGTGTTTAGCGCATGCCAAGGTCTGAACTGAGTCTTCACACAGTGGTCGCTTCATCACGCCAGCTAGGAGGATGTAGGGTGCTTAAGGCCTTGCCCCTAAAGGGCAGGCTCTGGCACTGGCAGCAACAGCATCACTGGGGTAAGTGCTGTTAGAGAGAATATGTACTGGAAAAGCAAAGAGGAAAACATAGCGTTGTTATAAATTTTTGCTTTTGTTTGTCTTGCTATGTAGTTCACAGTAGCCTGGAACTCACCATGTAGCCCAGGCTGGCCTCAAATTCACAGCGATCCTCCTGCCTCAGCCTCCCGAGGGCTGTGATTATAGGCGAGCACCTGACTAGAATTTTGAAGAAGACTAGAATTTGGGTAAAAGTTAACCAAAGCAATGTTTTGATTGTCTGAGAGCAGAGCTCAGTGTAAAGAGATCAACATCATCTGGACAGCAAAGTGAATCCAACTTTGCATTTCCTTGTGAACTGCAAAGGTTTTCTTTGACATCATGCTTGCTGCTGTAGCGAGCCTGTGAATGACAGAGTTAAGATAAATGTGGAATGTGGTATCCAGAAGGCCCTTAACTGAACTTCCTCGGGGCTAGGATTAGAAATCGGCTGCTTCTCGTCAAAGTGACCTTGTTCCTCAGAGCAAGTGTGGGAGGCTTCATTCTTACCTCCCACCCCTCTCACTCCAGAGGACCAGTGGCTGCCCACACCGGCACTTTCGCAGCCTAAGTTAATCTTTACCTTCTCATCTAGAAGGTGTTAGATGAGTTCATGTTCCTAAAGTGCTTAGCCCAGTGCCCGGCAAACAATTAAAATAAACTATAATTTGATGTTATATAAAATATAGAGTAATATAAATAAAAGCCATGGCATTATATCATGTTATAGTTGACATGAACATGAATTAATTTATTAAAGTAATAAGGGGTGTGGTTAGACAGATAAACGGTGGAGAAAGCCTTTCATTTTTCTCTCCCTCGGAGCAAGCCTGTGGAATTAGAAAGCGCCTCAGGCTGGGTTGCAGGAATAACATGAACTAGGTGAGCACAGACCCTGGGGTTCTCCTTCCAGGCAGACTAAGGGGAGGGAGCGGCATTTGTTGGGTGCCTATTTTCAGGCTGGGCTCCAAGCCTGTCACGGACTCCATAGTGAAGGGTTCTGACTGCTGTGCTAGTGAAGGGTAGTCATGGCTGTGGTCTAAGGATAAACCGGTCTAGCTGACTAGCAGCAGAGCCGGATTCTCACCCAGCCCCGTGGGGTGCAAGGCCATCCACAGACCCCTTCCCTTTTGAAGGCTTTGGTTTTTCACCTGTAAACTAGAAAAATACAACAAAATGATTTTAACATTTCCTTCTCGTGCCCATTTCGTAAGTAAGACTGAGCACTGTGTGGGGTTGAGGATGTGTCGCCGTGGTAGGCGCACTTGCCTAGCATGCATGAGGCCTCAATAATCCAGTACCAGGCAACGAAATTGAAGCAGGAAAAAAATCTATCAACTAAGAAAAACCTAGTATCTGATGGATTAACTGCCAAGTTATACAAGAACTTCAGGGAAGATCGAAAGCCAATACTCCTGTTTAATGAAATTGAAAGGGGAGGGGTACTCCAGAGTCATTCCTGGAGGCAAGCATTATCCTGATTCCAAACCTAGGAAAGGGGCCCATCAAATAAGAGCCAATAGGCCAATCTCTAATGACCATCGATACAGTTCTCAACAACACACTAGCAAACAGAATGCAACAAATCATGAAAAATATCATACACCACCACCCATTAGGCTTCATCCCAGGGATGCAAGGATGGTTCGACATATGCAAATCAATAAATGTAATACATCACATACATAGGCCAGAAATCACAGGATTATCTCAGTAGACACAGAAAAAGCCTTCGACAAAACTCAACACCCATTCATGACAAAAGCACTGAAGAAAATAGATATAGAAGGACCTTATCTCGATCTAATAAAAGCTATTTATGACCAACCTACTGTTGATATCTTATTAAGTAGGGAAAAACCAATAGATATGGGAAAGTAGGAAAAACATGTTCCGATGGAAAGGGAACAAGGGAGAGGGGAAGGGGGAGAGAAAGAGGATTTTAAAGAAGAGAACGGAATGGGAAAAGTAGAAGCAAAGCTTTTGTTAATCGGGAGGGTAAAAAGGGTTGGAGGGAGGGGAGCGGAACAGGAAAAGAAGAATTAAGACATATTGTATACAAGTACAAAGCCCTATGATGAGTGTGAGCATTATGTACTACTAAAAATAAGTAAATGCTCTTAAAAATAAATGGGAAGGGCTGGAGATGCAGCTCAGTGGCACCATACCTGCCTGGCAAGCGCAAGGTCCTGAGTCCAATCCCCAGTACCAACAAATAACTAAATAAATGAGGAAACACTGAAAGCTTTCTCTCTAAAAATAACAACTAGACAAGGCTGCCCAGTGTCATCACTCTGTTCAACATAGTCTTGAAATGTTAGTCAGAGCCGTCAGGCAAGAGAAAGAAAGAAAAGGGAAGTCGGGCGTGGTGGCGCACGCCTGTAATCCCAGCACTCAGGAGGCTGAGGCAGGAGGATCGCTGTGAGTTCGAGACCACATAGTGAGACTCAACTACATAGTGAGACCCTGTCTCAAAATAAAAGCACACTCAGGGCTGAGGCAGGAGGATCGCTGTGAGTTCGAGACCACATAGTGAGACTCAACTACATAGTGAGACCCTGTCTCAAAATAAATAAATAAGTAAATAAATAAATAAATGTGATATGCATAGCAAAGGAAGAAATCAAATTATCATCATTTGCAGATGATACGATCCAAAAATTCCTACAACAATAACCAAATCCAGCAATGTAGCGGGACACAAAATCAACATTAAAGAAATCAAAGTGGTCTGGGGATTTAGCTCAGTGGTGCCGCACCTGCCTGGCAAGTGCAAGGTCCTGAGTTTGATCCCTGGAACTGAGAAAAAAAAAATCAAGTGTTTTTATACACTCATAATGAACTCATTGAGAAAGAAAACAACACCACTCACAATAGCTTCAACAAATTAAATTATAAGAATTAATCTAACCAAGGAAGTGAAACACCTCTACAATAAAAATTACATCATTCTGAAAAAGGAGATTGAAGAGGACATCATAAAATGGAACAACATCCCATATTCCTGGATAGGCAGAACCAATATAGTCAAAATGGCCACACTTTCAAAACTGATAGATACACAGATGTAACGCAACCCCATCGATATAACCAATAGCATTCCTCACAGACCTAGAGAAGACAATCTTAAAATTCATAGGAAACCGGAAGAGACGCAGAATAGCAAAAGCAATCCTGGGCAACAAAAGCAAAGCCAGAAGCATCACAATCCCAGATCTGAAGCTATAAAGCTGCAGTGATATAAATAGCATGGCAGGGCCGGGGATGCAGCTCAGTGGTGCCGCACCCGCCTCAGAAGCACAAGGTCCTGAGTTCGACGCCGGTACTGAAAAAATTTTAAAAATAAAAATAGCACGGTTCTGTGGGAAAAAAAGAAGACACGTCCATCAACGGAACAGAATAGAGAGAGCAGAAACAACACCGGGCAATTCAGCTATCTGATCTGTGATAAAAGGAGCCAAAAATATACACTGCAAAAAAGATAAGTCTCTTTAATAAACGGTGCTAGGAAAACTGGCTACCCACGTGCAGAGGATTGAATCTAGATTCCTATCTCTCATCATGTACTAAATTAGTCAAAATGGGTTAAGCATACAGACATTAAAACAGAAACACTTAACCTGCTGTGAGATAAAATAGATAAAACTCTTGAAGACATAGGAGAAAACTTTCTGAACAGAACCCCAACGGCACAAGAAATAGTACTGAGTATCAATGAATGGGATTATATCAAATTAAAAACATCTGCGCAGCAAAGGAAACAACCCACAAAGTGAAGAGACAACCTACAAAACAAGAAAAAACAATGTTGCCAGCTGTTCCTCAGACAGAGGACTAACGTCTAGAGTACATGCAGAACTCAAAAAAGTTAGACCTCCTCAAATAAAAGATCTAATAAAAAATGGGTACTGAAATGAACAAACACTTCTCAAAAGAAGAAATACAAATGGCCAATATACATGAACAAATGTTCAACATCACCGGCCATTAGAGGGATGCAAATTAAAACCACACTGAACTTTCCAGGAAGAACAGCCGTCATTAAGAAATTAGACAAGGGCCGGGGATTTAGCTCAGCGGTTCGGGGGCCTGCCTTGCAAGCGCAAGGACCCGAGTTCAATCCCCAGTACCGCCCCCAAAAAAAGAAATCAGACAACAGAGCCGGGCATGGTGGTGCACGCCTGTAATCCCAGCACTTGGGAGGCTGAGGCAGGAGGATCGCTGGGAGTTTGAGGCTAGTCTGGGCTACACAGTGAGTTTAAGGCCAGCCTGCACTACACGAGACTTTCTGAGCGTCCCGCCTCCCCTCCAAAAGGCACTATAAAAATAACTGAAAACAACCAAGAGGAAACAGCAAAAATTCAGACCAACTTTAACCATGCCAATAATTATATAAAATGTGAATAGACCACATCTCTCATCAAAAAGCAGAGATATTTCAGAGAATTAAAAGCTAGTTCCAGCCGGTCTGTAGTCTGGCACTCTGGGACTCTAAGGCAGAAGGATCACAATTTTGAGCTCAGCCTGGGCAACTTAGTGACTTGGTGAGACCCTGTCTCAAAATGAAAAATTAAAAAGGGCTGGGGAATGTAGCTCAATACAAAGCCAAAAAGCTCGACTATATGTTGTCTATAAGAAAATAAAAGGATGGGGAAAAAATACACCATGCGAAAGACTGGACATATTAATAACAAACAAAATACACTTTTAAACAGTGTCACTATGGAAAAAGAAGAACATTTCATAAAAATAGCATAGAGGTAACGTGGCAATAAATACATAATAATTCTAAGTGTACATGCATATGAGAGTAATAGCAATGTCCCCAGATACATGAAGCTTTTAATATTCTTCTCGAAGTAATTGATAGAAAAATTAGGAAACCAGAACCCTTGAATAGCATTATTGAGGAAGCTGATCGTGACCGTGGTGCTCAAGTTCTGACCCTGAGCACAGCTCCAGCCCGGCTCGCTAGACCACCTCACTCCATGAGGGGAGGACCCCGAGACCCTCAGCCTGCACAGTGCAAGCATGTGATCCGCCCACTGAGCATAGATGGCTGTGAACTCCACCATCCGGGGGGTGCTCTGCTGGATCCATCCCGAAAGGAGCTCCGCAGGGATGTGATGGAGAAAACCTCCGGGAACGTGGTGGGGACACTTTTGGTCTAAGCTTTAACAGTTCATCAGACTGTGGCTCCACTCTCCTCCTCACCGTGGGAGTGCCGAAACCATAAAACTGTACACTTGAAGTCCACTCCGAACACTGTGTCAATTACGTATGTCAACTATTCCAAAATAAATATATATAAGAGAAGATAAAACTCAGTTGAGAATATTATAAACAACCTTATACCCACCATCATGAAAACGTAGAAGAACCGGACAAATATCTCCAAAGATAAACGTACTAAAATAAGACCTAGATGACCTAAAGACACCTATTGAATTGTCTTGACATTCCGGCGCCTGCGTCACAAGCACAAGGACCCAAGTTCGATCCCCGATACCAAAAATAAATAAATACATTGAGCTGGCATCTAAAAACTTTTCCACAAGGAAAAGGCCAGGTCCAATCGCTTTGTTGTTAAATCCTACCCAACCAATACAGGGGCAATGCTTCCATTTCTAGAGAAACTTAGAAAATACAGGAGGAAGAAGCATTTTCTCTGTTCATTCTAGGAGGCTGGTGATTCCAAAGTCAGAAAAAGAGGTTACAAGAAGATGATGGATCAGTGTTCTTCCTGAACAAGGACACACAAAACTTTGACAGACAGTAGCAAATCAAACTCAGCAATGTCCACAAAGAATGACACCTCCTGGCCGTGCGACGTCCAACCCAGCAGTGGTGTGACAGCCAACGGTCAACATGCACCAAACCATACTAGCAGATAAAGGAAGACATCGCATAGTCCTCTCCCCAGAAAGTCATTCGATGAAACACAATTCTTCACAACAAAAACTCTGTTAACCAGGAACAGAAAGCACCTTCCTCAATCCAGTACAAGCCATCTGTGAAGACCCTACAGACAGCATCACACTTCATGGCGAGACTGTTTCCTACCTAAAATAGGGAACAAGGCAAGGAGGTATACTCACACCACGTCCACGCAACACCCACTAGAATGGCCAAGAGAAACAGAATGAAATATGGCTGTACAAACGCTGGTGGGATGCCGGGAACCTTCCCACAGCTGGTGGAGTGAAAACTGAGACCGCCACTTAGAGAAACAGCGTGGCAGCCAGGGATTTAGCTCAGTGGTTCTGCTGCCTGCCTCGCAAGTGCAAGGACCTGAGTTCGATCCCTGGTACCCCCCAAAACAACAACAATAAAAGAAAGACAGCACGGTAGGCTTTCTACAAAGCATTTTATGAAATGATCCAGGAATCTTAGTCCTAAATACAACTTGAGGACCCCTTATATGGGACCAGAAGTGTGTTTGGGTTTTGTAATTTTTAAAAAAATATTTGCATACTGAGAACAAGGTATCTTAGGAGGTCTCATCACAAAATTATTTAGGTTCCACATATGCACAGCCTAAAGGCAATTTGATACAATATTTTTATGAGCTAGTTTTTGACCATCACATATCACATGAGACCAGCTCTGGAATTTTCCACCTGGGACATCATACAGACACTCCAAGTTTCAAATTTTGGACTTTTGAATTCAGGGAGTAAGGATGTTTGAACTGTATCTACCTAAGTGAACTGAAAACGTGTCTGCACAAAGTCTTTTCCACCAGTAATTGGAGCAGCATTATTTATAATATCGAAGAGAAACTGATAAAATCTAAATGTCTTTCTGCGGGTGAATGTTGGGTAAGAGCGATACATTCATATATTGGAATCCCACTCAATAACGAAAAGCAAGACACTGCTGGTACATGCTACAGTGTGGATAAATCTCAAAAACATATGGGGTGTGGGGGCGCACGTCTGTACTCCTAGCAGTTGGGAGGCTGAGGCAGGCAGATCGCTGTGAGTTCAAGACCAGTCTGGGCCACATAATGAGTTCAAAGATGGCCCTAACTACATAGCAAGACCTGTCTCCAAAACCAAAACCAATAACCAAAAACAAAAAAACGTTAATATTGGCTGAGTAGGATGGCGACTGTGTAGTTCCAGCACTCTGGGAGGCTGAGACAAGAGGATGGCAAATTCCAGCCCAGCCTGGGCAATTTAGCAACTCAGTGACACCCTATCTTAAATTTGATCAGGGTTGGGTAGCGCATAGCTCAGCGTAAAGGCCCTGGGTTCAATCTCCGGTGCTGCGAAAATAAACAAATAAAAACATACTAATACTAAGTGAAAGAAGGCAGATCCAAATACCCAAACTCTCCGATTTCATTGATAGGACGTTCTAGGAAAGCTAGAGAGGAAGGACATCTGATTCGCAGCTCCAGGGGCTGGAGACAGACTGCCAAGGGACAGGGTGGGACTTGAGGTGCCAGCACACCGAAGTGTGAGAGTTGATGTGCTGCACACTGAATACTGCCCCAGAGCTCGCTGATCCGCGTGCTCAAAGTTGGTGACTTTCGGGCAAAGTTGTGCGCGACTGTGGGCTGCCACCAGGGAGGGAGGAGCACTGCAAGTTAGAGGACCAGCTCAGCTACGCGGCGGGCCGGAGGCCGGCCTGAACTGCACGGTGACACCTGTCAAAAAAACCAGAGAGGGTCGGGGATTTAGCTCAGCGGTTTGGTGGCCTGCCTGGCAAGTGCAAGGACCTGAGTTCAATCCCCGATACCAAAACAAAACAAAACAAAAAAAACAGAGAGAGAGGGAGAGGGAGGGAGGAAGGGCAGGAGGGAGGGAGGCAGGAAGATTTTTGTGGAATGTGAATTATATCTCAGCAAAGCAAGGAAGAAAACTGGGGGAAAATGAGACTGTTGGCGAGCAGGAAATTTTGAACAGAAGACTGGATGCTCTGCCCTACATCCCGGGTCTGGTCCGGTGTCTTGTGCTACCGACTGCTGGCCTTCTGGGCAAGACTAGCTGGGAACCGGGAAAATGGGTCACGGCAGAGACAGCCGGCCCAGTCCACTGCGGTGGCAAGGCCCGTGACAGTCACCACCAAGCAGCTCTGAGAGGCATCCCTGGAGCTCCGAGTTCCCCAGGCGCTGAACAGGGAGCCCTGCACCCTTCTCGGAGAGCCCAGATGCTGGAGGGCGGTCAGCCTCCCGGGAGCTGAAGCCACAGGGACACCGGGCTCCGTCACTTTCTTCCTCCTCTTCCTACCTGCCGAAGTACCAGGTGGCAGTCGCTTCTTTTTTAATTAAAGTGAATCAAATTCGAACTTGCCTAGAGAGTTTCTGGATGCCTTTTGGAATAATTAGCATCTCCCTGGAGGGTTGCAAAAATTAGGTTAACTCTGAAGGTGGCTCTAGGCCGACTGACGTCACTGTGAGGGGGGACAAGGGCTCCTAGTGGAAGTGACCACCCTGCTAAGGCCCCGTATGGGACCAGAATAAAGAGCTGTCTGGATGCCCCATCCGACCAGAGCGATGAGCTGAGGTGTGGGGTGTGAACTCCCACTTCCAAGGGCAGGGCGAAGTCTCTGGTTACACAGCTCCCTGGGAATGTCTAATTGTCTCAAGGGCGTCACTGCATCCCAGCGACCTCAGCAAACCCTGGAGGGCAAAGTCTGACCAGACAGAGTTCTCTTCTATGCCTGGAAAGGAGGCTGTCCAGGTTCATCGCAAACCCACTGTGTCCTTTCCAGCCATTCTGTATGCGTTCAGTCCTCCTGTATGTATGGGGACTTCTTTCACTGCCCCGATTTTACGATGAGGAAACTGAGGTCCAGAGAGGTGATGTGACTTGCCCAGCGTCACACAGCAGCAGGGCTGGGATTTGAAGCACGAACCATTTTGCCAAAAACTCCAGCTCAGAAACTCCGGGGAGGGAGGGCACGGTGGGACCTGCCTGCTCTTTCTCCTCATTTCCTAAGTCTCAGCACCAGCAAGGGAGTGAGGGGGTGGGTGTTAGGCAGCCTGAGCTAGGTGCCTCCTTCCCTACCTGGCTGGCTGCCTCAGTTGTCCTGGGTGCTAGGAAAGTCAGATTATCTCGGGCATTGACTCATGCCTACAAGATGCACTGAAAGTTAGATCCAGTGACTCAGAAGCAGGAAGGGGTGTCCCCCATCCTCCCCAGCTCAGTCCCACATGTTGTTTCCCAATTCCTCCACTGGCCTGACAGAATTTGGGGAAGGAGGTATGGCCTGCACACTGAAATGGCCTCACCTCCTCCGGTGTCTACCTCACCCCATCCCTCCTGGCCCATGGAGGCTGCATAGGCACCTGTCATTGCCACTCAGACCCCTGTAAGTTCTGGAGCCCCAAGGTTGAGGCCCAGACCCTCATCCTGGCCCTCCATGCCTTGACCTCCAGACTCATCCCACCAACCACACTTCCCTGGCCTCCTGCCTTCCCTGTCTTCCGATCCAGCCTCACTTGGCCCGTGGCCTCCTTCCGGTTTCAGTTCCTGTTTTCCACACGTTGATATGAAGCTCTTAAAGCCTCCCAACAAGGCCCTTGGTGGTCACCAAAGCATCCCCCAGTGGCCCCAGTCAGGGGCACTCCAGGTGACTGGGACCCAGCCTAGGTTACCTGGGTTTTGTTTGCTTTTTGGTACTGGGGATTGAACTTGGGTCCTTGCGCTTACAAGGCAGGCCACCGACCCGCTGAGCTAAATCTCTGGCCCCAAGGTTACCTGGTATTTTGAATCACCTTTCTGGGACCTCCTGGCCCCCAGGTGGTTGCAGGAGCCCCATGTAAGTCCTCCCGGGCTGGTTGGCAAAGCCAGGGCTTCCACTCTGTGACCACCCGGCTTAAACAGGTGCAGTGACGCGCTTGGAACAAGGACTCGTGGTGGCTCGCTCCTGGGGCTGACTCCCCACTGGAGTGCCAGCCTCTGGCACAGGAAGGTGCTCAGGAGTCTGTGGAGATGGATGAGAGGTGGGAGTGAGCAGGCATAGAGAGCCTGGGGCCATCCACCATCTCTGGGCGAGGGGAGACCCCCAAAAATGAGGTGCTAGAGGGGACGGAAGGAAGGAAGTCAGCAGAGCATCCAGCCCATAGATGTGGTGTCGATGGGGAGAAACAATTCTAGCTGCCCCTTTTCAGCTAAGGACAAATTAATGACCTTCCAGGAATGATAAATTTTGCCTCTTTTATTATTAGAGCAGTAACATATGCCAACACTCGTTTTTTTTTTTTTTTTCCTCGACTAAAGGCTGGCAGAATTTTTTCCTGTGAAGGGCCTAAATAATTTAGGTTTTGTGGGTCACATGCTTGCTGTAGCATATCCTTGCTCGGCTCATGGGCTACGTGCAGCAGCCTGGAGTTAAACAACCGAGGAGGACACAGACGACAAGGTAAGGACGCCAGTGAACCAGAAATAGCCAACACGTGCAACAGAGGGTTTCTCTCCCGGCTCTCCCGGTGTGGATAGCGTGGTGCCCTCCAGGGCAGCCTCACACCCTCCCTCACCAGTAACCGGCTTCTGCATGCACGGAACAACATGGACCTCCTGCTACTGTGCATGGGTCTAGGACGTCGCCTCTAGGGACAGGTAGTGCTCGTGATGTGAGCCTAACGATTTCTTTGGCACAATCCTCGAGGGTGAAAGAGTTCCAGCCTCCCCCTGCCTGCTCTGTTCATTCAGAGACCAAGAGGGTGACTGCGTGGACGGAGCTCTGAGCCAGGAACACAGAGCTACTCCCACGGCCGACACATAGGTCTCGTGCTTTGTGTGGCTTTGTTTTGTATTTATTGTCATCACTGCTTTCCAGCAAGGGCAGATGGGGCAGAGGCGGAAGCACAGGCCGGTGCCTGCTGTGGCCCCAGGGGCGTCAGGGGAACAGGGAGCCCGTGGCTGCGCACAGCCTTCCAGGCCAGCCACACATACGGGTGCCGTCAAGCAACTGCCAGTTAGACACGGGAAGAGGGCGCCTCACTTTTGGGGTGGAGGCGTCCCAGCAGACAGGCGTGGGAGGTCAGGAGTCTGTGTCCCACATCCTCTGGTGCCCAGTAACTGACAGGCAAAGGGAGCAGGGGCTTTGCTCCCAGTCAGATCTCGGGATCAAACGCCTCCGCCCGGCCTCGTGTGCATTTGGCACCTGCCCAGGGACAATGGTGAGAGCCAAGAGCGCAGTGGTCCAACCACGTGCCCGAGGCCCCTGGGGGAGATAGGAAACCTGGGGCTGACCCCGCCAATGATGACGCCCATGGATGGGGACTACAGGAGAGGTTTCAAGCTCCCGGGTCCGAGCCGTCCCACCCTGCTGAAACTGGACAGCTAGGGTAGGGTCACCAGGCCTGGGAGCGGCACTCTCTTGGAGCCATGGTTTGTCAGCCATCAGGGGACGGGCGGGGCACACAGAGCGTGGACAGGAACGCAAGGTGGGTGGTGGGGCGCAGATGATGCACTGGATGGGCCAAAAATCCTGGAGAAGAGGCACTGAGGCCAGACACAGGGGAGGGCCCACGGCTCAAAGGACAGCTGTTTCGCTTTGTGGTTGGGAGCCCTGAGCTTTCGAAATCCAAGCCCTCCTCTTGGTCCCTTGCCCTGGCCTGGTCCTGGACCCCCACGCCTCCCGTGGACTACGGTGACAACTGGCTTCTGTGTGGCCTCCCCCCTGCTGCCAGCATCACTGACCTAAAATCTGAAACCCAGCCATGTCACTCTCTGGTTCGAGCCTTTCCGTGGCCCCAGAGTCCGGATCCGAGAATGGGGAACGGCGCACGCTGCCCAGCCTCGCCTCGCCTTTCCCTTCCCTCATCGCTCCCGGTGAACCATCCAGACCAGTTCCAAGCACTGCCTTCTAGGGAAGCTGTCCCTGACCCTTGGGCTGTCCCTCCCCACTGTCCCGGTGGCTTTGGGCAGAGTCCAGGGCACCATTTGCTCTGGCCCAGCGGGGCTGGTCTTCCTTGTCTTTGTTGCCTGGTACCCACAGCCCGCAGAGGTTCCACGTGCGACCCCACAAAGCCAGGATCCCAGATGGGGCCGGGACCAGCACCGCGCACGGACCACCCTGTCGGGGCACCAGCCCACGTGCCACCCCGGGTGGAGCCCGGGTGTCAGTGGGAACCCAGCAGGCTGGGCAAGAAGATGCTTGTGTGAGAACCAAGCCAAGGGTGACCTCAGGGCTGAGTCAGCCTCCCAAACACGAAGGGCGGGGAGGGGCGGCACCCGCTCAAGGGGACAGCTCCCACGGGCAGGGTGCCTGCTCCTGTGCCACCGAAAAGCAAGGGGGTGAGTCAGGGAGGAAGCCGCCTTGCCCTTAGAAGGCAGCAGCCTCCCTCTCACCTGTCCCTGCTGAGCACATCCCTCAGAAAACCGGGAAAGCAGAGTGGGGGGCGGCTTAAATCCCGTAGCTGGCACTTTTCTCGGAGGTAATTAATGCTCATCCAGAAAGAATGGTGACCCCAGCCTTGGCGTGAGCCAAAGCACGGGAGCCCCAGGCATGAGCCCGGTGGGGACCAGGACCCTGCCTGCTCCTCCTGAGGGCCAAAGGACTACCGTGCCCCGAGGTGGTGCCTTGCCCCAACCTTCCGGCCCCAAACACATCCGCCCGGCACGGAGAGGGGGCCTTGGTGTCTCCGCCAAGAGCCAGGAGACTGAGCGCCGAGACTCTGCCTCCTCCTGACTTACACAGAGCTCTAGACCCTGCTGGGTGCGTAGGAAGCACGACTCCCGGAGGTCACAGCAGAGCCTTCGTTCTGCAGAGGAAGAGCCAGCGCGAGTGCGTGGCAGGGCCAGGAGACAGATGCGTGACGCAATTCCTCCGCAGCTTCTTGCTGGAGAAGGGGACACTGTGGCCGTCAATCCCGGGCGTGGCAGCTCCGGGGTCCCCAGGGAGGGTGGGAAGGGCAGGGCCACAGCCACAGAGCTGAGCCGTCAGGTAGGCTGTGCTATGACCAGCTGGGAGGTCACGGGGGTCTGTACCCTCCCAAAATCACACTGGGGACCTCCAGGCTCTAAGGCAGGACGAGGGTCTGCTGGTCACCTGGTCCTGAGCACCCACCCTGCCTCCTGTTTTGTGGGGACACAAGGCTGCTCCTCGACAAGTTTGCCTACCTCAGGAGGGAGCTGGGCACAGGGCAGGTGTGTTCACGTCCACCATGCAGGACAGGACCAACAGAGGTGTCTTGACAGGTTCCGTCTTGTGGGGTGGAGGGTGTGCCCCTAAAACGATCTGCTGGGGTCCGAACCCCGGACTGCAGAATCTTTACAGAGGCGATCGAGCTCAAGTGAATTCATCTGAGTGGCCTCAAATCCAATAAGACTGGGGTCCTTCCAGGGAGGGGACCCGGGCACAGGCAGGCCTGCTGAGAGCCAAGATCTGCTGGGGTCCGAACCCCGGACTGCAGAATCTTTACAGAGAGAGACGATCGAGCTCAAGTGAATTCATCTGGGTGGCCTCGAATCCAATAAGACTGGGGTCCTTCCAGGGAGGGGACCCGGGCACAGGCAGGCCTGCTGAGAGCCAAGGCGATGAGATGACCGGGCAGAGACGGGTGGAGCATCTACGAGCCAGGAGCACCAGCAGTTACTGGAGGCCCGGACAGAGCCCCGGCGCTGCTCCCTCTCGGCACCTCAAGGTGCCAATCTGCTGACACCTGACCGCAGGCCTGTGGCCTCCAGAACCAGGGCACAGGAATCTTGTTACTTCGAGCTGCCCACCCACGATGTCGGCCGTGACGGACTGGTTTCAGCCACTCCCTAGCAAACCGGAGCGGCCGACTTCATGGTTGTGACCCCCACCGTCCCACTGGGCTCAGAAGGGCCTGCGTTTGCTTTCATGCTCAGTGTTCACCATCCTGAAATTCTTTTTTCCTTTCGACCATATCACATTTTTATTAGCACATGATTACATTCATTGCTGGGCACTGGTACATGTACGTAATTGTTGGGACAAATTTCTTCTAAGGCAAAAGAAATAAAGGGGGGAAGGGGGATAATCCACAGGAAAATAATTTAAAAGGCACCAGAATACATTTCTTTGATAGTGAGTGGCAAGACAAGACCAGGTTCTTCCCCTGTAAACAGACTTAACCTTCATTTCTGGGTGAAGAAGAATCCTCCCCATACTATGAAACAAAGAGAGTCAATAGTGAACATGTCTTTGTTATTTTTTCTTCAAAGGAAGAAAGTCTATGGATAAAAGCATTAGAACACACCATCGTTCTGATGGTTCTGATGTGGAAAAATGTTCTGTATTATCTGCTTTATAACTTTCAAAACAGGATTCTAAACCGGGTGTGGTGGCGCACGCCTGTAATCTCAGCACTCGGGAGGCTGAGGCAGGAGGGTCACTGTGAGTTCGAGACCAGCCTGGGCTACATAGTGAGTTCCAGGTCAGTCTCAACTACATAGTGAGACCCTGTCTCAACAAACAAACAAACCAACCCGAGGGTTCTAAAAGAGGAAGTCGGTTTCCACTTACTGAAATACATGCAACCATAGGCTGAGCCCTTGAGGTCCTCCGGTTTTATCTAACAGTCTAGTGATGACTTTTATAATCCAACCCTAAAATAAGGAAGGGTCTCACAAAGCATAAGGATTCACACCAAAGAGCGCTCTGAGGCCCGATCGCCACTCTGGGAAACAGTAATCCTCTCAAGTGTCAGGCAGCCCTCTGCCTTAAGATTAGAAAATCCTGGATCCTTTCATATAGATTCTGAAAAAATGTGTTGCTAAAGATGCTGTGTAAATATAGTTTTTATTTTTAAATTTTGAATCATTATTATTTTTGTTGTTGTTTTATATATGTATTTTTTTTTGTGGGGGGTACTGTTGCTTGAACTTGAGACCTTACACTTGAGAGGCAGGCGGCAGAACCACTGACCTAAATCCCCAGCCTTATGCTGTGTAAATTTAAATTATGTTCCATAAAAAAAAAAGCTGTAAAATAGATCATGACCCTCCAAATTGTAATATGCATTTTATTTTCAGAACTGTTTAAATATATATGTGCGCTGGGCAAGGGGATACTTGTTGCTATTTCTACAAAATCAACAAAATTATACTTTCAAGTAATCTGAGAAGAATAAGTTATCATGAAATGGAGCAAAATAAAGTGAAAACTCAATTACCCATCAGATAAAATGGAGTGCAGAAGCCTTTCTCTACTGTAGACAAGTGCGTGTCTGCTTGTGACCAGGCAGCGGGAGGGGAAAGGGAGACACCGGCAGATTGGAAGTGGGCTTCATAGTGCAGGGAAGAGAAAAGAGCAAGCCTGAAATTCTTACTAACTTTCAAACAAGGCCGAGGTTTTCGTTTTGCCTCTGGCCGGCTGGCTGAGTCTGCGGCCCGCCGTGCTTTCAGACACCCCTGGCAGAGCTGTCTCCTGGGTCACCAGGGCCCAGCACAGCTGGAGCCGCCCCGGTATGGCCAGGTCCCGGGTCTGCCTTGGCCTCCAGCTGCCTCAATACCCAATCAGGTCACCTGACACCTCAATATCTGATACCTGATCACCGCGGCCCTAAACAGGACTCAGGACGCCCCACAGATCCCAAATCCTCTCAACTCAAGCCCAGAGCCAGCGAAACACTAGTTTGCGAAGTGGGTGGTCACCAGGAGTCAGGAGCCTCACCACGCCTTCCGGAGCCCCACCCCTCAGCCACCGGGGTCTTTCCTCTCCTTTGTGCTGTTCAGATCCCATCCCAGCTTTGAGCTCCACCTGTCTGCACAGAACACTTTGTCAACACCTTGTGGGAGCCTGCCATAGGGTGAAAGAATCGGTTGCTATTTATTTACTCTCAAAACCAAACAAACCGCCCTGAGAGGCGGCCTCTGGAGACGGCTGTCTTGTCTCTCACACCCATCCTGGGTGAGCTGGCTCCTCTACCTTGACCGGGCAGCCAGAGGGAGTCCAGGGAGGGAAAAGAAGGAGGCAAGGACGGCGGGGCCATCTCTCCGCGGCCAAGGCCCCGCCAAGTGCAGCGTGGTGGATACTCGAGTTAACTCCCGCTACAAAGCCAGAGCGAGATGGGAGAGATAAAAGAAAGCCAGGATAACTGAGGCCGCAGATGACCCCGAAATCTGGCTTTAGCTTGCGCGTTTCAGCACAGCATCCACTTGCTGTAGACAGCTCCCTGTGCCTCTGTCCACGTCTGGTGGCCTGGTTCAGTGGCTGCAGAAGGAAGAATGGACAGACAGGATGGACACCGCTCAAAGACAGTTGTGATGACCCCACCCAGCCTGATTTCCTTCCCTCACTCCAGTGAAGACTCCAGCAGGCATCTCTTCTCTGGGCGCCTGCCCTGTGGCCCCAAGGCTAGGACAACCCCGTCCGTGTTCTTGCTCTCTTCCTTAAAGAGGTGCTGCACATTTTACCAGGATAACCTGTTCCCCATCTTCCTCCTGGGCCAGGTGATGTGTCCCTTCAGCCCAGAGCCTTTTTTTTTGAGACAGGGTCTCACTTGTAGTTGAGACTGACCTGAAACTCACTATGTAGCCCAGGCTGGTCTCGAACTCACAGCGATCCTCCTGCCTCAGCCTCCCGAGTGCTGGGATGACAGGCATGAGCCCGGCTACAGCCTTTCTGATTTAATGTTCGGCCCCAGTCACAGTGGAAGAGGTGTGGACCAAATCTTCTGGGGAGGGCAGCACTCTGGGAAGGCCACAAAGTAAACTGGAAAAGCAGGGAGAGGGCCAGGCAGGAGATGGCAATGGCTGCATTGGGCTGTTACCGTCGGCCTGAGGGGCACAGCAGAGGTCAGGCACACGGATGGAGAAAGGAACGAATGGACTCATGAAGCAAAGAAAGAATTGGCACCCAGTGGAGACACGAGCTCAGAGTCCTTCCGGCAGTGGTGAGAGGCCTGCAGGCTGCAGGTGAGCGGCAGCTTCCGCCCTCTGCCAGTCTGGGATTTCAGCGATTGGCACCACGCAGAACTCTGGGGACAGAGTCAGACAGTGACACCGCGTAACTTCTGTGTTAGCACCCAGGGGAAGCAACAGGCATTGCGCTTGCACCCTGACCCCCCAGCAACGCTCAAACCAACAGGAAAGCAGAGGCTGCTTGCTGGCAGGGCCCGGAACAAGGTCCACGGAGTCTCAAGACACTAAGCTAAGCCAGACAGAATGGGCAGGGCCTCGAGGGGCATCACAGGAGAGTGCGCAGGACTCCAAGTGCTCCGGTTTGCTTCACTGCCAAGGTCATGCCTGGGAATTTGGGAAAGAGTAACGAAGCAAAAACATGCCACTTCCTCCCCCTTTTCCGAGGTAACTGCGGTTCTACCCGGGTGCGTTTCCTCCCAGCTCTGGCCAGGTGTGGCTTTCTGCAGAGGGGAGAGGAGAGGACACCCCGGAAACGCCATCCTCTGCCCCACAAGACTCCCACTGAGCTCTTGCAGGCTTCAGGGCTCCCCCTAGTCTCCAGGCACTGTCACAAGGCTGATGGCAGGCCACACCTGGACCAGGGCCTGCTGTCCTCCTGGGGGCGTGGGGACTGCGGAAGGCGGGCAGGAGAGCTTCCAGGCTGTCTGGGGGAACGAGCACGCGGCTTCACGCGTGTGTTATGCGGCACCTCCTCCCCTGCCACTCACTTGGGTGGTGTGACAGTCAGTCAAGACACCTTCTGGGGAGCCACGGAAGAGTAAAACAGAGTCAGCCCACCCAGGCGTGCTCACTGTAGAGAAGAGACGGACAGCTCAAGCCGTGACTATGACGGCGCGCTAAAGGCCCTGTAGACCCTCACAGTAGCCCAGGAGGTCCCCAGGGAACGGGGACCAAGCTTCCCTGTCCCCACCCAGGCACTGGAGGGTGGGGGCCCCGGAAGGGTCAGAGGAAGGCCTCCCTGAAGAGGCTCTGTAGTGGCGCCTCTTCCATCTCCCCGCAAAACCCCAGGGAGAGGGCTTCTCCAGACAGTTCCGCGAGACGGGCCCAAGTGAGTTTGTGCATGCTAGGCCACACCTCCCCTCTTTAGACCAATTCCCCAATGCCCATGGGGGTACAAAAGCTCGCCGTGAGCTGGAAACACTGGGTGAGGCGGGGAGCTTGCACGCAGAGATAGTCACCCTGCTGAGGAAGTTGCCTCCCCATCTGACCAGGAGCTCCACGCACCAGGGGGCCAGACCACCTCCATCACATTGGAGGCTCCTGCCTTCATGCTGTGGTCCCAAAAGTTCTGGACCCAGGGTGTGCCTGAGGCACCCTCTTGCCCCACTTAATGTGGGTACTGACAGATCATCCGCCTGAGGTGTCACGGCCGGGCTGACACTCCTGAACACTGCCTGGTACAGAGAAAACCCTCTCTGAACCTGACATCTGAGGCCACGCTATTTAGCCATTTATTAACTGCCATTTAGTGTGTGAGGGACTTCCGTGCAACTGCACGCTGAAGTGTAGACAACTTCACAAGGTCTGTTTTTATGGTGTACAGTACGATGTTTGGGTCTACGCATACACAGGGGGTATACACAGGGTGGTTAAATCGAGGTAATTCCCCTGTGTATTATCCTGCAGATTTATTTTGTGTGTGTATATCTCTTAGTGTATCCAAGATACACTGTTATTGACTACAGTCACCACGTTGCACTGTAACAAGATCTTATCTCAAAGTTAGAAAAAAATCTAGTGCTCTGGGTTCTCAAACTCGGCCAACAGCGAGTACCCGGCAAACTTTAAAAATATCAGTGTTGGGCCAGATATTTAGCTCAGTGGTGCCACTGCCTGCCTCACAAGCGCAAGGTCCTGAGTTCGATCCCTGGACCAAAAGCAAAAACAAAAAAATATATATATCAGTGTTCAAGCTGGGTGGTGACGCACACCTGTAATCTCAGCACTTGGGAGGCTGAGGCAGGAGTATCACCATGAGTTCAGCGATACCCTGGACTACATAGTGAAACCCTGTCTCGGGAAAAAAAAAAAAATTCCATGTTCTGGTTGCCTTCACACTGCCTAAATTGGATTCCAGGGAGTGGGAGGCAGGCAGCTATAGTTTTTACTTCCCGGATGATTCTAATGTTTTGCCAAGTTTCAGCCATGTTCTAGAACGACCTCCTGTGTACAGAAACCATGGTTATTTATTCACTCAACAGACATGCATAAAGCACCTATCCATGCCTGAAATCGGCTTCATAATCTGTTGGGTTTTTTTCAGCTTTTTCCTGAATACTTACAGTAGACGGGGAACTCACTACCACAAAGGCAGATGTTTCCCAAAACGCTGGTTTTTAGGTAGTGTGCAGGCAGAGGACATGTGTTGGGAGGGAGACTCAAACGCTTTGGGTTGGTGCCAGCAATGGTTTTTGAAACTCCATGTGTACTGTTTCTTTGAAGTCTTTCACTCTTGGCCCAGTGAGACGGAATGCAATTACAGTATTGCAGATGGGGAAACTGAGGCTCAGAGAAGGAACAGGTACAACCAAGCCCGTGCAGCCCACGCGGTAGAGGGGGACTTAGCGCCTCAGGCTGGTTGTGGCAGAGAGGGGGCTCGGCCCACGGCCAGTGGCCCTATCCAGGGGTCATCTTCAGGCATCCACAGAGACCTCCCCCAGTCTCCCACCAACTCCTCAGCATCTGCATTTTTCCCCCAAGTGTCCCCCCCCTCAGACAAACGTATTAGTCCTCACTCCTGGGGACCCAAGTCATCCTCCGACAAGAGGCACCACATATGAGGGGCTGCACAAGTGACCAACGCTCGGGGCAAAGGTCTGAAGGTCTACAGTGACCCTGAGGTCCTGCTGGGCAGAAGAAGGTGTCGCCCTGTCATTCCTCAGAGGGGCTGTCCCCCCTCCATGGATGCATCCGTGCAGCAGTAACGGCAGCTGCCCTTCCCGGTGCCCGTCCTGGCCCAGGAGCTTTCCTGCCGCCGTTCCCCACTCACAAACAGCCCCACACGCCGAGGATCGTGCATCTCACGGGCAGAAACGAGGCACAGAAAGCATTTTAAAGAACGGCCTCCACCGTCATCTCCAAGGTGCTCTTAGAAAGCGGCTCCTCTCTCCCCGGGGACTGGATGGAGCACCTGGAAGCCAGGGCTCTGGAGACCCCGGGGTGAGGGCGGCCCTACTCAATCACTCCTCCAGACCGGTGAGCTGCAGCTCCTTCCAGAAGGTTCCGTGTTGTTGGTAAACAACCTCCACACCCAGCCAGTTCTTGAGAAAACCCTGGGGAGCCAGCCAACCAGAAGGAGGCCCACGCAGCAGTGGGATGGACGAGGGTTAAGACACCGGGAAGACTCGAATAAGAGCGCGCTGGAGCCAGGCGTGTGCCAAGTGACAGGGAAGATGGCACCCGAGTGCCGAGAGGTCTCTGCGAGCAGGACTGGGCTTTCTGTCTAGTGTCTGGCGGGGATTCCCTTAAGTGGAGCAGTGACTTGCAGTATCAGGTGGCCTCAGAAATCCCCGGGTCACTCCGATGCTGGATCTGGGCAGAGGACCGTGTGGGTGAGAGTGAGGAGGTGTGAGGGAGGAGCCCCCAGCAGGAGCCAGGACAGAGCCACCGAGGCCTGGAGCTCTCTGACACACACCTCCTACTCCACGTGCCAAGTCCCCTCATGTCCCGCAGCCGCAGACAGCCTGGGGGAGCCCCCGGGAGGACTCTGGGGGCCCATCCCATTCCCCCTGACGTCTCATTCATAAAATGGAACAATGGCTTAAGTGAGCGTGTGCAACAGAAATACGAAGCAGGTCGTACATCTCCTAGCAGCCACATACAAAGGCAAAAACAAGTGTAGTTGATTTTAACGATACAGTGTTTAACCCAGACGTCCAGAATATTATCAGTGTTAACCAGCGTATAAATATTATTGAGATCTACATTCTTTTTTCATACCAAGTCTCTGAACATCAGAGCGTCTTCGACACCACAATCTGTTTAGATTCGTGACACATCCCCAGCTCAAAAGCCATCTGCGGTCAGGGGCCACCAAACTGGACAGCATAGAGCCTCTGGACAATCTCTAGATAGACAGAGAAACTGGACAATCTCTAGAGCTTCCCCTAAAATTTCACAACTGGATTCCCTCGTCTGTCTGACTCCTGTCATACCTGGGCCCTGTCTGGCCCCAGCCAGGCGGCACGTGTGGGAAATCACTTCAAATGGTAATACAATGTGTCACTGATTCCAGAATCCAACGTACCTGGCTTACTTAGCTGTGGGTTCTAGGCAGCTTGTTCATGCTTTGTGAGTCTCAGTTTCCTCACCTGTAAGTTGGAAACAATAAGAGTTAACATTATAATGCACTTACTCGGGGTCAGGTGTGCAGTTCCCGGCCTTCCGTGTGTATTAACTCCTCAGTCTGGGGTCTGTTGTAGCGGCACATGCTTGTAATTCCAGCGCTCTGTAAAGGATCCCAAGTTTGAGTTCAGGCTAGGCATCTCATTGTCTTCATGACACCCTGTCTCAAAACAAAAAATAAAAATAGGGCTGGAAATGTATCTCACTGTGAATGCCCTCAGTTTATTCCTCAGTACCACAAGGGGGGGAGAAAGTCTACCATTCAGTTTTCCAATTTATTTATTTTTTGTTTTGTTTTGTTTTTTGTGCCGGGGATCGAACTCGGGTCCTTGTGCTTGCGAGGCAGACGGCGGAACCACTGAGCTAAATCCCCGGCCTCAGTGTTCCACTTTATAGGGGACAGAGTTGAAATACTGCGAAGTAACTTAGCCAAGGTCGCACAGCTATTGTGCGGCACATCTGGGACTCAAACCCCAGGTCCACAATGGTAGCCCGGGGTGGCCACAAAGCATAAGTGAAGGGCTTCCTGAAAGTTTGACACTACGAGAGGAATGCAGTAAATCCTTGCTGCCGCGCTTGACTGAAGCAAGAGGAGATGTGATAAGAGCCCCTGGGTGACTTCCAAATCCTGCAGCACAGCTGGGTCCTGACCAACTAGGGGGCAGCCCCTTCTGAGCTTTCTCTATGCCGCCCAAGCCAGAGCTAAGGGGAATTTGGTGCAAAAGGCATCTTCCTTGTTGCACAGGTGCAGAAGCTTCTGAAGGTGAGTGACTCAGGGGCTGTGGAGCCTGGGGCTCATGACTCTGGGGTGGTGGGTGGCCCCAATGTCAAAGGCAGTTGCAAGGCCAGGCCACGGGGTCCCAGTGATGGCATCTCTAGAGGGTGGGGGATTAAAGAAGAGGGAGAGGGACTCAAAGGTCAAAGGACTGAGAACCTGGAAGTACCCAGTCAGCAATAGCCAGGTCTGGGGGTTGGACCTGTTAGTCAGCAGGAGGGTGCATTCCACTCCAATAAACTAAAAACCTGATTCAAACTAACCCCAGTAACAAAGAGATTTTTCTATTTAAAAAGTCCATAAGCAGTTTTGGCTTGAGCTGGATTCAGTTGTTACAAATCACCAACCGTCCACATTTGTCTCCACCTTCCTGAAACTGCAACAGAGAGGTGCCTTCCCCATCAGGACACCGAGGTAGCTCCTGGGGCTATAAGTACCCCTTCCGCCTCCAGCAAAAAAGAAAAGCAGCTTTGTCCCAGCATGCCCAGCCCAGGTCCTAACCTCACTGGGATTAGTCCCACGTTGGTCACATGGCCACTGTTGAGCCAATCCCTGTGTCTGGATGAATGGTGTACACTGATTGGCTGAGTTTAGATCACATGCTCTACCTGCTCCCACCACCTGGGAATGGAGACCCTGGAAAGAACAGGTTGGTGCTCTGGGAAGACAAAGAGTAAATAAACGTTCATTCCACCAAGCCTTGGTTCCATGTCTGCCACTGCCTGGCTATGTGACATGGGCAGTTTTGCCCTCTCTCAGGCTTGAGGTACTACATCAACTCTGAGATGTAAATTAGACTCAAGAGGAAGATGCTGTGGCTGAACTGGGGGTGATGGCCCTGATCCTGTCCCCTCTCTGAGGGGCCCCACGACCCT
Source organism: Fukomys damarensis (assembly GCF_012274545.1). NCBI lineage: Eukaryota > Metazoa > Chordata > Mammalia > Rodentia > Bathyergidae > Fukomys > Fukomys damarensis. The sequence goes on from NW_022900935.1 coordinate 3,411,508, forward strand.
CCATTTCCCCTCTGTGTCTGGCAGGGGCGGGTCACCTGAGAGAGCGTGGAGCCCTAAGCAGTGCTTGGCACACGATTCTGCCCCGAGCAGGTAATGTCCAAGGAACCCAACATCGAGTATCAACTGAGGCCTTGTTACAGAGGAGATCGAGGGGACTTCGCAGATCCCATCCTCTCCCCAGCCCCTCAGCACCCTCAGCCCTGTCAGGTAGCCCCTGCCACTTGTCATGGCCTCAACCTGAGGGGAACCTGTTGGGGGTCGTTGCTGCTGTGGGCCACTTGGCCAGGAGCCGGGCTGGGGGAGACAGAATGGCAGAGCCGCCTTTGACTCTAGGGAACGATGCCCTCACAGTGTCCCCGAAGGCTGGCCCTCGTCCCCTTAGTCACTGACTGGTCCCCGGATCAGTTGAGGCCGGTACTGAGTTGTTTCAAATTAATAATAGGATAGTGCCCACGTGTGGCTCTGGCAGTTTAGAGCGAGTAAAGCATCCCGGCCCCTGGTCTCCCTGACTCACGACCTCCAGGAAAGGCACGAGCGGGGAGGACCACGCCGCCGTGTGAGCGGACCTCGTGTTCAAGGCTGCCTGTGTTAACGCGTCTCGTCCTCAGCTAGGGCAAGGTGGGCATGGTTGTCCCCGCCCTCCCTCTCACAAGGGCACCTGCGGCCACAAGTGATAGAGCTGGGATCCACCACCAACTTGAGTGCAGCTCCAAGCCCACGGCACTGGGAGAGAGGCCATGGAGGCTTGCAGGACGGAATGGGACAGAAGGATCCATGGGACTCGGAGGCCAGAAAATATCTCCCCTGGGGATGCTTCCAGGAGCAGATTCCCACTGGACGCTGGAAGCTGTGGGTCAAAGGCCAGGGCAGCCCGGAGGTGTGACCTGAAAGTTCTGTTGCCAGACTATTTTGAACAATGTAGCAAGGATCTCTGGACTGCTGGATGAATGGGCTGGAGGCTCCCTTTTGTCCCTGAGATGCTGTGGTTCTGAAATTGGTGTGTTTCACACACACACATACACACACACACACACACACACACACACACACACACACACACACACACACGAGCTGCAGTCTTGGCTCCTCCTACCCTCTTCCTGAAGCACTCCTCCCCTCCCTCTGTGCTGTCCCTGCGGATACATTGCTGGTTACCGGACCGTCCCCAACTCAGTGGCATAAAACAGCCACTGGACCGTGCCCAGCCTGGGGTCAGGAGCTCAGACAGGGCACACTGGTGACCGGGGAAGCCAGAGCCCAAGTATCCTGGAGAAGCCTTGGCTCCCATGTGGCCCTCAGCAGGTCCCAGCGGGGCTGATGGATGAACACACTGAGGTCACTCTTAGGCGAATCTGGGCTTCCTGACAGCATGGCGGGCAGGTTCCAAGGTGCCCATGTCAAGTTGACGAGACGGGAGGAAAGTCATTCTTCTGCGCTGAGCTTGGAGGCCCCAAAACATCTCTGTCATCTCTGTGTCCCTCTCTCAGCATCAAATGCAGACAAAGCTCCAGCTGATTCAAGGGCAGGGGACACAGGCCCCAGCACCAGATGGGGATAGATCCAGGCCACCCTGAAGGGAGAGCAAGTCGGAGGGGAGATGGTGTTGCAGCCGCCCACAGAAAAGCAAACCTGCCACACGTCACCCTTCCGATGGGGGCCGGGATCCCCACCTACTCCTCGGCCTCTCTTCTCGGTGCCGTCCCTCCCTTCTGCTGTGTCCCTTCACTACTCCTGCTCACTTCTCAGTGCTCGGTGGACACGTCACTGCCGGGAAGTCTACTGCCACCCGTGGCTCTCCCAGGGTGCAGTGGCTTCTCCATTTATTGGTCTCCAACAGACTCTGGGTCCCACGAGGGCAGGGATGGGATCCGTGCTGAACACCTCTGCGCCCCAGCAGCTGGCCTGATTCCAGCCCTTCTGGTCTCGCCAGCAGACACCTGCTCCAGGAAGTCTTTCAGGATCTCACCAGGTCACCTCAGGCGTCTCTCCCGGCTCCCTCGGCCCCTGTAGCCCCAGCTGGGCAGGCGTTTCAGAACGCCCCGGGAGAGACAAGAGCTCCTCCCCTGCTCCCAAGCTGGAGCTTGTTGCTCCAGTGAAAGAGGCAACAAATTACCTGCCAGGCAGTGATTAACACAAGGGCATTGTTCTGGGGCTGCTAATTGCATGCCTAAGGAGTGAGGCGCTGGTTCTGGAGGCACACTCTGTCCGCAGGGCCAGGCCCAGCCCGGGAGGGAGACTGACAGCTTAGAGGCTGGAAGCGCTGGGGCTGCAGGAGCCTTGTCAAAGCCGAGACCGGAAGGGGGCCTGGAGACCCTGCCCCAGCCCCACTGCATACCTGGGGCACTGAGTGCCAGGAACACACATTCTTTCTCTTTCTCTTTCTCTTTCTTTCTGTCTTCAACCCATTATTAACATGTTTGCAGTACACAATGCTTACATCCTCTCGGGGAAGGTACACGTGACTGACACAGCTTAACTTTGGTTTCTTCTCCTTCCCTTCCCTCCCTAACCCTTCCTCTGTCTCTGGATCCCCTCGCCATCCCCCAAAGACCCGTCTCCCTGTTTCCTATTGCCCAGCTATTTTTTAAAAATTGTTTATACTTTAAATTTCTCATATCACAGAAGCTATGCAGTAACTTATGCTTCTGTGTCTAATTTATTTTGCTTAACATATGGTCTCGGGATGCATCCGTTCTCCTCCAAAGGGTTCAAGTTTGCCCTTCTTTAAGGCACAGCACTGCTCCACTGTGTGTAAATACTGCGTTGTCTGACCCACGCATCTGGTGATGAACATACAGGCTCCCTCCAAGATTTAGTTACCATGAATTGGGCTGCTGTAAACACGGGTCTGCATGTATCGCCGTAATGCAACGTCCTTAACTCAGTTCCGAGAAGATACCAATAAAGGAAACAGCTGCATCGAAAGGCATGTCTAGGTTTAGTTTTTTGAAGCATTTCCACTTACAATACAGAAGGGTTCCTTTTCCCCTGAAGTCTTTTTTTTTTTTTTTTTTTAATGTTTCCCTGCAGTCTTATCAGCAATCCTGTGCTATTTGGTTTTTTTGTTGTTGTTTTTGTTGTTTTTGGGGGTACTGGAGATTGAATTCGGGTCCTTGCACTTGCAAGGCAGGTGCTATTTGTTTTTTAATGGTAGCCAATCTTTCTGGAGTAAGGTACTCAGTGTTGTTTGAATTCACATTTCCCTGATGGCCAGAGCTGCTGAACGTTTTGCACGGATTTATTGGCTATTGGTACTTCCTCTGGGAAGTGTGTGTTCATTTCAGAAGCCCCTTTTTTGTGTCTTTTATTTTATGTGCTTGGATTTTAAATTCTTTGTGAATTCTAGATATTAGACCTCTGTCACAGGTGTAGCTGGCAAAAAGATTTTTCCACTCTGTCGGTTACCTCTCCACTCTAGTGACTGCTGTGCTGATGTTTTTATTTTTTTTTTTTTTTTTGTACCGGGGATTGAACTCAGGTCCTTGTGCTTGCAAGGCAGGCTACCGAACCGCTGAGCTAAATCCCGGCCCCTGATGTTTTTAATTTAATATGATCCCATTTATTGATTCTTGATGCTATTTTTTGTGCCACTGGGGTTCTGTTTAGAAAGACCTTTTCTTGCTTATTTCTTGAAGAGTTTTACCTATTTTGTCTTCCAGCAGATTGTTTCTGTTTCAATGTATATGTCTTTTGTTTTGTTTTGTTTTGTTTTGTTTTGTGTTTTTTGAGACAGGATCTCACTGTGTAGTTGAGGCTGACCTGGAACTCACTGTGTAGCCCAGGAGTTTTTTGAGACAGGATCTCACTGTGTAGTTGAGACAGACCTGGAACTCACTGTGTAGCCCAGGCTGATCTCCAACTCACAGCGATCCTCCTGCTTCAACCTCCCGAGAGTTGGGATTATAGGCGTGCACCACTACACCCAGTTTAATGTATATTTGATCATTTTGATTTTATTTTGGTGCTGGGTGACAGATTGAATCTTCTGCATGTGTGTAACTAGTTTTCCTGGCACCTTTTGTTAAAGAAGCTGACTTTCCTCTAGTGTCTGGTTTTGGCTTCTTTGTCAAAGATCAGAGGGCTAAATGTCCCTGGGGTTGCCTTTTCATCTTTGATTTCTGAGCAACCGAGTTCTTCTTTTTGTTGTTGTTGTTTTGGTTTTGGTTTTAGTCTCACCCTGTAGTTCAGGTTGGCCTTGAACTCACTATGTAGCCCAGGCTGGCCTCGAACTTGCTGCAGTTGTCCTGCCTCAGCCTCCCAAGCGCCAGGATTACAAGTGTGGACCACCACGCCTAGCACAACAGGTGTTCTTGACACGCTGCAGAGATTTGGAACACCAGCCCAGGCCGAGGGTCTCAGCCCCAACCCCATGCTGGCTCAACTTGGGTCCAAGATAGGCAGCAGCACTGCTTTCAGGGTGAGGAAGTTTCACCCCAGAAATGGGGCCACATATGGCAATCTGAGGGACCCAGGCCGGGTTACTATTACCTCTCTGAACACAGGGGGATTAGGTTGGGTGGATGCTTAACTGCAAGAACTCTGCTGGGCTCTCAGAGGGGTCTCACAATGTGCCTACTTGCTAAGTGTTTTTGTACAATATGAAAAGTAAGATTTTTTTTTTTTTGTACCGGGGATCGAACTCGGGTCCTTGCGCTTGCAAGGCAGGCCCTGGCCCAGATATATATATATATATTTTTTGGGGGGGGTATCCTTTTCTTTAAGAGCTCCCTTCTCCAAATTTCTAAACTCCCCTAAAAAAAAAGGAGAATCACGTGGATCTCACAGCCACTGCGAGGTTAAGTGAGCCACACCGGCACGGGCAGACCCTGCGAAGCGGACGCGGAGCCGGCAGTGCCGAGCGAGCGCCGCTGTCTGCTGTCCGCACGGTGGACGGCAGCGCAGCTGCTCCTCCTCGAGCTGTGTGAGCAGGCAGCCCAGCCTGCAAGGATGGCTTTCGAAACGCTGTACCCTGGAAACGCAGGAGGAAGCCCAGGCCGCTCTCGCCAAGCCCAGCCGAGAAGCAGGGCCTGTGTCCAATGCCGAGCCCTGCTGTGATTCTGGACGCACTCGGCCTGGGGCGGTGGTTTCTGAGAAGGCACCTGCTCTGGGGAAAGGGGGGCACACCCAGATCAGAGGGTGCCAGGAAGTTAGAGCAGGAGGAGCATCGTCCAGTTCAGCGCTCTCCTTTGCTTCCTGTGCCACGGCGCTTGTGAATTAAAGCTGCAGACCCAGCACCTGGAAGACGCTGGGTGACTAGAGCCACTGACGCGCAGGACTTTTTCATGAGGACTTCTCTGAGGCGGTTCCTTACAGCTCTGAGGAAAATGGCAGAGGCCAGCAGAAAGAGGAGACAAGGCCAGCAGATCTGAGGAGCTTGGCAGTCACCCACATAGTTAGATGACTTTAGATGAGCACACACTGTGTCTGGACTTGCCCAAGCGCCACACTCAGATTCTCTTGTTCAGGGAATTCTTTAGTTGCTGTTCATTTTATTTATTTTTTTATACTAGCAATATATTTTTGTGTGTGAAATTCTGAAGCAATCGCAAATCTACAAAAAATGTATGCATACAGTAGTAAGGATTTCCACTCTGGAACAATCAAACTTACTGCCCTACCACACTCCAACACTGTGGTGCTTATGTTCTTCAAACAAGGATGTTGCCCTACACAGCCACAGGGAAATCATCAAGGCGGGAAGTCGCTGATGTTTTACTCCCTTCCACTCCGCAGACCTCACACCAGCTTTGCCAGCTGCCCCCAAAGTGCCCTTCACAGCCAAAGCGCTCACACTTTCTGGCCTTGACACCCTTGAAGACTACAGGACGGTTGTTCCGTGAAATGTGGTTTTGGCTGATGTTTTCCCATAGCCAGATTCTCCTCATGCATTTGTGGCAAGATTCCTGTTCCAGGTGGCACCAGCTGTTTTGCGTAACTTGCACAATAGTGGCCCTGTCGGGGACTTGGTCACGATGATCGGTGGCTGCCAGCTTTCTCCACTGTAAAGTTATTCTACCTCTGTCACTGTATAATATTTGAGACTACATAAATGGCCCAGCCCTTGTCAAACTTCCAATTCGTTCACCTGTTTTTTTACAGCAATGCGGACTTGTGATTTTTTTAATTGCATTCGGCAAGCTGTCATTGTTTTCAGATTGACAGCTGTGACCCAGAGGTACCAGTGGGTGCCCCTCTGGTGGCTCCTGGGGCATACTGACGTGGCTCTATTATTTCTTTAGTATCTCCCCACCTTCTGCCACCAAAGTGTATGCCAGGCCCATGCCGTCCTTTCCGTGCCCAAGCATCAGCCATAGCTCCCAGCATCCCCGGTCCCTTTGGTGGAGAATGGAGTTTAGAAGCCAAAGCCTGTGCTAGGATATGGGGAGGTTGCTCTGTGAGACCCTCCGGGAAGGCAGAGGGCGGGGGTAGGACAGGAAGTAGGGCCACGTACATTAGGGTCCTCTGTCTCCGCGGGTCCCCGCCCTACCAATCAACATCACGCAGAAAATAGGGAGGAAAACAATTCCATCCACACTGACCGGGCACAGACTTTTCCTGTTACTACTCCCCAAAGAATATAGCATAACAACCATTTGTGGAGCATTTACCTTGTGCATTAAACAACGTGAAGATAAAGTACCCAGGAGGACATGCGTGCTTTCACGAAGATACTCTACACCATGAGGTCTTGAGCATCTGCAGGGGTGGGAAACCAAGGGGATCCTGGAGTGCAGTGTGGGTGTGGTAAGCACCGAACACACCTAGCCATACCCGTATTTACTCCTTTCACTTATACTGAGTTTCATTCTGTATTGAACTCCCTTCTCTGATGTGGGTCCTGACCGCCCTCATCTTTAATGTTTTACCAATGTAATCGGCACCCCCACCCCCACCCCCCACACACACCAAGAACCTCCCCTTCCCACGCGGGCTCCGGCCCCAGGCCACGCTGCCCCTCCACCTGGTCAGCCTCTCCCACGACCAGGGCTCTCACTGCTCTGGGCCATTTCTACTGTCACAGACACCTTGCTCATGGGAGCTAGCAGGTGGCCGAGCCACAAAGCCAACCCAGGCCCGACTGATTCAGGGCTTCCATCAGACATTCCCTAAAGACATCCCAAGGATGCTGGGCCGGGCAGGGTGGTGCGCTGTAATCCCCGAGCCTCAGGAGGCTGAGGCAGGAAGGAAGGTCCAGAGTTCAAGCTCAGTCCAGGCAATTTAATGATTAGTGAGACTCTATGTCAGAAAATAAAAAAATAACAAAGGGAGCGTGTGTGTGTGTGTGTGTGTGTGTGTGGCTTAGTGCAAAGGGAAGACCCTGGGCTCAAACCCCAGGACCACATCGATAACACAAAGTTTAATTTAAAAAGGGGGGCGGGTACATAGCTCATTGTAAAGTTTGCCTAGCATGGGTTCAATCCCCACTACCACAATAAGAAAACAGTCCCAGGAGTGACCCCCCAATGGCTGCGGAGTGATTTCCCCAGCTGGAGCACCATGGGATGGAGGAAGGTGCCCCAGGACTGGGTGGAGTTGCCCTCATAGCCCTCCCAGGGCTGCCAACCAGCCCCTCTGCCCCGCCAGCTCCGGGCATAACAGGGCCCACAGGACTCCTGGGGACTCAGGGTTTGGGAAAGCCTGCCTGCCTGTGGCAGACAATAAAAACAGCTTGCTTTTTTTTTTTTTTTTTTTTTCCATTGTACCAGGGACTGAACTGCGGTCCTTGCTCTTGCAAGGCAGGCCACCAAACCGCTGAGCGAAATCCCCGGCATCAGCTTGCTTTTTAATAGCACCGTAAACTACAGAGTTTGTAAAGCCCTTGTTAAACTAGGTGAGTTCACAACTCCGCCAGTCCTTTCAGGTGAGGATCCAGAAACTCTTTTTATAGTCAGCAGCTTGAGGGCTCAGGCCACAGGGAGAGAGAGCTGACCCAAGCCCACAGCATTCGATACCAGGCGTCACAGGCCAGAGCCACATTTGGGGCTGGCTGTCCAGGCCAGACCCTGTGCACACACCTCCTCCGCCAGCCCCGCGGGACTCTGCTGCCTTTCTGGGGTGATTTGGCTTGAAAGGATTCACCTCACCTCTGACCCCCTTCGAAGGACGCCCAGGCCTGTGGGCCTCAGAGTGCCCAGTCTGGGCAGACATCCTGGGGCCGAGGCTCACTTGCCCTGGAAGTCAGGCGGCCTCTCCCTTAGACTGGGACCAGCACGCTGTGGGCTTGCCTGTGTGTTTTACGGGGTCAGCACTCTGCCTCACTGTCCCTCGCAAATCCGAATCAGGACCCAGGACAGGCGTCCCCTCTTAAACCGGTGGCCCAGCGCATCGAGCCTCGCGGGAGGAAGCCAGCCCCAGGGAAGGCCAAGTCCCCAGTCAGCAGGCACGCGTGCCAGGGCGCACCTGGGGGTGAGGGCTGCTCCCCACCCAGCCTCATCGCAGTTGGGCGCAGTCATCAGGGCCGTGTGCTTGTGGGGACCCAGACGTCGCACAGCTTCCTGTGAGCCCCAGGGAAGCCAGGTTCGACTCCACCACAGCCTGGGAGAGGCACTGCTGTGACTCAGCCCGAGCTCAGAACAGGCTCCTTCCCTGGCCCTGCCAGGGATGCCACACCCTGCCTGGGACATGCGGGGAACTGACGCCTTCCAAGGCCAGCAGAGTGGTGTCCACCGGCCTCCGCCCACCCACACCTATGGAGCCCCTCGTCTTCCCCTGTGCCTTCTGGGAGGACAAGGTCATGGCCAGCTAAAGGGCCTGTGGGGCCAGGACCTTGACCCCCAGGGCCCTCTGCGACCCTGGAAAAGGATGGGTAGCCTACAAAATGCCTGCTGTGGACAATGAATAGCAAGGCCAACCAGGAGGGAATGGGCTGTGCAAAGGCCCTGAGGTGTTGGCTTGTTCCGCCAGCCCAGGCACTGCTTTGCCACTCCAGTGTTGGGGGCCTCAGCTTCCTATCCCTGGAGTCTCAGGGTCTGCGAACAGGTCTTGGTGGGAGGGGTGTGATGGTGTCCCCAGAGTCAGACCTCTGTATCCTTTCCTGGCTCCAGGCTTCTGCTTAGGGCTTGGTTGGAGGGTAACAAGGTGTGAAAATTCGGAGCCCCCTGAGCCCCTCCAGATTCCTCTCCTGTACCCTCCTTCAGGGCCCAGCATATACACAGGTGGCAACTAGACCAGGCCTATGGGACAGGAGGGAACGGGCCTCAGTTTCCCTAAGGTACTTATTCCTGAAAGGCGGTGACAGTAGTTAGACTGTGGGTAGGAACGCTCTCAAGGCCCTACTTCAAGGCCAGGGGCGCAGGGGGACAGGATGGGGCTCCTGCTCTGGGAAACTCAGAGAATTACTAGAAACTGAAAACCGCCGTGAGTCCCAGCAAGGCCACTGCTGGGTACAGATCCGAAGGAAATAGAACCAGATGTCCAGAGACTTCCGCACCCCGTGTTCCTTGCAACACCATTCCCAGTGCCAAAAAATGAGCACAGCCTAAGTGTCCGCCAGCTGATAAATGGAGAACGACTCTGCAGTACATCTACGCCATGGAATACCATTCAGCCATGAAAAAGGGGCAGAATCTTGTCCTTTGCGTTAACACAGATGAACCTGGAGGACGACATGCTGAGAAGGAAGCCAGGCACAGAACGAAGATCACCACGTGTTCCCGCTAACACGAGGGGGCTAGAAAAGTTGAACTCAGGGACTGGGGGCCGGGGCCAGGAAGAGATGCAAATCAAATACAGTCACAAGATCTCTGTACAATGGTGACGATAGTTAATAAAAATGTATTGTACACCCGAATATTTCTCAAGCAAGCAGAATTTTTTTTTTGGTTTTTTTTTTTTTTTTTTT
>NW_022900935.1:3421409-3440242 GCF_012274545.1 Fukomys damarensis
GAAAGTCACCCTGCCATCAGTCTCCTCAAAACACTTCCCCTTTGCTTTGGACACTCATCGCATTGTTTCTGCCACTTTCTGAAGCAGCTGACAAGCAAGCAATTTTTTTTTTGTTTTTTTTTTTTTTTTTTGCCATCTTTCTGAGACAGGTTCTCACGATGTAGCGAGGCTGGCCTCAAATTCGAGACCCTCTTACCTCAGCCTCCCGCGTGCTGGGATACAGGTGTGCATAACATCCTACTCAGCAGATTTTAAGTGTTTTCATCACACACACACACACACACACGTCTGCAAGCTAAAGTAAATGTTAGTTAGCTTATTTCAGCCGTCCCAGAATATGTACGTATTTCAGAAAGCCATGTGCCCTAAATATGTGATTTTTATTTGTCAATTTGAAAAAGCGAGATGATTGTGCCCAAGCCAGGGTGGGCTATGGCAGTACTGCACCCAGTGACATGGGAGGGGGTAAGGCCAGTGGTCTGTAGCAAGCAGATAGACAGCCAGCCACTTCGGGGTGTGACAGCATGACAGGGTAGTGCAGTAGTGAAAGGGACCATGAGGACAGATGCCCTGGAAAGGCCCCTTTGACACCAGCTTGCAAACCTAGACTTGGGGCTGAAGAGCTCTGACAAGCTGAGAAAGGGCTGTCAAGCAGCAGGGACAGCACAAACAAAGGCCCTGGGGTAGGAGAGGCTTCCCACTTGCTGGAAGGACAGAAGGGACACGGTGAATGGAGCTGTGGCCCAAGTCCTGCCGTGGCACAGTGACTTCTCCACTTCCTTTATTCCTGAAGCCTCAGGATGAGAAGAGTTGCCGACTCAAGGACACACGACCAGCTATACAGAGGACCGGGACACCTCCCAAGAGACAAAGGCTCTGCCACCCCCCAGCTTGACCCGGCTCAGGTGCCCTGGCATGTGCTAAATGCAGCTGGTGGGCCCCACCCTGGCGGGCAGAGCTTGCCCAAGAGATGATGCCACAGTGGAGGATGGGGAGCCCGTGTCACAGCGGCAGGGCAGGGAGAGCAGGCTGAAGGCAGGGTGGGGTGTGTCCCATGCCACGGCCGGGACCGCAGCTCTCCCTGCCCTGGCAGCCTGCAGAGCTCCAGGTGGGGCTTTCCTAGGAACTGGGTGGAGAAGGGGTGACCTGAGCGTATGTAGGGTGAAGGGGAGCAGGACAGGAAGGGGAGGCAGAGGAGGAGGAGGGAGGGGAGGCTGAGGAGTGGGAGAGGAGCTGCACCTCTCACCTCCCGAGGAAGCAGGTTCTGCACAGCCAGCAGCGGGTGGGTGGAGGTGGGCAGCAAACTGTCCCACCCGGCTGGGCTACGGACAGCTCAACTCTGCCGTGACACCCACCTGGGAAGGGGGTGCCAGGTGTGTCTGATGGCTCGCGGGGGACTTTGCCCGCATCCTGTCCCATCCCACTGGTTGCTGAGACTCAGCCCGACACCCGGCTCCCACTCTCCTCCACGGCTTGGCAGCGTCACCTCGGTTGTGGCCTCAAGACCCTCTGGTCCGTCCTCCGGCTGGGGCTTGCTGCGTTCCTTCGGGGCAGACACCGTGGGGACGTGGCAAGGCGTCTATGCCCTGGGGCTGGCACAGGAAAGGTGCCCGGAGATAATGGAAGAAGCGAGCGAGGCAGGGAGCTGTGAGCCAGTCTCGCGGTCCCCTCCAGAGCCGGGGTGGAACCTGGCATCTCCCTCAGTGGGCAGCCTGCTTCATGTGGGTACAAAGGAAGTCATCGTGGTTGCTGCCATTGTCCTCAGAATGAAACCCCAGGCTGCTGGTGGGTCTCACTCAAAGCAGGGACCAGGCCTGGGCAGGGGTGGGGCTTGTCACCTCTGATCCCAGGCCTGGGCACCTAGCAGTGTGCGCTGAGGTACTTAAATCCAAAGAGCCGCCGAAGAGGCCCCAGTGTCCCCCAGCATCAGGTGACGGTGCTCACACCCAGCCCTGGGACACACTGGGGACAGGTCTGAGCCTAGGAATCCTCCTGTCAGCCCCCCAGGAGGATCTGGGGTTAGGGGCCTCTTGGAGGAGGGTGGGAGGCCTCTGGGGCATCCAGGAGCACCAGGAGAGGGCTGGTCTCCTCCTGTCCCCTGGGTCAGAGGTGGACACAGGGTGTCAGGGGGGTGGGGAGCGGGAGCTGAGGTCCCGTCCACCCCTCCGCCTCCTTCCTCCTGTCTCATAGACCGTAAGGAACCCAACACCTGGTACCAGGCTGGTCCTGGGGGATCCTTGGGCAAGTCAAGCCCAGGCCCTCAGGATAGCTTGCTCAGCACCTCCCCCACCTCCTGAGACCCTGCTCCCCCTCTACCCAGGAGTCCCCACGTCCAACACCTTCCTCTGAAAAGCCATTCCCCAAACCTGCACCCCATGCCCCAACAAGACGGCTCCCACGTCCCTCAACTCCCTGCAGTCCTTCCTGGCTTGGTCTCTGCTCTCTGCGCGTCCACCTGGGCCAGCTCTGCGTAAGTGCTTAGCAGTCACCCTCCTGCTTCACGCCCCTTCAGGCATTATTAACCCTTCTTCGCGGACGAGGAGACCGAGGCCCAGAGGGGATGAGCAATTTGCCCGGGGCATACAGCATGGCGAGTGACAGAGCTGGCTGGCACCAAAGCTGTCCTATAGATGACCGTCTGTCCTTCGAGGTCACCCCCTGGGTAAGCTAGCGTGTGGTGCATGGCTTAGCTCAGGCTGGAGGGGGTTGGCAGCGACGGCAGGCCCGTGTCTCTCTTCTGTAACCCACAGGGGGAGTTGTCTTAGAACCCACGCCTGGCACAGAGCTGGGCACTGTGTGCACACGGGAGCCAGAGACAAAGGCTCCTCGGAGATCACATGGCCAGGACTGACTCTGAAGCCCCGGGAACTTCTACCCGCTACACAGCCCTTGGGGCTGGACATGACCTTGGACCTCACCACCCTGCCCTGTGGGGCACATCCGACGCAGGGCCAGCAGGCTGCCTCTCAGGAGGGGAGTCGCACTGACCCCAGACAGCTCTTGACACTGTAGGATCCCTGCTGCCCCTGAATGTCCCTTGGGCGGAACCCGAGACATTCATTCCAGAGCCTCCAACAGGCACGCTCGCTACACAGGAAGAAACTAAGGCCTACAGAAGCGAAGGGCGCAGTCCACAGCCACAGCACCGGGCCTGAACCAAACTGAACTCTAGACTCTGACCCCAACCATCTTGGCCCTGGGGCCCCAGCAGAGCTGAGCAGCTGGGGGTGGGGTGGGGCAGCACAGGGCCAGCTGCTGCAGAAGGGCCAGAGCCACAGCTTCTAGAATTCAGCCCCTTGCTCACGACACGTCAGGGGCCTCTGTGGCCCCTGGATAAGCCTCTGCACCAGTCGTCCGATGACTCCCATCCCCAGCATCCCCCGACGCGGATGTCCCCCACCCATGCCAGGCTCTCCCTAGCTTCCAGACTGGGCACCTGCAGCCCCTTCACCCCTGATAGGTCCGTTCAGCCCTCATGTCTGCCCCGACTAGAGGGGCTTCACAGAGGTGAGGAACCAGTGTGTCCGACAGGCACCTGAGCTATGGTCACCAGAGTGCACATCCAACCAAGGACGCCTAGACAAGCTTTGAGTTCCAGAGAAATGTAATGTTTTTGGTATAAATCTGTCCCAAATATTACATGGGACAGACATACTAAAAAGTTGTCCCATGCAATATTTGAGACACTTATATTTGAAAATGTATTTGTCATTGGTTTGAAATTCAAATTTAACTGGGTACACTGACCACTCTGAGCATCTGCTTTGGCTGCGGAGCCCCATCTGTGAGCCCTGAGTTCTTCTTTATAAGGGACACATAGTCGTGGCCACTCTAGGAAGTTGTGGGCTTCAGAGAAGTGGCTGTCAGCGTCTCTGTACACGGCCCAGCACAGGCAGCTCGGAGCGGGCCACTGAGGCAGAACTAAAGGGAGGGCAGTGGGCCTGGCACCCGTAGCCTGGGACACCTCTGACTCAGCTTCCTTTTGAGGTAGCAGGAGCCCTCGTGGCTGCCGGGAGCAGGAGAAGCGTGAGGCCTGGTGGCCACAGTGAGGAGGATCCCACAGGCTGCCACTTCCAGAGCCAGGGGAGAACAGAGTGCCATTGTCTGGCTGTCTGCAGTTACTCTCCACAGGGCTATGACCCTGTCCCTGTGGACAAGCAGATTCCTGCCACATGAAGGAGCTGGGGCCGAGAGCGGCCCTGTGATTGGAGCTGGGCCACCTGCAGCTGGCAGCTCTAGGCCCCGCGCTCAGGCCCCACAACACAAAAGCCACCGTCTAATTGCCCTGGCACGAAGGCCGATTGCGGACATGTCCTGCCCTGTCATCCCAGCCCCGAGCTGGTTCCCAGGGCCTTGCACCTCTGCCCAGCCCCAGCTCAGTTCCCAGCGTGAGGCCAGTTAACCCTGGGCTGCGGTGGGCCTGCCCGCCCGCAGGGCCTCTGGCCAAGTCCTGGCTCCCAAAGGTGCCGAGGCCGGATAGGAGCAGAACCAGGTAAACGCACAGGGCACGGGCTGGTTGCAGACGCCACAAAGTCGTACAGCCTTGGACAAGGGCAGTTGTTCGCCTCTGAGCTCCGGTTCCTCAGCTAGAAGGAACAGGAACTCGGGATCAGAGACCACAGCAGGCACAGTGCTCTGGCCAGAGGAGGAGCTTGTGAATGTGAGTGTCACGAGACCCCGACTTCTACGACCACCGACAGCTGACGGGCTGCCCAGCAGCACCCGGTGCAGGTGGGAGTGAGCAGGCAGGGGACCAGGAGGCGTGGAGGCCACCAGGCCAAGCGGGCAGCGGGGTCTGAGGGTCGGCCCAAGTCCCTTCACCCTCCCCCTGCCGCGCCCGTCACCCCCACGGCCCAGCCTGGGATGGCACTGCCCCACGGTAAGAGTTCCGGGCTCTTGTCACTGGGCTAACTTTAGACCTGTCTGACCCCAGGACTCACACCCAGCGAAGCGCAGAGCCTGCTGCCCCCCTACTCCAGGCCCAGCCACCCAGAAATGGGGGACACTACCACCAGTGATTCCCTCTGAGCAGGAAGCCTGGCAGCTCGGTTCTGCACTGGGTCTGAGAGCCCAGCATGGACAGAAGGGCAGAGTTGAGAAGGCTCCGTACTGCGCATCACTCTCTCGTAAGACAGCGGAAGTAGCTGAAGAGGGTGGAGGATTTGGTCCCAGCCTTGTCTCTGCCTGCTGTCCCCTGATCTGGCTGCAACAGCCCCAGCTTTGCTGTGGCCTGAGTCGCCAGCTGGCTTTGGGCAAGTTGGCGGCCTTGTCTTTGGGGCACTGAGGCAGAAGAAAGGGCCAGGCGCAGCGGGAACCGTGGCCGGGGTACTCGTCTGTGTGCCCAGGACAGAGCAGGCGACAGCCTCCCTCCCTGGAGCCCACGCAAGGGCAGGGCCTGTGTGACAGACGCCCTGCTGTGCCCTCAGCACCTGGCACAGCACTGGGTACGCAGTCCTGGAGTGAACATCCCGAGACCGAGGGTTGGGGTTGCTCGGCCCCCTCAGCTCCTGCCTCCCAGCAGGCGTCACCTCCTCTAGGAGACCTCCCTATCTGAAGGCGGGAACACCACCACCTTCTCAGGTCGGGGGCAAGAGTGAGGCAAAGGGCCTGGCAGAGTCCCCGGTGGCTCCACAAACACACCTGGGAGGGCAGCGTGGCCTCACGAGCCAGCTCACGTAGCCCCATTTAACCTCTAGCCGAGCGCCAAACCCTGGAAGCTGGGTGCCAGCCTCAGACCTCCAGAGGTCCAGCAGCCAGGGAAAGGGAAAGGCCAGTATCTCTCCTCCAGCTTCACTGGTCGGTCCAGGCTTCCTGGGCCTCCAACTGTACCACCGGACACGGCCAGCCGGAATCAGCTTAATTACTCTGTGAATCACAGGGCCCCAGGCAGCTCTGAGCTGAGAAAATGGGTCAGGATAGCAGAGGGGCGAGCTTCTCTGTGGTGTCCTCCAGGGCTCCTGTCAGGGACACAGCTCAGGGAGGTGTCGCCTTCTTCCTAGACCAGGTTCCACTCCTGCCTGGGCACCACCAAGGCACAGCGAGGCCTGCACAGCGAGCACATCAACAGCTGTTCAGACACTGTCAAGGCCACCAGGAAGCACCCTTGAGTGGATACCATGAAAACAAGATGTGTTTGGGCTCTAGCCAAACTCCTCAAAGACCTTTGTAAAAAAAATAATTAAAAACAAAAAGCAGTAACAAAGCAGCAGCAAGGGCAGGGGCACCATACAATGAGCTCTGATGTCAACATGGCATGTCCTGCGGTGTGACAGTGTACAACAGGGCTGCAGCTAGTGGCCTGGCATCTGACAAGCAGGTCTGACTCCTGGTCTACACTGGCACAGAAGTGCTGCATGAAGCCACTCCACCTCACTCCCCACGAGGACAGGGCAACGCTGATTCCACACACCTCACGCTTACGGTGGCTCTCGGGAGGCCACCAGAAAGGGAACGTGGGGGGGCCTTGCTGCAATTCCAGTGTGATACCTGAGAGGCCAAGGCCCAGGTCCTCGTCTTCCTCACTAAACACTCCTGGACCTCACAGGCAAGCAGATCTGTGAAAGGCAAGATCTAAACAGACTGAAAACAAACTCAGTGATGACAAGAGGAGCTACTATGTCCCTTCTGCAAGCTGTTTGCAAGCCTGTAGGCGTCCCAACCCCAGAGACCACAATTCCCACCTCTTAGCCAGGAGCTGAGGTTAGAACCAAGGAGGGAAGGCCAGGGCCTGCCTCCCTTTCCCGGAGCCAAGTCGTTGAAACCCCTATCTCCCAGCACAACCCCAGTACTCGTGCTCCTGGGCACACACACTGCAGTCTGCCAGTCCTCCAGCTGAGCCCCGCAACAAATAAGCCTTTGTCTCTCCGGCTAAGTCTAGGGACAGCACTCACATCTATTACGGCACCCGCTCAGGGCTCTGGAGCAGGGACATGAAATCCTGCTGTGGAAATCTTCCAAAGGGCCCAGCAGCAACCCAGTCCCAAATGTCCCTGCCCCAGGAGTGAAGCACATACGAACTGCACATCCAGGCAGGGAGGCTGATGTCACTCAAAGAAGCTGGCAGAGTGGCCCACAAGAACAAAAGGTGACGGGCATCAGCAAGCTCTTCCTCCCCATGAGACCGTATCAGGCCAGCCTTTGCTAAAGTGAAGGAGAGGCTTTTAAGAGCTCCCAGGAATGACAGGGAGCAGGTCTTGGAGGCTTAGGATGTGGCTTCAGGGACACAAACCTGCCAACTCCAAGCTCCTGACTGGTGACCTCGGGTGGGGGGCTGTTTGGGCTGGAAATAAGAATGCACCGGGCACCTGGCACCAGATCCCAGGGGTCCCTAGGCCATGCCTCTCTTCAACTCCTGAAGTCACCAACAGACCCAACTGACAGCCAGCACAAGACTGCAAAAGGCCCCAAGGTAACTGCTGTAGAGGAAGACCACTGCCTGCTCCACTGAGCCCCTTCAGGTGGGGACTAGAAAACCACTTGGGTAAAGACCAAAAAATCAAGAGCAAGGCCGTGGGCTTTGTTTTTTGGGGAAGAAAAAAAAAATCACAGCCGTGAATGCAGCGCCCCGACTTGCCAGCCAGAGTAGACAGGCTCTGTGGTGCCAAAAAGAGGTCCAGAGACAGCAAGTAATATGCCCGTCTTCCTGTGCGGACCCGCAAAGGGCTGTGCACACACCGCCAGCATAACCAGGGCAGGATTAAGCAGCAGCCAACACCTCCTTTCCGATGTCTATTAAGTCATTTGTTTATTTCTCAAGATGTACACACTCAAGTATTAGGTTGGCCAGGACGACTCAAGGCCCCTGGGTATGTATAGGTCCTTCGATGGCTTGGGCTACAGACACTTCATAGCTAGTGCAACACACACACACACACACACACACACACACACACACACGAGAAACAGGAAGCCTAAAAACCCCAAGCCACTCCAAGAAAACCGAGGGAAGGGAGAGGGTAATAATCAATGTATGAGGAGCGAGTACAGAAGGAAGGCGGGCTAGTTTAGATCTCCATCGACTGTGGTGCCATGGGGATGGTCAGGGGATTGAGTCCAACAGGTCCTTGAGGAAGCTCTCTGGATCGGTGATTTCTGACAGAAGACCTGGAACACAGAGCAGCAGAGGGTGGGAAGGGGCAGTGTGCTTAATCCCTGGCCCCACTGGGTCACGGCTGGGCCCTGCATGCAGAGAACATGCTGTGCTCAAACACGGCTGCTCACTGTGTACCAGCAAAGAGCAGGGAGAGGGTCAGTGGACCACAGACGCTTTTCTGCTCCAGAGGCAGGCAGGGCCACGGATGACAGTTGCAGAGGCCAACCTGAGCTTCCTGGAGCAGAGGCTCTCAAATTGGCTCGAAGGCCACTGCAGGGATTGCAAAGCCTTGGAGTAGTGTGCTCTGAAGGGACTGTGCCCACAGGCCTCACCATGTTCTGAAAGGGATGTGGGACCAAAGGAAGGCTAATGCCCCTACCCTTGAGCGGGGGACAGACACACGGACACATACACATCCTGAGTTGAGTTCCCATCCCACTCCCCGACGTGGTTTCCTGAGCCCCTTACCAGAGCTCAGGAGCCCCATTTCCTCACTGTCAGATAAGACGGTGGGAAGCCCTGCCTGTCTTGCTGTGTGCGTTAGACAAAGCCTTCTGTGAGCAAGTACCTGGGGCTCAGAAGGTGCCCCATGGTCCCCAAGCCACCTTCACCAAGCAGGGCACAGGAGACACTGAAGCCTCAATTAGATAGAGAGCTCTTAACCCTGAAAACCAGGCAATATCCAGGCTGAAGCCACCCTGAGCACTCACGGTGGGGGAAGGAAAAGGGGAGACTGTTCTCAGTCTGGCTCTGGAAGGGGTCTTTGTTCTCAACACTGGAACTGGGTGTGTCTGACGTTCTGTTTCTAACAGGTTAACAAAGTAATGAAGTCATGCTATGAAGCCTGACCCAGGAGTGGAGGCTAAAGGCTCCCTGCCCACAGGAGGCCCCAGGGCTTTTTGGAAAAAGTGTTTGGTTGGAGCTGGGCTGGGAAGAAAGAGGGATTCACACCGCACACCATTCTAGACTTTTAGCAGGTCTTGTTTCCAGAGGAGAAAGATAAGAGGAAATGTTAAGGGAGGGGTTCTCCTGGTACTGGGACCCTAGGGGCTCTTTACCTGCATGTGTACACAATCCCTACAACGAATACCAGAAAATGCTAAAGCAGTGAACCGAGCTAACAAACAGAGCTGAGCGGGTCTGGTTACCCTGGTTTTAGCTCATGGCAGCTGCCCCTGGTAAGGACAGCATCAACATGGGCCATGAAACAACAGAACCTACAACCTGTGAAGGCACTGAATTTTCAATCCTGGGTGGGTTTTCCCAGCCCTGGACCCTATATGGGCCTAACCCTATGGTCACCTGATGCTTGGATATGAAATCGAAACAA
Organism: Fukomys damarensis; assembly: GCF_012274545.1. Lineage (NCBI taxonomy): Eukaryota > Metazoa > Chordata > Mammalia > Rodentia > Bathyergidae > Fukomys > Fukomys damarensis. The sequence continues at coordinate 3,430,832 of NW_022900935.1, forward strand.
ATTTTAATGTTTGTGCAGTTAGTTTGGGTTTTTTTTGGCGGAACGAGGGTTCAAACTCAGGACCTTGTGCTTGCCAGGCAGGTGCTGGCACCACTGAGCCAAATCTCCGGCCCTGTTTATGCAATTAGATGACAGATTTGTGATACAAAGACTTTGTGCAAAGGGGAGAACAATGAGCCTCAGTCCGGTGGCCCCGCCGGAGAACTGTCTGCCCGCCTCGCAGGACAACTGTTCAGAGTGTTGCCCATTCATTTGCTCAAGCAGTGCTCTTTGCTCGATATTTACCACCTATTTAAGAATCGAGAGTAAAAATCTTTCCTATCACTCTGGGGACAGTTGTGACATAAAGGTCTTTGTCCCTAAAAGGCAAGAGTTAGACAAGTGCGCGCCCCTTCACATGTTAATTCTCTGAAGTGAAAAGTCAGAAGGAAACAGAGGCGTTCTACCACTTCCTGGCTATGCCCCTGGCCACTTAACCTCAACACCTCAACAAGGTGACACCACACATGTGATGTGGGGATAAGCAGAGCTGCTGGTCAGACGGGGGGCCTCCAGGAAGGCTCCTGTATGAGGAGCATGCAGTGCTCTCCCCAGAGGCCTGGCATTCACACACCTCTCTGGGGCTTCAGCTGAGGCTGGTGCACAAATGTTTCTTGTGCTACAGGAGGATGAGCTTTGGCCAGCCCTACCGATGTGAGGCAGACGTGAGGCACTGCCGGGGAGCTTTAACAGAGAACACCTTGACACTGACCAGCTACGTCCAGGAACTCTGAGAAGGTCTCCACTGGCATAAACTCCTCCTGGAAGGTCTTGAGGGCTCTGTCGGCAGCTTCGTAAATGGGCATGTCGTTGTGGCGGATGTACTCGGCCAGAGAGCAGGACCAGCCGCCCTCTGTGTTACTGGTAGGCACCTTCTACAAGAACCGATGGGGTGGATTACTGAACACAGCTTGTCTGGCGCCTCCCGCCTCCGGAGCCATCTCAGCCCCGTGGAAGGACAGCCTCCCCTGCACGCCACCCCACCCCTGGAGATGTGTCCTGCCTCAGGGATCAGTCACTCAGCCTCCTTATGTACTGTGCCAACAGAACCTGTGAGCTCCGACACAGCTGCGTGCTTCCTCCTCACACACTTCCCTTCTCCATTTCCAAAGCAGGGGAAGAAGCATCAATGTGCTTCTACTGAGCTCCTCACTTAGATGAGAACAGGGTCCAGCCTGAACCTCAGATTCTCTGAAGGCACCCAGGACCACCCCACTCCAAGTGGGGCTGGCGAGCTTCCCACAGGCACCAGTTCACCCACAGCGGTAACAGCAACGAAGGTTGACTGGGGGGCGGGGGCTCAGCCCCCTAGAGCACACTTGGGGCTCGCAGCAGGCTTGGGGTGTGAATGAAGAGTAAGTTCTGCCGTAAACAGACAGGTGGGTATGCAGAGCTGGGCAGAACGTCCCAGTACTTCTCAGAGGCAGAGCAGCCCCAAGCCTTTGGATGCTGAGGCCGGGTCAGGGCCAGGAGAACAGGTGTCTTACGCCCTTGCAGAAACAGGCTGGGTCCCCAATGGCTTCCTTACCTTAAACATGTTGTAAATGAGATCAACCAGGGCCCAAAAGAGAAGTGAGGAACGATAAACAGAATAGTCCTTCATCGCTTTATCTGTCAGCCTGGAAAAGAAAAATCAAACCCAATCCCATGAAGTCCTTGGAAGGATACTTACAAGGACAAAGCTAAGCATCCTGGGATCAAAGGAAGAGTCACGGCAATCTCTGTATTACATGGCTCAGGCCAGGTGCTTGTTTTCTTGGAAAAAAGCAGCTGTGGCTAAGAGATTCTGAAGCCTTGGCACCAAGAGGTTTATATGAAATTTAGCTGACTCACTTAGCCCTACCTGCCAAGTTAGGGTAAAATGAACAGGGGGAGACACAGTTCAACATGGCAACCAAATGGCTCCTGACTTAAAGAAATGCAAGCCCCACATGAGCTCTCAGATGTGACGGTGCCTAACGAATAAAGCAGGACGAGTGGTGCGGGCTCAGGCCCTGAGTTAGATTCCTAGCACTAGAAAATAAGGAGGCAGGAGGGGACAGGGTTCTGCTTCAGTCTTTATATTCACAACAGGAAAAGCTTTATCAACAGCAGAACCAAAGCAGCCAAGCAGTCCTCTGGCAAACACATGCTCTATTAGAAAACAGGGAGCTGGCAGAAAACTGGTGTTGAGCAAGTGATGTCTAGGATGGAGCACGCAACCATCCCATCCCGACACCTCCTAAAATCCTGGGATAACCCCAGGGCTGTTCACCACACCCGTTTCTAACTAGCATTGTTCCCACTTGGTCTAATGATTCAATTCAGAATTAAAGATCAGTTAGTGCCTTGGACAACTCAGAGCTGCTGACAAGGTCCATGCCTCCTTGGTAGATGTTCTTGGTTTCCGGAATAACTGAATCAGGTAGAGCATCTACGAGATACAGAAAGACCAGACCACCCCTCGGCACAGGGCGTGGGTATCAGTGGCAGGATTTGGTTTCTATCACCCAAGTCTGTTAGAGATGTCGCTAAGCAATAGCCTTCACGCTTACAGTGAGCATGGAAAGGCCAGCCGGACTCCTGTCACAGAGTGTTACTCCATGGGACACCCTGGAACGCACTCCACGATGGAAGGGATGGGTATTAAAGTGTTCGGTACTAAATGAACACTAAATTCAGTGCTGAAATGCACGTGCGCACGCAAGAACAAAACAAGTGCCTATTTACTTACTACAGAGCCGAACCATGGGCCTCAAGTAAAGGAAATACCTAGCACAGGAGGGGACATCCATACCTGCATTCAGGAGACACTGAGCTCCCCAAAGTGAATTAAATCAGTGAGATTCCCTGTGTGCCAAAGTGTGCTGCCTGTAGCCCCTTCCACCCAGCGTCTTCCAAAGCACGCACTTTATCCCCTGCCCACCAGCCTGAACATCGCTGGACAGCGGGCCTGGAAGTGAAAACGACCGACTATTTCTCTGCACCCAAGTCCTGCCAGGTAGGACACCCAACAGGGCTGTATCGGAAGCCTAAGCAACTACCAGACATAAACACCTGCAAGTTTCTAGCAGAGAAGGAGCTTCTGAAGGTGAAATGCACAGAAATTGGCAGCTTGTTTTGAGTTGCATGTTTTAAGCGTCTGCTACCGGCCCCAGTGCCACCCTCCCACGTACAGGACTGAGGAGAAAGGCTGTTGCTAGTGACACTGCCCCACCAGGATGACACCGTCTACATGCCCTTCCCCGGTGTCCCTCTAAGGGTGTCCAACCCTGGGCCAGCCCTTGGCACCTCTGCTAGCCTGCTTCATGGGCGGCAGGCCCTTTTCTGGGGCTGTCCTGCTTTGGTAAGCAGAAATCATGGCTGACCCAGCCCAACTTAATTATTTTTAAGGCTAATGAATAAAGGTGACTAAACTGCCACAGAGAAAATGGCAATGCACGAATGCAACTCATACTGGATTTCCTCATTAAGCTGTGACCAATCAACCTTTTGGAACTGCTTGAGACAGAAGTGAATTCTAGTGTCCCAGGTGAAGGCAGGACCAGATTTCACACCTGCCATGGAGATGCTCGATGCCTGACCTCAATCAATGGCTACTCTGTTTGCCATGGATGCAGGTCAGAGTCTGACGTATCAACAACTTTGTAGTCTCGAGATCAAACGCTTGATATTGAACAGCTGGTTAACTATTAATGCTCGTGCTCTTGGGAAACACTGGAAAGTGACACATCTGGACACACAGGAATCTATTAAGACTCCCTCTCTCCCCCTCTACCCAAACAGATTGGTATTGACCAGATTCAAAAGGGCAGTTCCGCTGTGGTCCCTCCAGGGGCATGAAGTGCTGCCTACAACTGGGCAAAGCTTGGTGTATCAGAGCTGACGGAGCTGGAGATCCAGGCACGAAAGTCCACGCACACTTCTCCACTGGGTTCGTCATTCCACCGGCCTTTCAAAGGTCCACCCTCTTGCTTCTTGTTGGCCCACAAATGGGAAAATGATCCCTCTGGCCCTCAGCTAAAGGATCTAGACGTCTCAAGCAGAATCGCAGGGACAGATCTTCTAGAAATGAAGCAGTGGTATGTTTCACTCAAGTGGCAGAAGCCGGCTACCAGACCAAAGTCTACAGTGTGGCTCTCCAGGGCAAGCAGACTGTTCAGGCCCAACATCCACAGCCGGAGTAGTGCTGGAGACCCCTCCACACAAAGCAACTCTGCAGCTGTCTCGAGGAGCCAAGGGTGACAGTGGTATTTGTCTGAGGTTATTTTTCTCAAGACACGCCCCACCTGACCCAAACTGCAGCACAAGGTCATGGAAACAAGGGACTTGCCTCCTGAAATGCGGCTAGAAAAGGGAGTCTGACATGGTACAGACACGACAGGAACATAAACAAGGAGAGGGTGAGCTTTTAATTATTACGAAAGAAAATCCCCAGTCACAGCCATGGTGAAACTTTCCTAGTTTATGCCAAAACCAGCAGGTCAGCAAACCTGCTCATATCCAGCTTAGCCTCCTACAGCCCTAATCTCATTAGCTGTATCACCCACTGCCTGGCTGCCTTCCCTGAATTCTCTACAGCAAATAAACTTGGTTCCTTCTTTCTAGTGGCTGAACACAGAACCCAGAGAGGACTAGGCAATCACCAGCCATGTGTCTAGACTTGGTGTGACAGTGTCACTCTCAACTGCCTCCACCTAGCACACATGGACAGGACACCTGAGGCACAGCGTGAGGATATAATCCAGGCAGCAGCTTCCCGAAGCAGATACTGACCTGGTGGCTCCCCCTGGAGCCACTGCACGGGCCTGCGAAGTCACCAGCAGCCTCCTCAGGATCTCCACACGCATGGCCCTCCACTGTTCAGGGGGCAGGACGTGCAGAGCCAGGACTGTGAAGTAGTGGGGTCCATCCACGTCAAAGGCACTCTCCACCCACTTCTCCTTGGGCTGCTCCAGGAAGCCCTGGAGGTTCTTCTCTTCTCTGGACGTTGCTCGGGTCCTAGAAGAAAAGGGGCATGGGAGAAGCAGGAAAGCAGCAGGGTACCACACAGGAGGAACTAGCTCAACATGCCGTCTTCTTGCAAAGTTTGTCAAATAATGGCATTCCTCCCGGCTACCTAACGCTTCAGCCCCAAACCCTTCAGTTCAACCCAATTCTCAATACCTCTGGCTCTTGAGCACCCCACTGCTAGGCACGTTCTCCAACTCTCTGACACGGACTTGTGCCAAGCCTTCTGGAAATCCAGAAGCGAAGTGACTTGCCAAGTCACCAAGTCAGTTAAGTGCTGGACACGAAATGTGGATCTAGATTCCCTGACTGGAGCCTTCAGCCTGAGCTTTTCTTTTCTCCGTGCAGACTTGCTCTATTTAAGTGGTCTGCACTAAATGTGCACCTGGCTCTTGTCTTCCCATGCCGGTACCCTCGCCTTTATCTGAACACTTTCTCCCAGGTCAGCACCCCTGCTCACTCTTGCTCCGGCCTGAACTGTGCAGTAACGACGATCAAGGCACATTTGAAGGCCAGGCACTGTACTCAGTACTGCATGTGAGTTACCCCATTTAATCCTCAAAAAGTCCTGCGGGACAGGTACTACCACTGTCCCAATTTTACAGAGAAGAAAACTACAGTACAGAAGAGTTGAGTACTTTAACCAAAGTCACACACTGGGAAAAGAACTGGGCCGAGAACGTGGCCGTCTGACTCCCGAGCACTCGCCTCTGCCTCCATCTCCCCCCGATGAAGTTCTGACTACTGTTCGAGGACCCAGCTCTGAGACTGCTCAAGGCCTTCCTGATTTGGCACTTCCCACACTGTCTCCTTATAATCTGGCTGGTGCTCTCGTGCCACGAAGCCTTGATGCGCCATCCTGATTCGGTGTGTGTGGAGACAAAACACAAGACGAGCAGCTGCCAGAATCCCAGTTCCCAGGTCTGCAGATGGCACTGCCACTGCTGTGTGGGTGCAGGGTAGAGGCTGTGAGGACATCCTGCTTCTGCTGCTCCCTGCAGAGTGGGCACGCTGGGAAGGACGGACAGACCTGACTGGACCCGCCAGCTCCTAGGGACTCTGAGGCTTCCAGCCAGGCTTCTGACCTGCTCAGGCTCCACGCTGGCTCATGTGGCCGTGGTGTGGCGAGCCTGCCTTTGTACATAAACATTCCACCAAAAGCACCCAGCCGCCCTGTGCCCAAGCTCGGGCCAGTGTCAAGTAGCTAGTGAGAGAAACTGTGCAGCTGAGATACAGAAGCTTCCAGGCCCACCTCTGCTGCCCCAGGTGACTGTGACAGACCTAACTCCACTCCAACTCAGAACACGGGTGTCCGGCACGCAGACACGGCAGCAGCACATCATCGGCTCTACCCAGCTGGGCAAACCCTGGAAAGCAGCCTCCTCGCTACAGGAGCTTCTCTTCCTGGAGAAAGGAGCAGCCTCCTCCACCAAGTGGCCGCCAACAGACACGTCTGTACTAAAGCCGCGGACAGCCAGGGCCCAAGAACACTGACAACTCACACCGCCAGCCCAGTGGCGGGTCCTGGACAGTGATAAGTCTGTGGCACAACCAGGACAGATGCCTCTTCTGACAGTCCCGCAGTTTGGCAATGATGTGATGTGTGCTGACAGCACCCTGCCCTGTATCTTTAACAATGAAGGCTGCAGTCTTGTGGCCAGCCTTTTATTTCACAAGGAAAGGGAGGAAGGAGAAAACAACACTGTTGATGAGAGAAGACCAGAAAGGACAAGAGCTGACAGTTCTGCTGCCGAAGAGGACCCTGTGCAGTCTTTCCACCAGCTACCAGTTCTCTGCCTGCCAGAGCCAAAGGGCTCTGCTACTACAGGTCCAAGCAGCACCCATTCAAATACAATCCAAGAGCTATGGCACAGTAAACCTCTTCATTTGCTTTAAAATCTGGGCTGCAATACAAGAACCCTTCTCACACCCTCTGAGCACTTCTTTAGGTGACACCCAATTCTTTCATTATGTGCACACAGATAACACATCTACTTGTTTCCTGGCTGCCTCCTCCTTGGTTGACTTTCCCAGATAATCTTTAACACTTCTTCCCCTGCACTTGCCAGCAGCATTACTCACACCCTGGAGAGAACACGGATGAGAAGCTAAGACTGGTCTCCCATTCATGCAGCGGGCCCCTGTTCTGCTCGAAGCACCTTGACAGGAAGCCTGCAGCCGTGACAGCACGTGTGCCCTGACTAACGACGTGCTGTGCTCCACCCTATGGCCTCATTCAAGAGGAGTCTCGAAAGTGGCAGCCAACAGCTTCTCCCGTTTCCTGTTCCCCTCTGGGCTGAAGGACGGTGCGAGGGTGTAGCCCCCAGCCGCGCGTAGTGGGAAACAGGACAGCTCTGGAAAGGACGTCACCCTCACTGCTTTATTCTGCGTCACCCCCACAGCTACAGATGAACATCCCCACCTCACTCAATAAAGGCTGCCTAAGGTCACACTGCTCTGCAGCCAACGGGGGTGATGGAAACATGGGAGTCTTTGCTAAGGAGACAGAGAAGGGGCAGGTCAGGCAGGGTGCACCCCTCGGCCACAGGACACTGACGTGTTCAGGACGTAAAGCACGGTGTGAATGATGTACGGGATCAGGTGGATGTTGCTCTCCCGGCCGCCCCCGCCGGTGTCCGCACTGAATGACTGCTCCGTGGCGAAGCGCAGGAACAGCAGCTTGATGTCGTGGATGTTGAGCTGGTGCGTGGGCTCCCGCTGGCCCGTGCATTCCTGGAGGTAAGTGTTGTGCCTAGGGAGAAGCAGCACAGACCCTGACGCTGGGGAAGCCCAGGACACTGGGAGGGGACCCTCTCGACCCGACCTGATGGCCACAGGTTCACAGAGGGAGAGAAGGAGAAGCAGCGATGAGAACGGGGACCGAGCCAGCAGGCACGCAAGGCCACAGGACGTTTTCAGTTCCTCTGTGGCTGGATGTGAAGCTCCTCCAGGCTACGTGAGAAGCCGCCTGGATGGCCTGCTTCTCTTTTCCTTTCTTTCCCACTGTTGTTAGACAGGATCTCACCGAGTTGCCAAGCTGACCGAGCTCACAATCCTCCTGTATCCCACCCCCGCAGAAAGCTAGGATTCCAGGCATGTGCCACAAAATGTGGCATTTATCCGTTCTCACCGACCGGGCGATCTATCCTTAAGAATGACCTCACCTTCCAAGTAAGTTTTGCTGAAGTCAAACTGCAGTCCTGGCTACCTGGGCCTGCCTCTTATTAACTGGGTGAGTTCAAGTTAACTGCTCAACCTCAATTCCTTCAACCGTACGATGTAGAGAAGTGTAACACAAGGGAGGCATTTCAATACGAAACATGCTGCCCACTGTTACTTTATCACTGTTACTACCAGGTGGCTGGTTTATGGTAAGCAGCCTTTCATCCCTGAGCCTTAAAACAGGACTTGGGAAGGGCAAACCACTCCACAAGGCCCTACCTAGACACAGGACCTCAGAGAAGCTTCACCTGGCCCAATATGGATTTAGAAGAACACAAGGACCTTGAAAGGAGTCTGGCCACTAAGCCTTCATTATTTAAACATCAGAGCCATATACTGTAAAAGTGAATTCTGGGAAATTCTGGCTTAAGGACCACGGTGAATGTCATAAAATCAACAATGTAGGAGACAATACAATCAAGGAAAACGTACACAGTACCTCACAAGCTATAAGGACTGATTTCTCTCTCTGTGGATGGGCCTCAGCGGGTCACTGACCACTCCTGACCCCACCCTCACCATCAGCTGTGGACAGCTACCCGGCAGAGCACAGAGACGTGGATGTCCAATGAAGGGGACCAGAAATGCTGTTACCAGGGGCAGGGTCCACGGCTGATCGTGCCCACATCTGCTGGCAATTCCCTCTTTCTGCTTTGGCAAATACTCCTCAACACTTACCTTGCCAAGCAAGTGGCAAAAGCTGATTCAGGGACATGGGGCCCCCAGACCGGAAGGAGCCCATTGCACTTAGTGCTGGCGTTCTGCAGGGCGGCGCTCTCCCACTCTTCTCGGCCTCTAGCCAACCTGGAAGAGGAGGAGAGCAGAGTCGAATGACTGGTGGAATTAACCCGGTAACCGGGCACCTGCACCCAGGGGTTGGGGCTCACAAATACTACACATGTGAGACCACACTCCTAACCCTGTGGAGAATCAGCTCTTTGTAACCCCCATACAGAAATGCTGGCTTCGCTAATTCAGGCAGGCAAGACTGATCTCACCAGCCTCAGGCCCAGCCTAACATATTTTTCTAATGTGACAAGAATAGCTCATGGAGGCAGGGATTTAGTTCAGTGCAGCTTCACCTGCCTCACAAGTGCAAGGTCCTGAGTTCAATCCCCAATACCAGGGGAAAAAAAAAAAAAAAAAAAAAAAAGTTCATGG
>NW_022900935.1:3440292-3470780 GCF_012274545.1 Fukomys damarensis
AAAAAAAAAAAAAAAAAGAATAGTTCATGGGCCTATGTGGTTTCAGGTAGAATACCCTGCCCCAGCCCCAAGACTGAGGAGCAGACTTAAAACCTCAGGGTTGGCATCCCACCCTCCGCCAGTCTGGACCTTGGGCGAGGCCCACTGCTCCCAGTAACAGAGCTGAAGCACATGAGAAAGGGGAGGTGCTGGGCAGCCGGCTGAAGGTGCTACCCTGCAAGAGCCCATGCCTACCTGACGGCAGCCAGGTGACAGTCATAGTGCACGATGTTGAAGTGGGACACGGTGCTGTACCCCTGCTGTTTCCGGGGCTTATTCTCCATCTCCTCCAAGGCCACCCGCTTAGTGAAAGTATAAATGCCCAGCACCTTCGTAGGCTGCAAAGACAACGTGAAAAGGAGCAGTGATGAGGAGAAATCCCGTCTCAGGCTGTGTGCGCCACAGCGGAGCAGGGAGGCCTGAGTATCTCCTTTCCCAGGTGATGCCTGGGATTCAAGTGACTTTAAGAAGGGAATTGCTTGGGAAACTGGGTACCCTGGTTTGATCAGGAATGGCTCCCCCAAAACTCACATTAAGGCTCCATTCCTCAGGGCAGTGCTGAAAGGTGCTGGGACCTTTAAGAGGTAATTAGGTCAGGGGGGCTTCACCTCGTTGAAGGGATTAACGCAGTTCTCTTAAGAGAAGTGTGTGAACTGAGCCTAGCACCTCTCCCGGCCATACCCTGCATACCCGCCTCTCCTCCACACACACCTATTGCCCTTCTGCCATGAGGTCCTTACCAGAAACCTGGCTGATTTCAGTAGCATGCACACGGACTTCCAGAACTGTGAGCTCAATAAACCTTTGCTTTATAAATTACTCAGTCTCATGCATTTTGCTATAGCAAGAGAAAACGGTCCAAGAGGTGGTGATAGTTGGTACTTGAGCACAGCCCAGTGAAAGGGGTTTGGGAGCAGCCAACAGGAGAGCTTGTGTAGACAGAGGCAGAGACACAAGCCCAGCCACCCTCCCTCTCTCTGTACTTCATCCATCTAGAAATGCAGAACACAGTGCCTTCTCAAAACATCACTTGCTTCTTTAAAGCTGCCAGGCGTGAGAAGGCTGCATTACAGCAGGACCAAAAGGGCTATTCCCCCTCTTCCACAGCCTGGGTGCGAGAACTGACTGTGAGCTGGACAGGAAGGGGCCATCTTCCAGGGCTTTGGTGGAGCAAGCAGGTCACCTGCCACTCTACTCCTTTCAGTGTAATCTAGCCTGGACTCTGAACTTCCCATTCATAGAGAATGGAAGGGGGTGGTGTTCTGAACACCCAGGTCTGGAGGCAAGATAGTGTTACCTGGAAATCTGGCTTCTCAAGTGCTCTTTGTTATCTTAACCACAGACTGGGACCTTTTATAGGTTTAAAGATACAACGACCCAGTTTCCATAAAGGTCTGAGAACAAGTCCTAGCTCCACCCCAAGGAATGCAGTGGGTGGCTCCTGTCCAGGATGACGATGGTATTCCCGAGTCTTTCCTACCTATAAAAGGGGGCATCTGGTCCTGTCAGTGTCCTAAGACATAAGTCTTGACTCCTGCCTATCTAAGAACAAGTGGCCTGAAGGAGAGGTGTTCCCGATAAACAGGACCAAACCAAGCCATCAAAGCCTACAGCCCAGGACCAATGGCTGCTCGGCAGCCATACCTGAAACTTGTACCCCTCCCTGCAGATGCAGCACGTGAGGCCCGGCTCCTCGATCAGCTCTTCCATCTGCTTCAGGAGTGCCGTCTTGGTTACCACCTGGCCCTTTTCGTTTGTCTGTGGGAGAAGCCAGGCAGTGTCAGAGGGAATTCCCACACCCACTCCCAGGCTAGCTTGGGGTCACCCAGGAACACGCACCAAGGTCTGTCACACAGAGAGGAAAGCCTTTCAGTTGTCCACTAGTGAGGGGAGAGGCCCAAATTCTTCTACTATCCTCCCCTTCCGACAGGAACCACTGAAGCAGAGGTAACCACCCAGTGGGAAACTGGCACATTACCACGTGCCACCAAAAAGGCCCCCTTTCTTTGTGCCAGTGATACCAGGTCTCAGCCAGGAAGGGCTGCTACATTCTGACTCAGGTGCTGTCCCCATGTGAGTGTCAGACTGCGCACAATGACAAGCCTCCAGCGGGGCTACTGCTTCCTTCTAGACAAGGAGACACACAGAGCCCTTTGTGCCAAACAGGCCCTGTTCACAGTCCTGCTGACCACTTACGGTGCTAGCTATGTGCCTCGGCCTATTTACTTTACTTTTCAGTCTGTTTCTTCATCTAAAAAATGAAGAGTAAGGTGCTCCAGCACAGTACCTAGTACACAACAAGCCCCCCATACATGAAGAGTATTCTCTTCATTTTTATTATTTTGGTAAACTTGCTAAGTTACTTAATCCTGAGTCCCATCTGTATAGCAGAACAATGGCCGTTACATCTCTTGAGGGTGCCCAGCACCCCTAGCCCTGCCCCTCTCTCTTGTCCTGAAGCACAGCAGCCTGGCCCAAGGCCATCTCCTCACAGAACTGGCCTTACCGTCATGCCCAGGGTGCCCAGAGCCTTCTGCCTCATTGCCATGGCCATGCGCTTCTTCTCAGCCCGTGTCTCTCTGCGGGCTGCATCAATTTTCTTATTTACATCAGGATGTTCCCGCAGTGCCTCCAGGAGGTTCTCTGCCAGAGTTCCAATGCCCTCATCGCTGGACACCTGCTCCAGTTTATGCAGGTTTGTGATGGAGTCTGTTCCGATCAGAACCTGCCAAGAGAGACCAGAGATTCACGCGTCCAACTATGTAGATAAGCCTTCTTCTTGGGAGCTCACAGATTTATAAAATCAAGTAACGTGCACGGTCTTAAACACCTGCCCAGCTGCCCTGAGATCCTTTGATTCTACACTGCAAGAGACACAGGCAAATGGAAGGTGTCCCTCTGTCACTGACCTCTGACTAGCTACTACTCTTTAGCTCTGGCATCCCCATGTACAAAACTGGGGATAAAACCAGGGTTGCTGTAAAGATTAAAAATTAGGTAACATGCAAAGATTCAACACAGTGAAGGGACCAACAGAAGACAGTCCACCCGGTAAGAGCAGCAGCATCTCCCAGGCAGAACAGGCCTTGATGCTCACAAGAGACTGTCCTAACTCTTTATCTGGGGCCTTTGGGCCACCAAAAGTGGGGGCAGTTTTCTCAACCTAGGGATACCAGAGGCACAACTACTACACATGGGAGTGGAGATAAGAAAACACTTTTATTTGGGGTTTCTTTTTTTCTTTTTTTTTTTTTTTTTGGTACCTGGGATGGAACTCAGGTTCTTGTGCTTGCGAGGCAGGCGGCGGAACCACTGAGCTAAATCCCTGGCCCAAGAAAATACTTTTAAACACAGATTATCAACGCCTGTGCTCAAGAAGGTTGAAACCACCACACTAAGGCCCACTGCTATTGGGAGGAGTGGGAAAGTCAGAACCCAAAGGCAGGTGCGGTCTGCAAGAGCCTTCCGGCTGAGCTCACCAGGCAGCACCCCACATCAATGAAATCCCCACACCCCTGCCACAAGCAAATTGATGGCAATTATTATATATTTGACAATAAAGTGAAAATAACAAAGCCAACTTGCAATGTGAATGCTCAGCAGTCAACTCAGATCATTTATTAGCTTGTAAATCCATTCTCACCACAGGAACACTTTAATTTTGTACCTCAGCAAAACCACATGTTAACTCATGTCTCACGCTCCCAAATGCTAAGCATGCACTTCAAATCTACAGAACTTCCCCACAGCACCGCAGACCTCCTGGGCATCTGGTGTGCAGTGTGAAGCGGTGTAGGTGCTTCCCTCACTGAGCTCATGTTCCAGCTGGGCAGGCGGACCACGCATCCGCAGCACATGCTAACAAGCTCTCCTCCCGTGAACTTCTGTGCCCTCCGCTCCCTTCAGGGGCGGCGCCATGCCCCTCATCACCCAAACCAGACAAGCAGCCTTCTTGTTTATCTACCTTCTTCGTTCTCTGTGTGCAATCCCCAAACCCTGTTTACTTTATCTCCCAGATCTCCGCTGAGTCTGTTCCCCAACCAGCCCAAGCTGCCACGTCATCCACCTCGATCACGATAAAGGCCACTCTGTCTCCCCTCCGGTCTCAGCTCTCTCCGATCTCTTCTCTGGGCTGCGGCGGGAGAACACCCGCGCTCCTCTCCAGGGCAAGTACACTCTGGACCCATCGTCAGCTCCACACCTTGCCTCCCACCCACGTCTGCTTCTGATTCTTGGATGGCTTCAACCTCTCTTCTCCAAGTCTCTGCAGGCAGCAAACCCTCCTCTCACAAGTCCAGCCCTCCTGTGCCCCTTCCATGCTGCCTCTGTCTTGCTCCTTAATCGTTCCACTGTGCTGACTCCATCTTGCGACCGACAGTGAGCTCCTAGCAGACACAGACTGGCTCAGCACCATCTCCTCAGCCCAGCTCTCAGTACCAGACACAAAGGCGCTCCACGAATGTGCTGGAACAAAAGCGAATGGCCAAAGGGTGCGCATCTAATTAGATAAACCTTATTCCAGAGAAAGCCATTCCATTTAGTAAGCAGTCAGCTGACTTGAGTTCGAAGTGTCTGCGCTGCCTCTGACCAAAGCACAGCTCTCCTTGATTTATTCCTATACGAAACAAGACTGTGGAAAGCAATGTATGTGAAGACTCTTACTATGAAAACTTATCTCCACTAAGGTATGCTAATTACGGCTATCTACTGAATCGAACAGAAGTTCATAACAACACAGACTTGAGTAAGACAACTGGAAGACTGAGACACCGTCTCGCTATGTAGTTCAGACTGGCCTTGAACTCATAGTGATTCTCCTGCCTCAGCCTCTTGAGGGCCACCACGCCCAACTGGAAGAATCTTTACTATCTTCATTACCACATTTTTGGAGCAAATTATCAGAACAGATAAGCAAGCGAAAAGGCTACATTCCACGTAGAATGTTATACAGGAAAAACCCCAACCTTAAAAACTCAAAATTCAGTTTTAAAAACATTAAACAATCCACTCAGAAAATGGGCAAAAGACATGAACAGACAACTCACTGCAGGAGAGACACAGATGACACACATGACAAGATGTCAACACCATTAGCCACTAGGGAAAAACAAGTGAAAAACACAGTGAGATGTCACTGCACACCTTCCAGGGCAGCTCCAAATTAAAATTAAAGACAGCCCCCAATGCTGGCAGAGACGCAGAGAAACTGGGTCACCCAAACATCGCTGCTGGGAATGGAAAATGGTGCAGCCACCCCAGAAAACCATTTGGCAGCTGATTATAAAATAAAACGTGCAACTATTATACAACTGAGCAATTCCTCTCTCAGGTTTATCCTGGAAAATAAACACTTACATTCACTCAAAAACCTGCATTTCACTGTTCATAGCCTCTTTATTAAGTAACAGCCCCAAACCCGAAGCAATCCAGTTGTCCTTAATGGGTAGGTAAACAGACTGGGCTTTGTCCCTACCACAGGACATCACTAAGCAATAAAAAGGAACACACTATTGCTACATGGAAGGACCCGGATGAATCTCTGCAAAACTATGCTGACAAAAGCCAATTCTGAAAGACGACATGGTGTACAATTCCATCTATACAACGTTTTTGAAATGACAACATCTAGCAATGGAGACCAGATCAGTCAGGGGTTCATGACCGCAGCACAGGGCACACAGATTTGGCTGCAAAAGGGCAAGAAGAGTGATCCTTGTGGTGACAAAACTGTCCTGCATCTTGACTATAACAATGTCAACATTGGTTGTGATATGTGCCATGGTTTGGCGAGCTGTTACCACTGGGGGAGACTGGGTCAAGGATACAAATGATTTTCTCCGTATTATCAACAACTGAATATGAATCTATAATTACATGAAATAATCTAGCCCTGGTCACCAGTCCGGGGCCAGTTGGGACCTGTGACAGTCAGTAGACCTCTCCAGTAGGGAGAGATCAGGATTGAGCTGCAGAGTGGAAGGGGCGACACCCCCTGGGCACATTTTTCAGCTATTCTCAGGCAAAAGAAAACGGTGGCAATGGTACTATAAATGTCCAAGGACTGGCCAGAAACTCAAACTGTTTTGTAGTCTGGTCCACCACACCCTCACAGTTCAACTGCTGCATGGAAGAACCATGAGATAATGCAGCTCTGCTTAAGACTGAGCAGACGGAATCACAGATGTCATTTACTCCCCTCTGAACACAAACACAGAGAAGAGCTACATGACTCCTCGGAGTGTGAGTTCCTTCTGCTCAGGTATCACACAGTGGGGCGAGTTCCACCTCAAGGTGAAGCAGGTGGCTCCATCTGCTCAGTCCCCGGTGGGCAGAAGGGAATGTGTGACTCCCTCCGATTACATGTCCTGTCTTCAGCAGAGGGCCCAAATGCATGCTAGCTCCTCACCTGAGTGGCAGGGTGCTGGATGGCCAGACCCCAAAGAAGCCGCAAGATAAATGGCAGGGCTGGGCGAGACAAAAACTTTTTCCAGATGTCAGCATCCAAACTGCAAAACCAAGGGAGACAGGGATATTAGCAGGACCTGGAAGCCAGTCAATGATTCCGGCTCATCAAAACTGCCCATGGTTACTTAAATGTGGCCCTCCAAGAGGGCTGTAAAGAACCACCTCAGCTGAGAAGCCAGACAGAAATGAGTACTCTGGGCAGACACCAGAAAGCTGCCATCCTTTCTCCACAGCTAAAAAGGCTCTTCAGGCAGTGAGCAGCCACCCTGACAGTTTCCAGAAGAGGCAGGTCCCAAAGAGGGCAAAGAGCCAGTAATTTACTCCCAGGCACACACACAGCCCGGCACCACGGTGAGGATGGAGCAGGCGGAGGGACAGAGGGGTGCGCCAAGCGCTGAGGGAGGGACCCTCACTTCTTGGCACTGGGGATGTGCTTCTTCATGTAGTCAAGTGCGTTCTGGGTGATCCCCTTCTGGAGGATCAGATCCTTCAGCTGATGCCCGTTGCTGTTGTTCTTTATGCCTGCTGCTATTTTGCAGAAGCAGTCCAGGAAGACTTTGTCATCACCACTGTGATCTTCATCATACCTAGGAGAGAGGACAGAATCTGAAGGTGTAAAGACAGAACGAAAACCCATCACAACGTCTTCTTCATTAACAACTGTCACCTACTGGACTTAGTCTAAACTCCGACTGCATCATAAAAGACCTGTGGCCTGGCTCCTGCCACTCTCCCTGTTGCCACTTATGTGCCTACATTCACGCCGCTCTTTTGCAGTTTCAGGCTTCTGGGTATGTGGCTCCCTCTACCTTGTCATACCCATCCCCAGCCCACCAACCATTTCACCGCCTGTCTGGCCAGTTGGTACTTAACATAATATATTTCAGTCACCGCCTCCCCCACTAGATGGAGCCCTCTGTCAGCCAGAACAGGGACACAGAACTCCAGAAGTTTGGGGATTTCTTCCTTAGCCTTCCACAGACCTAGTTCAGGGTTTCTGGGGGGACTCTCACTTAGCCATTGGAAGCCCCGCCACGTACTTATCAAAGTTGCAGTATGGTTTGAACCGCTCCACCAGGATCTGCATTTTCTCCACTTCTCCAAAGGAGAGGTATGGGATGATGCGAAGCAGGCCCTGGAGGACACTGGGGTTGGAGCGGACAAAGGTACTATTGATCTGGTCCAAGAGCATCACAAGCTGATCCTTGTCACCCGTCAGGAGCAGGTTGCCCTGAAACACAGAAGAGGGCAGAGGTCAGGACTGTGGCGGTAGCCAAGAGCTGACCCCAGAGGTCATCCATTCCCACCAGACACTGAACTGTTCTCAACACCTCCCGGGCAATAATAAACAGGACGTACTGTACTTCATGAGGTAGTGTCTAAGTTTCAATGATGGCATTCTTCACAGTCTTAGGAGGTCAACAAATACACCAATCCAATCTCCCCTAACCCCAAGAATGCAAACTGCTGGACAAGTCACCTGGGCCTACCTCCAGCCAAATCACCAGCCACAGTAAGAATGGAGGAAGTCACAAGTACAGAAAGTGGAGAGAAAACAAACTGGAGGTTGGAGAGCTGGGTTCTGGACCTGACTCCACCAGCTACACATTGTGTAAGACACTGAACAGCTCACCTCACCTCTCAGGGCGTGGCGTTTCCTCGCCTGTGAAAGGAAGGACTGAACAAAGGCTCCTCTCTAACAGCCAGGACATGCCTGATTTCGTCAGTGGGCAGCTTCAGAGCGAAAGAACATCCTTAGCAGTTCTGTTCCCTAAGCCCAAAGATTTCAGGCTCCAATGCAATGAGGTCATTAGTTAAGTGTTGCCCTACCTCTGAACTGAGCAGATTCTGTCATTCTGGGTTGAGCTCAGCTAGATACCAACAAGCCAACCACTGGCACAGACACAGCGCAGCCTCCCAGTGTCCGCAGGGGTGGAACTGGGTCCTACTCACCTTGTCCTCACTCAGGGGTTCAGCGTTGGACTCGTCCAGAATGATCTCCATGATGCTAAGCACTTGCTCGGCCACAGCCGCACCCCCACTGTCCTTGCTTTCTTGCTCAGCTACCAGGGCCTGCGAGACCAGACCAGACGCTGTGAGGATCTCACCACAACCACTCACTGCTAAGGCACTTGCTGCCCTGTGTTCTTACTTCCCGCAGAATATGTGCGGGAGCATGTGCGCGTGTTCTCAGAGGGAGACAAGCGGGTGGATGTTTTTAAAGATGGTGAAAACATGAGATTACAGGCCTCCGCCTTGGCTGGCCCAAGCAAAGAGAGAGGCACTATTTTCTGACTGCTGTGGAATCTGGGCTGTTTCTGGGACTACGTTCCTCTCATCTCTGATCTCAACCAGGAAAGGGACAAGGAAACGAGGATGCCACGGCAGCAGCAAGGGCATGAGTTAGGAGAGGGCCAGGAGAGGCCGTAAGTCCACTTCACCCAGGTCTAGAGCTGACACGTCTGCCTACCCAGGACCACAGAGGCTCCCCTTCACCATCTGCAGCCCACACACGTTACCAAGTTCAGAGTCCCCAGCATGACGTTCAAAGTGTTCATTTCCAGCTTGACCAGCTGCTGCCGGTTGACTTTCACCTTCACACAGTAACTGAACAATTTCAGCAGCACCTGACAAGAGAAGCCATTCAAAACCCATGAGACCGGCTGGGCATGGGGGCGCACACCTGTCATCCCAGCACTCGGGAGGCTGAGGCAGGAGGATCACTGTGAGTTTGAGACCAGCCTGGGCTACAAAGTGAGTTCCTGGTCAGTCTCAACTACATAGTGAGACCCTGTCTCAGAAAACAAACAAAAAAAACCAAAAACAAAACCCATGAGACCATCTGTGAGTGAAGGATGTGAGGACCAGCAAAAAAACGATGTCTAAGAGGGGTCGAGCAACAATGCAGTGGGCAGTGGGGGAAGTGATCCTTCAGGGGCATGTCAGGTGGCTGGGCTCTAACAGCCAACTGGCGTTTTCAATGGCACTATTCTCCACAGCTCAGCCCCGGGAGCTGGGTACATCTCCATCACCCCTGGCAGGGACACTGGTTTTGTTTTCTTTTGTGGTACCAGGGACCGAACTCAGGACCCTGTGCTTCCAAGGCAGGTGTGGCACTACTGAGGTAAATCCCCGGCCCTAGGGACACTAGCTTCTAATGGGGTAGGTGATGGTCCACTATCTGAACTAATGGTAAACAGAACGACCCTAAAACCTGTGATGTGGGGAAGTGCAGAACCAGAAACGATGTATCCATCCTCATGTATCCTGGTGACAACAGTACTAAAATATGTGCGGGGCCTCTGGAATCCTCTAATTCTGACTACTGAGATAGGTGGATGAAACCCCAAGCAATTCCTACAATATGAGAAGTGAGTTACAATACAAAATCCATTTAAAAAGCAAGCATAAAAACTAATGATTGACACGAACGCAAATGTTTGATGAAAGACAATCAGACATCAGCTCCACAGTTGAGTAAAGAGGTACCAGAGAAGGCTGCCACACACTGGCTTTCCAGGGGAGTGGGCTGGGGGACACGAGGTGGGGCTAAGATGCAGAGAGTTTAGGAAACTGCCAGGTCCTTCCCTATTTACACTGGTCCACAGCACCATGCTGCCCTCTAGGGTTAAGTGGCACAATGGCCACAGCTTGGTGCCACAGGGGCCTCACCAAGTGCAGAAAGGCTGTATCCCACCTTACTTCCAAAACTCACCGTGAGAAGGTGGCGTCCCTGCTTGAAGTCTCTGATCCCTGCCAGTCTGTGAAGCATGCATTCCAGGCCACCACACTGGGCCATCACCCCAGCCATCTTATACACTTCTTCTTCATCCTCTTCTTCATCTGGGGGAGAAGGGAGGCCAAGAGGAACAGAGGGAGGCGAAGACGGGAATAAAATAGAGTGCCCCGAATGTAACAGACAGCTCTCTTTATGCTGAGAGCTGATGGCCCCTTTCCCTGTCACCAATAACGATGCAGCCAAGGTGTGGGGTTGTGGCTCAGGGGTAGAAGGACATGCCTAACGTAGGAGAGGTTCTGGGTTCAACCCTGAGCACCACATTAAAAAAAAAAAAAGCTGGGCCAGGGATTTAGCGCAGTGGTGCTGCCTGCCTCGCAAGCGCAAGGTCCTGAGTTTGATCCTTGATACCACCATAACTAACTAACTAACTAAATAAATAAATGCCAATAAAAGGGGTCAACAACGGACACTAAATTACACAAGCTCATTTCCAACAGCAGATTTTCTTAATGTTTAGGTCAATTAAAATTATTTACTCAAACAGGAAAATATAAGCACCTACTACTGCCAATAGAAAATAAAGATATTAAGCTAAAAATAAATCTGAATTGAAACTTAGTGGAGCTAATTGCACTTTTCCCCTAAAAGCTTGTTTCCAACCCTGAGAGGTAGCTGCACCAGGCCACTGATGCCTATATTCTTCCTCTGTCGAGGCAGACTCGAGAGCCTGAGCTAGAGCACAGGATGTGACTGCTCACGCGTCCCAAAGCCCAAGCCCAGTGTGCAGTGCTGTCTGTGTAAGGACTGTACCTGTGGTGGAGTCCAGGGACTCTATGAACTCCTCAGTAGCATCACCCAGCAGGCCGCGCATTCGATAAACAATCCTCATGGGCTCTCCCTGAGCAGAGAAAGTTGGAGAAAGGTACTTATAAACAAGTTCAGAGAAAATGCAAAGGACTCAATACTTGGTCTCACTTCATGCTTCAGCAACATGAAGAGCCTCTATTTTTCTATGAGCTCTGAACCGTATCTTCCAGATTGCAAATGTACTGAAATCCCTTTAGGAGAAAGGAGGCGTGTCCACTACAGGCTGAGCATCACACGAAACACCTTTCAGACAGCACCCATGGCCTGACGTTAATGGTTAGAAACAAACCCCTCGAGAGTCCCCAGTGGCAGCTACTGCACTAGGCAGTCTGGCATGGTGTCAGTATTGGTTTAGAGATGATAAGCAGAAGCTTCGAGTCACACCCTGGGAATTAAACAGAAAGTGGGTACCACCCCAGTGCCAGTCACCAGCCTCCAAGCCAATGCAAGGCTCCAGGAGGAGCCTGAAAGGAGAGAGCCCATCAGAGATGCTACATCCAAACACGGGAAACCCAGCGGAAGGTGCTGAGAGAGAACAGCCACAGACAAAGACGTAAACATGAGAAAGTGGCTAGAGACAAGCTGTGTATCGGGGAAAAGGAGGCAAAGTTGGAACAGAGAATTCAAAGCCCAGATAAAAAGCTACCACAGGTAGTTGTAATCCCAGCACTCTGAGGCTGAGGCGGGAGGAACCCAAGTTCTATCCAAATCTGGGCAGCTTAGTAAGGGCTTATCTCAAAATAGACGGACACACAGATGGGACTGGTAGGCAGCTCAGTGTGAAGGGCCTTGGTTCAATCCCTAGCACTGTACCAAAAACAAAACACAAACCACCACAAACTCTAGACTTTGTCAGAACCCCTCAGTGGTTTAAACACACTAATATAAGGAGCAAATGATTTTCAACTTCTTTTTTTTTTTTAAGTACTGGGGATTGAACTCAGGTCCTTGTGCTTGTGAGGCAGGTGGCGGAACTACTGAGCTAAATCCCTGGCCTGATTTTCAACTTCTATCTTGCTCTGTGACTCAAAGGGGAGACGGCCACATGTATTCTTTGGTTCACTACCACTGTTTACAAGGATGCCCTGATACGCTTGGTCTTAATTTTTTTCTGCGCACCCAGGATTAAAGCTATATAAATCTATTTAGAGGCTCACACATCAACATGTCAGTAGCAAGATGCAATGGCTGGGACAGTCTTCTGCATATCCCTCCGGCAACAGAGTAACAGGGAACAGGATTCCCAGCACAATGGAGGACAAACACAAAGAAGAGAAGCAAAATATACAGGAAAAATTGAAGGCCAAAACGTGCAAACAGTGTAATGCCAAAATATTTCCTTAAACTCCACAGAAATATCTGGGGACTAAGTATAAAACATTTGCTATACTTCACTGGCATGCTGGTTTGTTGTAATTAAATTACGTATTTTATTGTTACTAAAGACCTCCCCCCAATGGAAAAGAAAGGGAAAGGAATGGGAACAGAGGAAAATGCAGAAGAAAAGGTCACAAGGAGAGAGGCACTAAGAAACTCCTCCTCCATACTGCCTGAATAATTCCCCAAGCAGGAGAACAGGATGCTGTTCCTACCACAGCTGGGCTGAAAACATTCTGATAAATGAGTGCGCCCACAGGAGCTCAGACCGCATCTCAGGCATTCCCATCACAGCACATGCTCAGAAACAACTGCCTGGCCTCAGATCCTGAGGTTTGAGAACTTGTACAGATCAGTCTATGCTCTGCACAGACAGCAAACACCTCATGCTTTCTTTTTGTTTTTGGTACAGGGGACAGAACTTGGGACCTTGTGCTTGCGAGGCAGGCAGTGGCACCACTGAGTTAAATCCCCAGCCCCTCATGTTTTCTTGAAGCTCTTTGATCTTCGCAAGGCACCTCCAAAGGTGGACAGGATGAGTGATGCTCTCTCTACATGACCTAGACCCTGCCGGGTAAGTGATGAACAGTGGTTCCTCCCAGTGCAAGTCTACATAAGTCAGAAAAGGAAATCCACACCCCAAAGCAAAGAAACAAGCACATACCTCATTTGTGGTACACCAGACCTTCTTGTAAACCTCGGCCACAGGAAGGTCCAAACTAATGATTTTGTTGTTCACTAGGAGCTGAAGAGAAAAGCAGATGAAGCTATTATTCCAAATAATTGTAAGAGGCAAGTTTCAAGATCAAAGGACACTTTATGCAGTGGTTCATAATTTTTGTGAGTCACAGACCTCTCTGTCATTAAACAGACGCATACATGTGCACAATACAGCATTCTGTGCACATTTTCAGGGACAAATGCCCTTAACCCAACCAAGGACTCTAACTTAGAAAACCCTGCCAAGGACCTCCTACCTTGAGCCCATTTCAGACTTAGCGTCAGAAAGGTAAGTTTTTCTTATTCACCCAATGAGCATGGTAACACTAGACTCCAGAGGTTGTCTGCCAGAAGGGATCAAACACAGAGCCATAAACCTGGACAGAAGCTAAAATGCCAAGACTCTGAGAGCTTTATTGATCTGAAAATCTCTGCCAGAAGCAACAATAATAAAAATCAGTCTGTCTTGACCACAAACAGCCATTAACCAGTTGTTTAATCCACGCCAGGCAATGGGCAGAGTCCTTCACAGGTAATTAACCTTAATACCAGGCAAGGCAAGAAGGCAGGAATCATTACCCCGATTTATAGATAAGGAGGCTGAAGCAAACTACCTGCCCAGAGTTAATTAGCTACTAAGGAGAAGCCCCTGGATTTGATCCCAGCCCACGTTCCCCAGCAGACAGCCTTATGTCATTACCTCCATCCCGCTGTCATCCTCTAGA
This sequence comes from Fukomys damarensis, assembly GCF_012274545.1. Lineage (NCBI taxonomy): Eukaryota > Metazoa > Chordata > Mammalia > Rodentia > Bathyergidae > Fukomys > Fukomys damarensis. Next base: position 3,454,225 of record NW_022900935.1, read on the forward strand.
AGAGCCACCAAGTCACAGTCCTGGCAAATCTTGTTTTTTATATCCCTCATAAGTGGCCCGATGCCTGGCTCATTGCTGCTGTATGGGTTCCCAGGCATCCGGCCCTGTAAGAAGTCTTCTTGTTGGGGATCCTTCTCCAGGGTCACAAAGAACTCAGTGACTTCATTCTCCTCCTGTAGGACAGAGAGAAGGACGTATCAAAGAGGATGGCAGGCAGAGACTGACATCATGCTACCTTGTTCCACAGGTACTCTTGAGAGGAACATGCCAAATGCGCCAAGCCCTTCCATTTAAAGAGATAAAGGACAGGAAGGTCGGAGATCTTTCGAAATAACCAAATAATCTAAGCAGGCTTAACTGTCAAGCATCTCCTCCGTGGACTGGGAAAGAAAGCCTAACACAACGAGCAGATGAAGAGTGACATATGCTCGTCTTGTGTAATCCTCATTTGTGACCAGATGACTGCCACTCATGACCTGAAGTTGAGGTAGGTTTTACTCTATGACATAACCCAGGGGGAAGTCCAACCCGATGATCGCTCATTGGTAACTGAAGATACAGGGATCTTCCATTCCTCCTCAACAGCAAGAAGAGATTCTCTGGATCATACTATGCTTGCATACAGCTCAGGCAGGAGGAAAAAAGACATATACACTGCATGCATACACAAAATGGGGAGTGGGGGCAGTGAGAGGCATGAATGTCTTCACACTGTAGCTCAAAACTGCATCTCCTGCAATGGGCTGGGCTGATGAGCAATGAGAGAAGTTGGCAATGGGAGGTCAGACCTAGCTTTAAAACAAAAGATTAATCATGACCTTGAATCTAAGAAATAAGACCCAGCAAGATCCCATCATTAGGAACAGCAAAAATTATGAGGTTGCTTTTGTTTCACACAGTGGACCTTCCTTAAGTGCGGACTGAAAGATCACAGCTGGTACGATTCCCCATGACTACAAAGAATCCTCAAGAGGGCTTTGGCAAACCCGTGGGAGCGCCTCACTGCTTACGGGATAAATGATGCTGCAGAGCCTCTCAAAGATGAACACAGGAGTCCGGTAGTCATCCAGATTGTAGCGCTTAGCTGTCTCGATGCACACGGCCATGAAAGCCTTGGTTTCTGATTCTGTACCTGCCAGAAATCAAAGAGGCCAAGTTACCTACAGAAGAACTTCACTCCCATAAATCTAAATGAGATTTTTCAAGGAAGTGTGACCACTGAAATGTTCTGTGTGCTAAGTCTTTAAATGTTCTCCGTGGCAAAATCAACAGTTCACTCGGGAAGCAGAGGCCACTTGACTTTCCACTCAGGCCACATTCTATCACAGATTCTCCATCCCCACATCAGCATAAGGCACCGTGCTCAGCTGTGTGTCTGGCTCTCTCGAGACACAAGCTCCTTAAGGAGAGAGACTATGCTTACTCAAGTTGGTATCCTCTTCCCAAAACAAGCTCTCAGAAAAATGTCGAATAACGCTAGTTATAGTCCAGTCAAATAAAAAAGGAGTTACAGTTTGAAGCTTCTGTCTAAAAACCACGCAGACTGCCCTCTACAATCTAAGAGACAACTTCAAGTCACGTGATGGGAGAATTTGGGTCTTTAAGAAGGTGGCACAAATGATGAAAATGGCACCAGGACTTGCATTTGGGCAACAGAGCAAACAGGGTCCCCGGATCTCCTCCCCACTTCCACCACTTACAAACAATTTAAAGTGCTGAATAAAATGTGTAAGCAGATTGCTACACTAGTGAGGAATTAAAAACCAAAATCATAGGGAGATAAGTGAAACACTCAAGTAGTTTTTGCTTTGAGCTTGGGTTTCCACAACTACCAGCTTCTGAGAGCTGGCTATAAGGCCCTGAGTCTGACAAAGTAGAGTCTAGCAGGAGCCACCCTCCACAGTGTGTGCGCACATACTTTCTTTCTCTCTCTCCCGCCATCCCAAAAGAGCTGCCCTCTTGGTGGAAAGGTCACCAGAAATAACAGTCCCTTACACCCAACCAAATAACGGAGAGCAAGCACTTTGTCTTTGCTTAAAACATAGCATCGAGTAGGGGGACAACCTCTGGACTGACAGAAAGCTCTCCATCCTCAGAGGCTTATGGCTCAAACCTCACACTGCTTAGGAAGTCTGACCCTCAGAACTTTACCGACGGCAGCCCTGGGATGCCACAGAGAAGCAGTGACAAGCTGTCTTTGGAGAAACCCACCTTTGAGCAGTTTCTAAAGAACATTCACAATAAGCCTCAGAAATAAGGCCACACTAAAAAAAATCGTAAGATACAAGATAACGTAAGGTGCCATACAAGAACCTATACAACAAACAGCCAGATCAGATTCCTAAATGAGCCAGGTGTGGTGGTATATGCCTGTATCTCAGCACTCTGGGAGGCTGAGGCAGAGGATGGAAAATTCAAGTCAAGCCTCAGCAAGAGATGACTTAGCAAGACCCTGTCTCAAAAATTCAACCACCAACAAACAAAAAAGTAAAAAGGCCTGGGGATGTAGTACACTGAGAAGGACCTGAGTTCAATCCCCAGTAATGAATGAACATTTACCCCCCCAAATTGTAGACCTAACAAACACAAACACATTTAAATGCTTAAAGACTACAAAAGGGGTGGGGAATGTAAATAAAAAGCATAGACTACAAAATCTAGAACTACAAGCAGTCAATGGTAGATTATACAGATTATACACAATGAAGAAAATAAGAAGGAAGTGAATAAATTAACCAAACTGCAGCACAAGTAAAACTACAAGATGAACACTATGAAAGAGAAGAAAGATGAAAGAGTAGGAATGGAGTTCCACGAAGAAAAGAGAAGACAACAGAACAGAGGCAATTTAAGTCAATGGCTGAGAATTTTCCAGACTAAGAAAGACCCCAATCTGAGAGACCCTGACCCTTTCTGCTCTGAGTTGAACACTTAAGTCCAAATGGACTGAGCCCGACTCTAGGATTCTGAACTCCAAGATGCACTGCTCTTGAGAGGTAGGTTTCTTTCCCTGAGTACACGGAGCTGTTCATCTCCCCTCCAATCCAGAAGGAGCCTGTGGGCATGGGCTCCAGGCTACCTGTAGTCATGTCCTCCAGCATCTCCAGCAGCATGTCCTGTGTCTCATCGATCAGCTTGGTCCTCTGCACCACCAACTTCCGCAAGCACAGGTATCCATTCAGCACAGTACCTACCAAGCGACTTTTAAAGTGCCTTTTGATGGATTCCACCTCAACAAAGGAGGACAGAAGGCCTGTGGGGACAAGAGTAAGTTACTGCAAGCATTCTGGATGAGAATATAAGCCAGGGAAGGTCGGTGTCATCGAAAGAGTATGAGCATACTCTATTGCACATGGCACAGAGCAGGTGCTCAACAAGTCAAGCTGGTGTGCGGTGAACAGGAGCTCTAAATGCAAACCTATCAATGAGGAGACAAATACAGAACTTAAATCTGCACTACAGTCACCACACAAAGGAAGGGTCCACCCAGCACCTGGAAACTAAGGGTCATTCCTTAAAATACATCCAGGATGTTCTAACAGAAGGGCTGGCGGTTTTCTCTACCTGTGAGACTCTTGAGGGCATAGCCCTGCTGCAGATCCGTGCTCAGGGTAGCCTCTTCCAGGGCCAACAAACGGGCTATTTCCTAAACAGGATAACAAGCACAGTGTGACAGCACTGCCAATGGTCCCAGTCACCTCGGAAGCTTGCAGCACCAACAAACGGCATTCAGTCACATCTGCTTTTTCTAATCCTGTGGAACTCCCTTCCAAGGAGCAACGACAGCTGTGCTGCTAAGGGGCTGTCTAAAACCTAGAAATAGCCTAAATGCTCCCAACGGACTATTACAGCTACATGACAAATACAACAGTCTTAAAAATAAAATTCTGAACTACCACTTCTCAGCAAAAAAGAACTCTGCAAAGTGCATGTTACAACACAGGAAGAAGAATGAGAAGGAGAATACCTTCGTGATGAGGTTGCCCACATAGGGCAGGACGCCCCGAGCTGCCAGGTAGACCTTCCAGTGTGGCGAAGTGATGAGCTTTTGGTAGAGAGCCAGGTACTCAGCAGCACACTCCCCAGCTATGCTCAGCTCGTCCAGGTAACTGCCACGGAGAGACAGGGGACCGCTGGCGAGGCCTACCAGTTCACCAGTCCCACGAGTCCGACAGGTCCCTCTTCCAGACCTTCAGCTGTGCCTCTCTTTCCCCTTCTTTTATGGGCATTTGAGAAACCCCCAACTTCCCACCCCTGGGAAGAATTCAGAACACCAGGTGCTCTTGAGTTGGACTCTAAGCATCTTATTTCAATGCTTATTATCATGAGGATTACATAAAGGATGCTAATCATTTATATGCCCTTAAGATCTCAGTAAATATTGAGATTTGCTATTGCTACTACTACCACAAAAATGCAGCTTTTCCACGCTGTGCTGTATTTGAGGTAAGGAACGAGATGGAGTGCTCTCCACCACATGGGTGCTCTCCCAGCCCTGGTCTGTGCGGTCCCCTGGGAAGGAGGGAAAAGCTCTAGATGAAACCCAACCACCCTTCTCCGGCCCACTCCCACATGGTACCTGGTGAGGAGGTCAAGGACCTGCTGCTTGCGGCTGGGGATGGTGGCTAGAGCTTCCACGATGGTGCAGGCTGCCTGACGTGCAGCCTGTGTTGCGGGAGTGAAAAGCACCTGCAGGACATGGGAGAGGAGATGAAAGGCCCAGCTCAGAGGCCCCTGTCCTATCAAGACCCAGCAGTGCAGTCAAGTGCTACTCATCCAGAAGTTCTCTGGAAATTGTCCTGGGAAAGGGCTCAAGATCCAAATCAGGAGCTAACAGGATCCAGCTGTTGCAGACCGAGAACGAGACTATAAAAGAGCCTCGCTTCTTCAGGGAGATTTCCTCACATGATTTGCAGAACACACCTACAATGTCTGACTGGGGAAAGTCAAGCAAACACTTTCCTTAGCAAAGACTCTGGTAATTATTTTTTGGGAACATTTGTAAAAGGAATATTTTCATCTAATGTAAACTAAAGATTTCTCATTTAACATATAATTTTAATTCTTTAAAGCCTTACCTAGGTACGAAAAAGAGGAGGGAAGAGGCGGGAAGGAGGGAGGGACAGCAAACATAAAAGGCAAAAGTAGGAAAAGGGGGCAGAGTTGAAGTTTGGGTCCTGCATGGTGGAAGGACAGAGAGCAGAAGGAGCTCGATGAGAAAGGCCGAGGAAAGTTCTGTCTGGGCCAATCCACTGTGCCAATAGGTGCGGACAAGGACCTTTACTACTTGGAAAGAAGCAAGGACACCAAAGAGAAACAAGAGCACGCAAAGCAGACACACCGGGAAGAGCAGACACACACTGCTCGGCGCCTGAGGTCAGGGCCCGGCAGCCGAGGGCCCCAGGATTTGGCACTCACTTGCCGCAGCCAGTTGTTATGCCCCAGTTTGAGATCCAAGGGGGTGGCCCTTTTTCCCCGGCGGCTCAGGAACTGCTTCCACCTCCACACGTACTTCTCGGTCAGATAGAGATGGCGGAGCTCTGACTTGCTGGGAGACTTCCCATTATCATCTAGCCCTGCAGGCCGAGGGTTTCGGGGATAGGTAAGTACAAGAGTGACAGGAACAGGGGGGCTGCTAGGACAGGGGCGGGAGGCAGTTCCCCACATCGGGGAGAGACACGCACCTCTGATGGGAAGACACTTCTTCCAGGCTTCGTAGGACGCCTTGCTATCTCTCTTGAGCCACAGCTGAGCCTGGGCATGGATCTCGTTGCAGTATGGCTTCACTGTGGTGAGGGCCTCAACGGGGACATCCTAGAGGAGGTAAGTGGAGCCTGGCGGGAGCTCGAAAGCACACCCGAACCCGTTTGCCATCAGCATGGCACTGCACCCAAGGGGTACCATGCAAAGGCAAGAAGATCAGGACAAGCAATGCGCATCTTTTGTTCCTGTTAAACCATCTTGTTCCAATTTAGCACACAGTGTAAGGTCACTGATTTCTGCAGTGCAGGCTGAAGTGCAGCTTCCTCCACAGTCCTAAAGCTATATCCACTAACTCCTACACCAAGGCGGATCTGTGGCTTCCCAGAGCATAAACCTCCCAGGATCCTTACGCAGTCTCCAAAATGTGCAGAGCTGGTACCACCCAGATCCATCCTGCACAGGCAGTTCTCAAACACTCCAGCCTTGGTAGCTTGTTTCTACACTCTTCAAGGTTTGTCTGTGTGATTACATCTACTGACGCTATACTGAAAGGGAAAAATTCTTACGATACTTAATTTACTTACTAAGAATAAATCTGTTATTTGTCAACCTAATTAACACTGATCTTTAAATAAGACAAATTTAACCTCCCTTGATAAGACAGATTCTCAGGCCAGGGACTTAGCTTATTGGCACCAAAGGCAGACATAAAGTCCTGAGTTCAATTCCTAGTACTGAGAGAAAAAAAAAAGACACATTCTCATACCTACTTCTGTATTCAAACTATACTAATATATTGTTTTGGTTGAAGTATATGAAAAATAGCCTCACACAGACAGTTGGAAAATGAATATTTTAATAATTTAAAAATTGGTTTTGGATTTTCTTTGACACTATCTCAAAATGCTACAGATGAAAGGTTCTTAAAGATAAGCTGTAGTGGACTCTGAGACCATGCCAATGAACTTTTCACATTGTTATACCAACTTCATTTGGACCCAATGCATGATGGGCTTACATACACCGGTCACTTGGAAAACACTGATTTGTACAATTACACCATTTCTCTCTTCTTTTTTGCAATGCTGGGGGACTGAATCCAGGGATTTTTGGCACATGAGAAGTAAGGGCTCCACCACTGAGCCACACTCTTGCCCGAATTCTTTATGAAGTGACAGGCTCCCTTCATTCATTCTGAAGAAAATGTTGCCACACACCCACGCCTGACGAACCACAGCCGCCTATCACTTGCTCCCTCCAGCACCAGTGTGACTCCCTGAAAAAAGCAGGGCTCAGCTGCATCTCGCTTACACACAAGAGCTGTGCATCGCTCCCATTCTGACACCGGGCACTAGGGCGGCTGTCCGTAGAGTGGAGACTTCATGTAAGAGCCTGCACTGTTTCATCAGGGTGTCAGATGACACCACACGGCAATGAAGAGCTGCTGGTACAACTTGGTGTGTCCTTGGGCTGGGCCCAGCAGTCTCACACAGCATAAAACAAGAGTGAAAACGACAGAGTGTCTTAGGATAATTACAAAACAGTTCTGTCTGCATCTACTCCCTGAAAGTCTTGAAAACACCCAAGGGTCTGGGAGCTAAATGTTGAGAAACTTCTGTTCTCCTTGGGTCAAATCTGAGCAAAATATGCAAACATCAGCACTGGGCCCCCATGCTTATGAGGTAAGTAATGCTGTGAAAATCTCCTTCTGCCTCACATGGTGAAAAAAATAAGGGTTAAATGGAGGACGTAGTTCCCCTTTTCAACCAGTTTTACTAGCAGTCCAACTTGGTAGCTTGTTTCTACACTCTTCAAGGTTTGTCTGTGTGATTACATCTACTGACGCTATATTGAAAGGGAAAAATTCTTACGATACTTAATTTACTTACTAAGAATAAATCTGTTATTTGTCAACCTAATTAACACTGATCTTTAAATAAGACAAATTTAACCTCCCTTGATAAGACAGATTCTCAGGCCAGGGACTTAGCTTATTGGCACCAAAGGCAGACATAAAGTCCTGAGTTCAATTCCTAGTACTGAGAGAAAAAAAAAAAGACACATTCTCATACCTACTTCTGTATTCAAACTATACTAATATATTGTTTTGGTTGAAGTATATGAAAAATAGCCTCACACAGACAGTTGGAAAATGAATATTTTAATAATTTAAAAATTGGTTTTGGATTTTCTTTGACACTATCTCAAAATGCTACAGATGAAAGGTTCTTAAAGATAAGCTGTAGTGGACTCTGAGACCATGCCAATGAACTTTTCACATTGTTATACCAACTTCATTTGGACCCAATGCATGATGGGCTTACATACACCGGTCACTTGGAAAACACTGATTTGTACAATTACACCATTTCTCTCTTCTTTTTTGCAATGCTGGGGGACTGAATCCAGGGATTTTTGGCACATGAGAAGTAAGGGCTCCACCACTGAGCCACACTCTTGCCCGAATTCTTTATGAAGTGACAGGCTCCCTTCATTCATTCTGAAGAAAATGTTGCCACACACCCACGCCTGACGAACCACAGCCGCCTATCACTTGCTCCCTCCAGCACCAGTGTGACTCCCTGAAAAAAGCAGGGCTCAGCTGCATCTCGCTTACACACAAGAGCTGTGCATCGCTCCCATTCTGACACCGGGCACTAGGGCGGCTGTCCGTAGAGTGGAGACTTCATGTAAGAGCCTGCACTGTTTCATCAGGGTGTCAGATGACACCACACGGCAATGAAGAGCTGCTGGTACAACTTGGTGTGTCCTTGGGCTGGGCCCAGCAGTCTCACACAGCATAAAACAAGAGTGAAAACGACAGAGTGTCTTAGGATAATTACAAAACAGTTCTGTCTGCATCTACTCCCTGAAAGTCTTGAAAACACCCAAGGGTCTGGGAGCTAAATGTTGAGAAACTTCTGTTCTCCTTGGGTCAAATCTGAGCAAAATATGCAAACATCAGCACTGGGCCCCCATGCTTATGAGGTAAGTAATGCTGTGAAAATCTCCTTCTGCCTCACATGGTGAAAAAAATAAGGGTTAAATGGAGGACGTAGTTCCCCTTTTCAACCAGTTTTACTAGCAGTCCTGAGGAAATAATCCATCACCTAAGGGAAGTAAGCAGCGTGCTCCAGTCCTGTCTTTAGTGAGGGCTGCCAACATAGACCAGGATGAGGGAAACGACTTCCTCTCTTGCCATAACCCCAGTACACACCAGTCACAAGCAGTCTCTTTTTGCCACGGTGTGGCCCATCTAAAGGAAGTAGGAATCTGAAGGACCCAAGGACTAACCCTGGGTGCTTTAGATGCAGATGTCCTTCAGCATGGCCAAGAGGAAGAATTACGAACTACATATTCTATAAGCCAGTTGGTTTGCGGCTCAGCTAGTTACTTTAGTATAAAAGCTTAGCTTTATTCGTTCCCTTAATAATGATTAATTTACTTTTTGCGGGGGTACAGGGGATCAGACTCAGGACCTTGGGCTTGCCAGGCGGGTGTGTCACCACTAGTCAAGTCCCTGGCCCAATAATGATTTACTAAGCACCTATTATATACTAGCTATCAGAGCAGGAACTAGAAATTTTAAAACATTAATGCTGGGCCGGGGATTTAGCTCAGTGGTTCTGCCGCCTGCCTTGCAGGCTTCAAGGTCTTAAGTTCAATCCCCCGTACCAAAAACAAAAAAAACAAAAAACATTAATCCTTAGATTCATGGAGCTCACCGAGTCATTTATCTTTCACATTTCAGAGTTAAGGCTGTTTTACTCTTTACAAGCAGGGAGACTGAGGAACTTAAGTAACTCAAGTGCATGGTCAAGAGAAGAGCTGGAGCTAAACTCAAGCCTCCTTCAATACCTAAGATTTCCCTCCTGCACGGTAGGAGAGGGGTAGGAAAGAAGAGGTGCTTTCTAGGAGCTGCAAGTCACTCCCTGTGATTCAGGAAAGAGGTAGTCTTTTAAAAGACTGCTCTACGCTTTTGTATTTTCATGTTTATTTTACTCTAAACTCCCTTCTCAAAAGCCCCATCCCTCTGCTGAAGGTGCCCAGGCTGGACAAGTGAGCCCAAGATAAGGCAGAGACCTTGAGAAGGCACTGGCACAGTACCAAGACTGACCCCCGGCCCAGTACCTTGTTCTTCTTGCTGGTTGGCGCAGGTGGCTTAATCAGCTTCTGCAAGATCCGCAGACACATGAGCGTGATGTTCTCAACAACCACAGGAGTCTTAATGTTCACAGCCATGAGGAAAAGGCTAAGCGCTAGGAATGGCCAGGAAAGGCAGAGTCACAACCCCAAGATCCATGCCATCTGCCACTGCAGAGGCCGTCCGAATGTCCTTGCCCCCTACCCTCCCCCTTTGGTGCCAGGACTGTCTTAGGGCCTCCTTCCTGCTGTCAGAAAATCTCCAACCCAAGTGCTCCCCAAACTCACCACAGCGTAACCGGAGCTCCCAGCAGCTGTCCTCCTTCGAGATGGAATCCGTCAGCAGCAGCATCTCGTACTGAAGGCTACTTGCCTAGAAGGCCAACGGGAAGACACACGAGTCATCCAGGGTCTGAGGATCAGTGCACAGAGTAAGGCAGGCTCCAAGCTCTGATCCTGAGGACTGAAACTAAAGTGGTCACAAGTGACTCCCTCAAAGACAAAGGACAGATGGAGAACTCTGCAGGCTCTACCCGGGAAATCATTCCGCAAATGCACCACTCCTGCTTTCCTCTGGCTCTGAGATGGGACAGGAGGGAAGAGGCCAGACACAAGAAGGAACATGAGGGAGGAGTCAGAAAGGACGGCTGTCCTGCTCACCAGATCGGGATTGGCCCAGTGGCCCTTCAGGGCTGTGGAGACCTTGCCAATGATCAGGTCGTTCATTTGCTGTGTGGCTTCTGGATTGTCTCTGGGAAGCAAAGAAGGCGAGTGCGGTTATTCACCGTTGGCAGTGCCCCTCCTCTCTACCTGAGGGGCTCGGAGAACACGAACGAATGGCTACGGCTCAAGGTTTCTACTTCCCTGCCTTCGACAGGGGCAAGGCTGTCGCTTCATCTCATAAACCCTGGCCTGAAATGGAAAAGGGCACATCTAAGCCATCTTTCCAGAGAACAGAAGTTGACTGAGGGAAGAAAAGCACCACTGCATCTCAGGCTGCAGGGCCCCCAAGAGCTGCCTGGTGCGTGACGGCCTGCTCTGTGTGGGCCACAGCTCACGCATCACGTCCACCTGCCTCCACGTCATTTCCCCCATGGCACCCATACTTCTTAGCTACAGCTCCTTGTAATGTTTCTACGTCACTCTTCACTCTTCACTGCCTGGTGCGTGACGGCCTGCTCTGTGTGGGCCACAGCTCACGCATCACGTCCACCTGCCTCCACGTCATTTCCCCCATGGCACCCATACTTCTTAGCTACAGCTCCTTGTAATAATGTTTCTACGTCACTCTTCTGCTTCCTGACATAATGAATAAACCCAAAGTCCTCAGAAGGCCTGCAAGACCCTAACTGCCCCTTGGTAACCTCTTCCTCCTCTCCCCGCAGCTGCACAGGCCTCCTTGTCCTTCCCAGCATTCCTGACACCTGCCTGCATCTCAGCCTGTCCTCTAGCTGCTTCCTTTGCAAGAGGCCATGGCCTGAATTGCTGGCACGGCCAGCTCCCTTCCTTCATGCAGGTCTTTGCGCTAGTATCACCCCTCAGAAGTCCTCAAGTACCTTGTGCAAGACAGCAAGCCTTCTGGCAACTGGGATTGATGGCTCTGCTTTTTCTTCAGTCTTATTTTCTGACAAGTATACGATGCTATTAAGGCCACACGAAGGCAGGGACGTGTGTGTGTGTGTGTGTGTGTGTGTGTGCGCGCGCGCATGCGCGTGTGTAGAGGAGGTACTGGGGATTGAACTCAGCCTTCACACTTTTCTTTTCTGAGACAAGGTCTCACTAAGTTGCCCAGATTGGGCTTAAACATGTGATCCTCTGGACTCAGACTCTCAGAGTGCTGGGATTATACATGTACGCCATGACAACCAACTGAGGGGAGGGACTTTATTTCACTTACTATATCCCTAGAGCCTGGAACAGTGCCTGGCAATGAACAGGATCTTAATAAATGCTTGTTAAATGAGTGAATAAATAGTACAAGGAACATTTATGGAGCTCCCACCATATTCTACAATTTTGCCACATAGTGAATAATCCACATAAAGCTGTCGGTGCAGTATCTGGTCCCTAGCAAGTACTCCACAATATGCGATACTATTTATTAAGTTATTCTGCTTATCCTCCTAACAGGCCTTGAGGGTGCTCCTTACTACCTGCACTTCTCCAGTGAGACAAGCTCGAACTCGGAGGTGTTAAAAGTTTGTCCAAGGTGTGTGGTACAAAGTACCAGATCCTGACCCTGGTTCCTTCTTACCTAGAATCCCAGCTCTCATTCTCAAGACCTCTCTGCCCCACATCCTCTCCTCCGGGTGGGTTCCCATCACTCCCTTACCCTCCACGTCTCACAGACAGTTCTCTCGGGGCACACCCCTGGCGCCAAACATATCACACACAAGGCCACCTGAGTTCATACACCACACCCTGGTATCTTCCCACATCTGTCTGACCCCGTGGGCAGGTGGGAGCACAATTCCTTGCACCCTCGTATGCTCCCAGCATCACTGCTGAAGCGAGCTGAAGTGAGTAGGCCCACAATCACAGAGCAGGCTCTGACCGAGTTAGCAGGCACATGAGCTGGCGGACCTCCTCCCGCATGACTGCAGCACCTCGGCGAAGATTATAGTCAAAGAGCTCCCGGATAAGGCCCTGGGTGACGAGGATATGCCTCAGGGCTGGATTGGTGGCCAGGGCCCGGAGCAGTGTGATACAATGTTCTGTGACAGCCGAGGCACAGCCATAGCACTTGGTAGAGGAGGTGTGGCCACAGCCTAGGACAGATAACGCGCGGTACTGGCTGGCAGTGAACATGGGCTGCACAGAAGTCCGGGATGATTTGGTGGCTGCTTCCCTTTGCTGCAGGTCATATTCCAACAACTCTTTTCGTGAAGCAAAAACTTTCTAAGAATGACAAGACAAAAGAGAAGCTGGCAATTAAAATAAAGACAGAGAGTTAACTGGAAAATTAGCTTGGTTTTGGAAAAAATAAAACTACATGCAATACAAAATGTAACATTCCCAACACCCTACCTTAGCCCCATTTTACATAAAAAGAAACTAAAGTTTAGGAAGGCTGGTTTCACCAAGTAAGGGGCAGAGTCAGAAATCAGACTGTTCCTATATAAACCTATCTTTTAAAAAACATAGACAGGGCTGGGGATTTAGCTCAGCGGTTCAGTGGCCTGCCTTGCAAGCGCAAGGACCGGAGTTTAATGCCCGGTACCTAAATAAATAAATAAAATAAAATACATGAACAAAGGTCAGAAACTCATGTACTTGCAGCAAAAATCGTGTAGCAGCCACGTGGGAAGAGAAGCAGACTGGCTGCTCTCCCGTAAGAGGCTCCACTGTCCAAAGATCAGGCCTGGAACAGCAACCGCCCACCCCACCCCGTGTCAGCTAAATCAGGGCCGGCTGCTGTGCCCTGACCCTCCAGCCTGCAAGCACGGCGCAGAATAGGGGACAGACTCTTGGCACCCACTTTTAAAAATCCTGTAAACCATGCCCAAAGATTTACTAATGGCCCCAAAGAGCAGATTTATGTTAATCCCGCATCAGCATTCCTCGTTTCCTAACACAAATTCACCTCTCCGACAAATGCCAGAAAGTACAGTGTGAGAGCTGCCATTTGGTGTGGCCCCTCTGCCTGCCTGTTCAGCTGGGCGGGGAAACTGTGACAGCAAATTCTGAAGTGCTAGACGAGAGTGACAGAGGAGGGAAAGCAAGCTCCACAGTACTTGCACAAACCACCTGGAGAGCTGCTCCCTGGCTCTACCTGGATGATTTTGGAGAGTTCATCAAAAGAGTTCTTGCAGTCTCCGCAGTACTCCTGAGCCAGCTGCAGGATGTAGCGATTCACACTGGCAGAAGTGGAGCTGATGCCCCCTGCTGTTCCCGAGTCTTCCTGCAATCCCAAGAGGTCCACTGTCAGGCTCGTACCTCAAGTGGACCTCACTTAGACGAAGTCTTTTGACCGTGACCCAGTCCCTCTTCAACCACCCTTCTGGTTTTGGATTTTACCTGCGGCTTTTCCGGAGCTGCCTCGTTCACTTTGCATAGCAGGTTCTCCAGCTGGGGCCGATGTCCCATCAACTGATGATATACTCGGTCAGCTTTGTCCAGGAGGGTGTTGATGTTGGAAACAGCCTAGACAGGAAGCACAGGGTGCTGCATGAAGGCTTCTCAGTGTGGCTTTTCTCTGAGTAGCCCCAATTGCTAACCATTTACCAAAACATTTCCTGCAGGTCAGGCACAGTGTTTCAGATATCATCTCTGTTCTTCACAATAACAACACAAGGTGCTATATTATTCTGAATAATATGCACTACATATATCTGGCATACACTAAAACCAATGCTAACAGAAGTAAATTATACAAGGGGACATAATTACTTAAAAAGCACAGATTGGACTGGATGTGGCAGTGTACATCTGTGATCTCAGCACATGGGAGACTGAGGCAGGAAAATAACTGCAACTTCAATGCTACCCTGAACTACATAGCGCAATCTTGCAAATAAAATAAAAATATAAATACATTTTAAAGGTACAGACGGAATGGGAATTTTTATCCTTCCAACTCCAGAGCTACATGTTGTTATTACCTTGTAATAATGTTCCCGTTTTCTCTGCCCCTGCTATCCATGTTGTAACTGGGGGGGGGGTGTCTTGCTATGTAGTTCAGGCTACATTTGAAGTCACTACTATTATGTAGCCCAGGCTGGTCTCGAACTCATAGCGATCCTCCTGCCTTAGCCTCTCAAGTGCTGGGATTACAGGTGTGCACCACCACACCCAGCTTTGCCCTTTCCTATCCAAACCACATTCTACCAGCTGGAACTGAGCCCCTGGACAAGTTCATGCTGAGTAAAGACCAGCAGCCTCAATATGAAGCAATCTGCGACAGAAATGCAAAGGCAAATCATCTGGCTTCTCTCTGCCTTTCTAAATCTGAAGTTATATGCTCCTTAAGAGGCTCTAGTCTTAGTACCAACCAATACTTCTCCAAACTCCTATCTATATAAGCTATGAATCCAATACACCTTATGCCACTGCTATGCTTACTCCCACCCAAAAGCTGGGCCTTGCAGCTCATTACTTGCTGGGTTGAGAAAGACTGGGTGAAAAGGAAGTTTAGATCACAGCCACTGCCCCGAGTCTGGGTCACATCGAGCCTCACCTTCTTCCGGTCTTCTTCATTCTCAATGGGATCCACTGCACAGCAAGGCTTGGCATAGAGCATGAAGTCAAAGCGAGCATATTTACAGAAACCACAGGCATTGCAAAGGAAGGGATCCTTCTCATCATAGTTGATGGATCTGAAGAATCAGTGCTCAGGTCAGTGGGGCCACAGAGGGTAGGTGATGAGGGGATGACTAAGAGGATGGACTGTGGTATATCTATAGGGGAAACTACTGCAATAATCACTGATGGGACAATACACTGGTAGATCAGAATGATATAAGCAATCAGACAACAAGAGAGGAAGACCTAGAATGAAACCAAGGGACCTCCTCCCTGGCTCCATACCCTGCCACTGGATGGGCAAGTGCAAACACACACAAACACACACACACACACACACACACACACACACACACCCTCCCCATGTCCCCATTTCCTCCTTGCAATCCTTGGATAGAATGAACAGACAGTACCCACATCCTCTAAATACAGTATGGAGGGCACCAAACACAGAAATTGCCCACATCAGGACTATTACAGAGAAATAAAGACAAGGGACATGTTTGGCCTTGGCCTGGGGCAACCACTGGCTTACCTGCATTTATGACACTGGTACACATTTTCTCCACAGTTGCCACAGACACCTGGGTTGGCAGGGACAGAGGCACTACAGCGTGGGCACTGCAGGGTCTCTGTGGAGGCCTGATAGTTTTCATAGAAGTCTGCAAACTCGATCATCAGGTTGGAGGCCACAATGGGCAATGGCAAGTCGATCTTCACCTCTGTCTGCCCGGGGGTCAGCTGAACTTTCTTGGCTTTGTGCCAGCGAGCCGGCCTAGGAAGACAGAGGAAATCAGATAAGAGGAAGAGGGCTGAGAGCCTTCTGTTTAGTTCTCAGTGATGACGAACTGACGAGACAAAGGCCAAGCCAAAGACTGCTCCATGTGTTTTTCTAAGGTAGTCAAACGATTAAAGAAATTCGGCAAATAACAGCAGCTTATTAAATTTTTCCACTACTTCGTTCTATAGAAAAGGAACATACAAATGCTGAACATAAGGACTCATGAGGTTCCAGAAAAATAGCAGTAGTGCACATCAAGGATAGACATTATTCCAAATGATGCCACCTCTAAGAGCCCATCATGACGACTGCCCTGGAAGAATGAAACCAGCCTGCTTTGAAGAGGCAGAGGGACGTACTGGGACCTGGCTATGATACAACCAAGTGTTAAGTAAGTCATAAAGAGAAAAGTCATGGACTCATTTAGAGGTGATTACCTAATACAATCAGAACTCTAATTCATTGGGTACTTACCATATGCTAGGCTCTGTACCTATTATTATTATTATTACTTTAAATCTTAAAGTAAAACCCTGAAAGTGGGAATTTATCTGTACTTTACAGTTATGGAAACCAAAGTTAAATTCTCTAAGATCACAGAGATGGTGGAAGGGCTGTGAAATGAACCACATGGTCTAACAGTAGCTGTGCTGTACAAACCCAAGAAAAGAGTCAAATCAACCTGGGC
>NW_022900935.1:3470803-3532300 GCF_012274545.1 Fukomys damarensis
AGCAACTCCATAGATTATCAACATTAACATGCTTGTCAAAGGACGAAGAGAACACTTCCTTTAGGAAGTAGAGTTCCTGTCAATTTGTTGACATGGTGCACACATCTTATTCTGCCTTTTGGAGTAACAGTTGTACTTCCATTCTGTGTGCAGAACATCACTCCAAGTCTAACTATGCAAGTAGCATCCACCTGTTCTCTGCCCAACAGCAATGCCTGAAACTGCAACAAAAAGAGCTCTGTCTCTGTGATGGTCAACATGATAACCCAGCTAGTGACTCTTTGGGCCCATATGTGCTATGAACTGATCCGGATGCTGGGGTGCAGGGGTTAGGAAAGACCTAACGTGGGGGTACCACGCAGAAGGAAGGAATGCGCAATAGAGAAGATTCTTAAGAATTACTTTCTGCTCTATGAATAAGAACACAGCTGTCTTAGTTCAAGAAACGGCAATTACTTCCCCATACAGAAGGTCTTCCATAAGACTAGACATGCTCCAATTAAAATGGATTTGGGAGCTAGGAATGGTGATGTACACCTGTAATTACAGCACTCAATAGGCTGAGGCAGGAGGATCATCACCAGTTTGAGGTCAGCCTGAACTACACAGTGAGTTCAAGGCCAGCTTAAACTACATAGTGAGACCCTGTCTCAAAAAAACAAACAAAGAAAACAAAAAACATGGGCTTGAGAAGCTCAAAGTCCCTGTCAGGTCTTCCTCCTGCAGTAGGCTGTCAAGAGAGCTGGTGCTAGTATTTAGAAATACTCTGTCGGGCCACTTCAGTGGCACAGCACCTGCCTCATAAAAGCGCAAGGTCCTAAGTTCAAGCCCCAGTACGGTGGGGGTGGGGCGATCCTCAGTCAACAGTCTCAGAAACTGGTCTCATCTTTGTCCCTTCATCATGACAAACGTGGCTAGGGGGACATATTGACCTCTAGGGATATGCTGCTTTGTCCCCTTCTAGGAAAACAAACCAGCAACTAATGTGGAGCCTGGTAAATCTAGTACCCCACCTCAAGCCTGAAAAGCCCATACTTATTTTTCAACTCCACGATGGCCTGCACAGTTCGGTTGTTATAATACAGGTTGATAGTCCGCACCATCTTGGTCCTCTTCAGGTCCCCAATTTTCACTGTCACTTTGCTTATGGTGTGACTGCCAATGAGCTTCACAACCTGCTGGGTGGTGGTGTACCGTGTGTCCACTTTAATGGAAGACAGCTTGATATACTAAATACAAGGGCACACAAAAACACAATCTCAGTTCAAGTCTTAACAGCTTATCCTGCCTTTAAAAAAAATACACCAATATAATCCACTCTCCATTTATGGATGATGAAGTTTTTACTCAAAGCAACAAATGTAGCAGGCAAGAATCTATACCACCGGCAGCCAAATATTACAAGAGGAACCATCTATGCAAGACCAGCCAATCTCTGGATACAAGAAACCCACTGGACCTATGAGCCTCAAGACTGTTAGGTTAAAGATGTTACTTACACAAAATGGCACTTCTGGATTATTACAAACCAGGCAGGGATCACTCTCCAGGTAATAGCCATCAAATTCCACTAGGCCAGACAAAGTACTAAGGAAGAAACCAGTTTCAACATAAGCCGAGTTTTATTTTAGGAAACACTCATTTTCACAAAGAAGCCACGACAAAGTCATCATCAATACCCCAAAGTGAGCCCCTTGACAGAATTTGGGAAGGAGGAAAATCTCAATATGGTTTAGAAGTCACAGGAAAGAAATTTCAACTAATTGGCTTTAGTTGTTCTCTATTTCTGAGCTGAGATACAGTGGAATCTTAAAATGCATTAAAATTTCACTTCAAGAAAAGTCACTCAATTAAAACTTACCAAAAAAAAAAAAAAAAAAAAAAAAGTAAAACGTACGTCAGGAAAGTTTTTTTTAAAAGTCACCATTAAACCAGGAAAATAAATCAATTTAAGCAATGTGTTCTTTAAAACTTTTTAAAAATAAAAATGGAAAACATTTTCTGTAAGCTTAAGTTAAGCCCTTAAACCAGAGACCTTTTGAAGTTACTGCTGGCCAAACTGTGAATTTATTGATTACACTGTGAATACCTTCTATGTGCAAGGACCTGGACTATATGGGAGGAAGTCAAAACTCAGCTAGCAAAGGTTACTGCACCAAGCAGATTTTCAATTTGCATGTAAGAGCCAACCAACAGGCAAACAGCAACTCAAAACGGTGACCATCCTTCAAATAGGTAGGAAGCAAAATAAAGCTCACTTGTAAATGTTGGAGTTGGGATGGTTGGTAAGAATATGGTTCTGAGTCCGCAGAATCTCCACAGCCTTCTGTGAATATTCCTTTAACTAAAACAGAATTCAATTAAAAACAAAAAAACACAGTTAAAGCCCAGTGAAAAAGAGATTTATCTTTGGCTTTCTGGCGAAAGACTACCCTGCAAGTACTAGACTGCTCACAGTCATACAAAGCTGGGCCTAATTCCCAATGGTTTAATGATTTCTACTTTCTTCAAAAGTTTCATTTTAGAAATAGGTCACCTTTCAGACCTCATGGAAGAACACAGTTGCTATTCTTATACAGAACTCATGAAATAGTTATCTATCTAATAGTAGAAGCATTTTATGGGCCCATACTCAGGGCCACTAACACTACATGTACTTTCTTCCCTAAGCAGCTTTGCTGAGTTACATTTCCTTTCCCAATCTGATTTTTTCACTCAGTCAAATTCAAATTGCACTTAGAAGATGCTAATGTATATCATTTACGTGCTATAACGGTGTTTAATAAAAAATGCAAAACTCAGCAATTCAAGAGAGATTTCACATATGGACCCCCTGCCTAAATTAGTGATAAAAGATTCAACATAGCAAATTAGCCTCTCTGTCCATAAATCAAATGTTACCTTCTTCTCCGTTTGTGGAGTTTTCAAGGAGAAATACCCTAGTAGATCCACAAACTGGGCAGCTTTACGACCATAAGCTGGGAGTTCTGGCCAGATAGACCACATGAGATCCAGCAGGAGCTCTTGCTGAGATTTGCTAGAGTTTCTGCAAGTAAACGACAGCTCATGTCACCAAGTAGCACAGAACCCCAAGCCACCTCTATTTGTCACCAAGGCCCAGGTACTGTTTCTACAGGTGAATCTATTTCCCCCCAAGTATGGCTTAAGGCAGAATGATTCTATGGTTCTTTTGATCATTAGTTCTACTAAATGTAGTCAGTATAGCTATTTATTACCTTCAGAAGCTGGCTGAGAGTCAAGCTTAATCATTTTACTAGCTCCTTAACATAGCCTTCTGTGTGGAAAACAGTTATCTATTGCCTATGACATCAGCTTAACAGCTAAAAAACAGTTAACTCAAGAAAAAAAATCTCAAGAGGATTCAGGCTGGTGTAAATAATGACACTGGAAACACAACTACTGTAATACTTGCCTATGACATCAGCTTAACAGCTAAAAAACAGTTAACTCAAGAAAAAAATCTCAAGAGGATTCAGGCTGGTGTAAATAATGACACTGGAAACACAACTACTGTAATATCAAACCAAGGTAGAACTGCATCGTGCACCCTGGCCCCCGACCCAAGGACATCTGTGGAACTAAGATATCTACTACCTGTAGATATGCAGCGTCAGGCAGTGGGCCTGCCAGCGCACTGAGGAAGAATTAGACTCCAAGAGGAAGCACCGAAGAAACTGAATCAGGGTTTCCTTATCAGCAAATTTGTTAAGTTGGTTCACCAGAGCTGTGCACAGCTGGTCTTCCTGGCTGCCGGAGCTCTCACCTGCAAGAAAAGGGCAGGACTGAGGGCTGAGGACGAGGAACAAGTCCCTCCTAGGCCTCAGGCCTGTGCTACCATACGAAGAGGTGGGAATTCTGCTCATTTCTAGTAAAATTTCCACAAATGTGACCAAATAATTTTCAGTTAACTGGGGAATAGGTCAGTTCCAATCGAGACACAATAACACCCCGAACAAGCACAGGATAATGTACCTATACAAGCTCGGCACTGAAAAAACACAGTTACACTGGAAGAACTCAGTTACCATTACTACAGACCTGTTCAGAGATATTTCAATAATTAACTGGGGGTTTTTTGTTTGTTTTCAAGGTTTATTTGAAAAAGTAAAAGTGAAAAGTGAAGGAGAAACTGGCTCTGCAGAGTGAGGCTGGACTAAGCAAAAGAGGAGAAAAAGCAAGATAAAATACACCCTGGAGGACGACGGCTTCAACAATTAACTGCTGGAATGCAAGCCATCTCCACTGCTGCTGATCACCTGCTGCGATCTAATCTCCAAGGTCCATCAAAAGCAGTGAAGCTGAAGGTACAGGGCCAGCTACAAAGCTGACATTCCTAGAGCTTTCACAGCTGATCAAAACAGAATTTCACAGAACTCTGACAATCACTCCACAGAGCAGGTGTTGTTTTTATCCCACAGAAACAGTAACTTGATCTACTAAAATGTCCAGTGCACTTTTTCCTATCAGTCACTTGGTATAGGGTGTCACATAATTGTTGAAGGTGTCGCCTTCAGCACAACGCAAAATGAGATACAAAGTAAACACGAAAGGGCATCCGGAAGAAACAGGACATAAGATCTCTCAGAAGTTCAAAATAAACCACGTACACCGAGAGAGTTCCACATGCCACTCTGATCACCAAGACCAGAGGGTGGCTCTTACCATCTTTTTCCTTTTCCTTCTCTTCTTTCTTGCTCTTTTTAGTGGAAGACTTAGACTGAGTTGTGGTTTGTCCAGAACTGGTAGTCACGGGGGCTGAAGAAGCAGCCACACTGGAGGATCCAGTGGAGGTTGCCAGGGCAGCGAGCACTTTGCTGCCACACAGAGCACAGGAGAGCAGCTGCAGCAACACTGGGGACACCCCTTCGTCCACCAGGAAGCTCACTTGGAGGAGGAAGTACAGGACCGCTGTAAGCAGAAGGGCAGCCGTGAGCTCGGGGACAACTGAACTACTGACACCCAAGGGTCAGAGGAAAGGCGCCACGTGGCTCTGACCCCACATTCCCACCGGCTTTCTTCTCTACGTTCTCTGCTAAATACTGACAGTGAAAAGCCTTACAACTACGGACAGACTGAATCCAGGCCCCACTCTTATGGATAAGAAATTTCCTAGACTCTCCCACTCCTCGTTAGCTTGTCTGCCACAACCCAGAAGTCAGATACCCCTACAGCACCCCAAATCCTGACGATCAGCTCTTGTCACGCTCATGTTTGTACTTGTCTTCCTTGCTAGGCAGTTCTGTCTCGACATCTGTCTCACAGCTCTACGTCCAGCATCCAGTTCCGAGCTTAGCAAAGAACAGGTTTCAATAGACATTTCTTGAAAGAATGAACAACAGCAACAGCATTGCTTACAGTCATCTTTGATGCAGAATTTCTGCCAGTTGATGGTTCGCTGAGCAGCAATCTCCGCACAGGCTTTCAGGTGCTCCATCTGAAACGGAAACCCAGCACACGAGCAGCTCCACTAAGCAGGCCAGAAAAGCACCAACCCTGCTGTCTTAAAAGGCCGTCACCCTGGCCTAGGACAGCAAAGTGACCTTGGTCTTCTGTGCAAGGAACGTATTCGCTAGTCTGGTGAACCCAGGAGCAGGGCCCACAGGACTACAGCTTGGAATCTGCCTCTGCTCTGTTCCCAACACTCGGGGCCCTTTGTTTTCAGGGAAGCTTCTCACTAAAGCAGCTGCACAGGCAGACTATCCAGAGAAGCCACAATCCAGCTCGAGGTCACTGCTTTGCTACAAACACAATATAGCAAGGACACTAGAGAAGCAAAAAAAGTCATTTTGAAGGTGATCTTCTAGATACTCAAAGGCAAAATACTCCACTACTCACACAGATCTAAACAGCTTCTCTGTAGAAGCTATTTTTATACTCCACCCCACTCAACACCCAGAGGAGCACAAACTTCAGGATGATCCTATCCATGACATAAACAAATGACACTGGCAAGAAGCTCGAGCCACCTCATGGCGGTCACGCTGTCAGATGAGGGAGGGAAATTTCAGACCCCGAAGCCAACTACACAAAGCGGAGCACCCGCTCAGGCTCAGCCCTAGCTACGACAGCCCCGAATATTTAAGAGCCCTCCCAGGCCCAGCCCCCGTACCAGGCTGATGAGCGTGTCATACTGCAGGGAGGAACCGGAGCTGGCTGTAACCACACTCGCCCGCAGGAATATCCCCTGCTCTTCCAACAGCTTCTTGATCCCTCGCACATGGGAGTCCAGGGTGTGCAAATCTCGGAGCTGGCGATACTTCTCCTTTGACCCACAGATGAAGAGCAGAAGTTTGCGGACTTGACGGCGCACAAACGGAGTCTGCTGGATCATTAGGTACTGAAGGCATAAACAACAGAGTCAGCTGCTCTGGGCCTGTATCTGTACTAACTATGACTCTGGGACTGAGTTTTAGTGAAAAAAGTTTCTTCAGTACTGGAATTGAACCAAAAGCTTTTTGCATTCAGCTACAGTCCCACCCCCCGCCCACTCCATTTTTTTGGTTATTTTTTGAGATAGGGTCTCACTACATAGAGTTCAGGCTGGCCTTGAACTCTCTATGTAGCCCAGCCAGCCTCCCGAGTGCTGGAATTATAGCCACCATGCCTGACTCACTTATTTTGATACAGATTCTTGCCAAGTCACTAAGTTGCCAGGCTGGGCTCAAAATCAGGATTCTCCTGCCTCAGCCTCCCAGTGTGCTGGGTTTACAGGGATGTGCCATCATGCCCTGCTTTAACAGACTTTTATTAAAAACTAATAAGAAGAAAGAAAAAAACAAAAAAAAACCCAAAAAACTAGTGGGAAACAAAGCAAGCCACAGTCATTCACAGGGGAGTGGCTCTAGGAACCCTAAAGATGCCAAAACCTAGAAATGCTGAGTTCCTTATATAACCCTTGCACATTCTCTGTATATTTTTGAAAATCTCTAAAATTATTATACCTAATACAGTGTGTTTTATAATTACTTATACTGTACTAATTAGGAAATGATTAGAAGAAAAAAAGCTTTGGTCAGGACAGGTGCAGTTTTAAGATGCGCAGTATTTGTGGTCCAGTTGGTTGAATCTGTGGTTGCAGAATGCATAGCTGCCAAGGGCCAACCACACTCCCTCCCGGCCAAGCTTGCCTCTGACAAAGAGAACCAAGAAAGAAAGAAAAGGAACGGGGAGCAAGAAAACAACAAAGAACTTAAAAAGGAAGAATAGAAATGCAATATTCATACTCCTCTTCCTCAAGGACTTAGCAATATAAGGAAACTGGCCTTCACACTGACCCAAACAAAACTGAAAGAAAACAAAATTCTGAGCTCTTCTTCAGGTACAAGTGGTACAGAGGCTACTAGGGTCATTTAGGTTTCTCTTCCCAGAGCTGTTATCAGGTTGCTGTGCCGGTTCAGCTGCAAACCCAACTACCCTACCCTGCAGGATGCCCAGGCAAGGACCACAAGACTCACACTCCCTCTGTACTGCCTGGCTCCCTCGAAGTCCTGCACTGGGGGAACTGGAGATAGGAGCCAAGGAGCTTGCTCCCTCCTGCTGCCAGGGGTCCTGGCAACAGACTTTTGCAAGGCAACTGCAGCTGGCTCTACATATCGCATCCCCTTAGAGCTCCAGAAATACCAAGAGCAGCACCCCTCCTCAGAGAGCTGTGGACTCCCTCTCCTATTCATACGAGGGCTGCCGGTAGAGACCTGTTATCATATTGTTCCCTTTCTGTGTTTTTGGTTCTCAAATAGCTGTTTAACCAATTCCCTATACTGAAATCTCTCTGTGCAGGTAACTAGTGTACTTTCTGTTTCTCTGACAGAGCTGAATGTCTGAACTTGCCTATTACCACCTTGTGTGGGTGAAGTCCAGTGTACACAATCAAAAGCTGTGGCTGATGGCTGGCTATACATCTTGCAGTCTCACTGTACAGCAGACTGCAGAGGGGCAGAACCACTACCTAAAGAAGTGGAAGGGGAGGGATCTCTTAGGGGAACAGGAACGATTAGGAAGAAAGCAGGCCACAAAGGTGACAGCAGATGCGTCTGCTCCTGGACTGGCACAACACTCAGAACCTTCACTCACCTCTGAGAGAAAGTAGAACCACGAGTGATCAAAGACAGGAGGTGGAATTCGGGAATTGGTGTCGGCAATCTTTTTGATTTGGTATGGAAGCCTCAGTACCATCTCTGTGAGAAGCTGAGTATAGGCCTCAAACACATCAGCAGCATGACCCTAGGAGAAAAACAACCGCATGAGCGTCCGTGCTTACTACCTCTCCATGACCAAAATGAAGAAAAGAGGCTGAAGTTGTTGAAGGGCACCTTTCAAATTTGGAGCCATCATTAACAATTTAGTTTACAAACCCAGACAGCCCCAGGTTCCTGGGGACAACTTAGCTCACGCCAAGGATTACTGGAGACAGAGCTCACTATCCCTAAATGTTCAGGCATTTCCTTCTGTAGTTTTGACACTGGATTAGTGACTATACTCTGGTAACACAAAAATTAAACCTAGACTGCCTCTCCCCCATAAAACTGGAAAATGGTAGTGGGTAAGAATTTCACACTTTCTATGAGAAATGTATTCCGTTCCTTAGAATCAAACCTTTCCATTACAACAAGAAATATTTAAATAAATCAAGTGGATCAGAGACACTAAACTTGTAAATCATGTGCCTGGGTTCACATCACACAAACAGGAAGTAAGAGATCTGAGGACAGCAGAAACAACAGCTGTCTGGAAAGCTGTGTGGGCCCACAGGAGACTGGGGCCACAATATGTGTCATCTATTTTGTCCCTGGTTACTGATTAGATCTACTGTAATCTTTGAAAGTAAAAATAATTTAGAAAAATTGTCTTTGTTGATAGTTTGGAGAAAACACATCAATCTGTACACAGAGTGCCCTGGGAAACTTGACAGCACGGAAGCAGGTATCAGGAAAGGTTTTCCCAAGGATTCAATGATTCGCATGGGTTTTGCAGAAGGGCTAGAGTCAACTAGAGGGGAAAAGAAAGGGATATGGAGGGAGAGGAGAGAATTTCAATAAGAACAGCATGTACAAAAGCATGTGCCACATCCGCTGAAAGGTAAAGATTGACAGGGCTGCCAGGAAGGGGACTGCGAGTGATAAAGCTCCAGTTAAGTAGGTAGCTGGATACACAAAGAACTACTTGGTCTAAAAGTTGCAAAAGTACCTAAGGTTTATTAAAAGAGAAGTGTATGGTCAGAGTCACATTTTATGTTTTGTTTTGTTTTAAATGTCTGCTATATTCCAGCCTATTCAAAGTCATTCTGAATAGGCAGAGAGAACCATAGCTGGTCCAAGCACAAAGCAGAAGTGGTCATATCACATAACAGAATTTGTGGACCACTGGTACGAGTTAGGGACTATGCCACGTCCTTTACAAACACTACTGCTTCAGTGCTCAGTGACCCCATGAAGCAGATACTATTCGTGCTCTCATTCTTCAGGTGTAGAATCAAGGCTTCCCACGGCTAGGCAGAATTTCTCCACACCTCCTGGCTGGCAGATGAGAACCCTGGGTCCATAGACTCATCTGACCAGAAAGCCCATCTTATCCAGCACATCAAAGGGCGCCTCGTGACAGGAGGGGAATATCACACATACACGTGAGGACATGACACAACACATATGACGGTGTCACCTTGTACAGACTCAACTTTTTCCAAGGAGCTTCATATAAAATGTGATGGCTGATTCACTCAATCCTTCTGATTTACAGAGGCAGGACTAAGAGTCCCAGTAGAAAGGTTGGGAGAAATGGTCATGTATTACATCATGCCGAGATTAACACCCAGCAGGGAGCCCGGCTGCCTCAGGAGGCTCTGTGGAGTTCCTTCAGCTCCAGTCACTGACAGCACAGAGCACAGTGATCTGAAGGGGGGCCGGGAGCACTCCTTTATCCAGGGAAAACCTCACCTTTACATACTGACGGAGAAAGAACGGGCTCATATCGGGCGGAGAGGAAGTTGTATGTGGTTTCAGCAACTGGCTGGTAGCCACGGGCTCCTCATCATTCTGCTGGCTCTTCCAATACTCCAGCAGCGACTTGAGCACATGCAGGCAGTAGTCCACAGCCCCGGAGCTCAGCAGGGCTGCAGCGGTGGCACTGGAGATGAGGGAAGATGACTGGAAGGGAGAGACACACGGGGCAGGGAAGAATGTACTGTAAAGACTGAACTCTAACTGTGTGTTAAGTGGTAGGAAATATAAAACACTTAGAATTAGCTGCTACGGAAGTGAGCTAAGCAGTCTCTGGCGTTAAGGTTCCCAACTGCTCACACATGTCCCCAACTGCATGTTACAGAAAATGAATACCAATTTTCAACCTAAACTCTCTACACATGTGCCATTAGCCAGGGAGGCAAGGACTAGATAATTTTTGCCGTAGAGGGGCTTGGTTTTTCTCTTTTCCTTTGGGTAATGAGAAAAGAAGCCCATTTGAGGGAGAGAATACTTTGTACTCATCAGTACTTCTTAGCCACCTCACCCTCCCAAGCAGGGACTCTCCCACAGAACCAGCTTCCAAACAAGATGGAGTGAGCGATCACATGCATAAGAAAGGAGAAAAGCCAGTGTAAGTAAGACCATTAGAGGAGCCTTGCAAATCCCAGCAAACCCCACAGCTCATAAGCTCATTAAGATTGGATGCAGTTCAGCCTCAATTTCTGCCTTCTCTGATTTGTGATAATCTCCTTTCACCACACACACACTTGGCTTTCTCTCTGCTTTATTACCATACCTTATAGCAACAGACTCTAGCGGAACCCTCTTAGCCACTCTGTGCCTTGCAGAACAGGCCCTTCCTTTTCAATAATGGAACTTCCAAACCCTTTAACCCCTCCTCTGGAGGGATTGTTGGCAAAGACCAGGGCTTCGAAAGGATTCTGAAAAAGGTGGAGGTTCTGCTCTTGCAGAGGTGACATTTAAGACCCTTACTCCTCTCGGACGACAATGGCCTTATTTTAACAGAGGACTATCACTTTTGCCCTCAGTCCTGTACCAAGAGCCAGTCCTCTTACTTTTACCCAAACCTGTAGGCTCAAAGCAAAAATACCTCACATATGGAAGACTTGGATCCTGACTTGGTGCGGGACATGAAAACGCTCAGGAGTCTCATCACTACCAGATGGACTTCATTCAGGGCATTGCGCTCGTTCTTCTTAGAGACATCCTGCAGACAGAAGCAGAGGCCCAGAAGCCTGCACTTACTTCACGTGAGAGACATCCTCTGAACAAGACTCCCTAACCCTTCCTAGGTGAACAAAGACAGACTGAGCTCCAATGTCTCCATGTACCACAGCTTGAGTGCCCAGAGCCTTCCACACTCAGGAAGTCACAGTAGAAACACAAATAGCTAATTTAGTGTTTTCACCACACCAAGCCACACAGGTCCATGAGGTGAGGGACTTTGTCTTTTTGTCATTTCTGCTCAGGATTCCAAAGTATGCCTGGGCCAAAGTAGACACTAAACTTACAGTTGTTGAACCCAAAGAAATGGAACCCTCAGGGCTAGGTAGAGCTCCTCTAGGACAGGAATGAACCTGAGAAAAGATCTCTGCTGATCTCTACTTCTCACATAGCACAATTCTCCACTTTTACCTTTTTATCCATCCCCAATTCGGCAATAAGCTGTGAAAGTAGGTTGTCCAGGGCGCCCTTGTCTTTCTCATCTTCACCATCCAAATCTGTAGTGAGCATCAGAATGACCTTGAAGGCAAAGAGAATAAATATGAAAGCCAATTTTCCGAAGACAACAACTCTAAACATAGGATTTTCTGCAGAAATCTCAACCCTACTGACTTCCCTGTCAACCATAACTGTAATGCCTTAAAGCGTTCCAGATTCCAAGATTTCCCAAGCTTAAGTGTCCAGAGTCCTAAGAGTCAAATTTTGATAGACGCCTTCCCTGAAAAACTTTTTGCACAAAGTGTGCAACATTAATGGACTAACCTGCATTCTATCCAACCAAAGGGGATTCGATGTGGCAACATGTGCTGAACCAAAAATTAAAGAACAATTTTGGCTCCAAGAAAGGCAGTTAATTAATAGAAGACTAATAGCCCACATCTAGTACAAAGAGAGACAATGTAGAATAATCGTCTCTGGACTAGGCTTTTGCTCCTGGTTCTTCAGTCAAAAGCTAGATGATGACCTTGGGCACTTAAAAAAATCTCCTAGCCCTTAATCTTTTCATCTGTAAGCTGAAGGTTGAAACTTATAGCTCAAAACAGCACTCTGCCCTTCTGTGACTCAATATCAAACAAAGCTTCCAGGTCCTCTGAAGAGATGTGCGCTGTTTCAGGATAACCCCATGGAAATGTGGCAGAACCAGGAGAAGCGAGTGATACCTGCATGTATGGGATGGCCCGGACACCTCCAACATTTCGTAACTGGGGCAAGGTCTGTAGTAACCTTTCCAACAGCATCAGACGGACCATATGCAGCCTAAAAAGCCAAAGAAAATATGTACATGAAACATGAGCTAGTATACAAACAAGAATGAGCTGGATGTAGTCTTTCCTCCTTCTCCCACCAAGATAAGAGAGGAGCCAAATGCTTAGAAATAGTCTTAATACTAAAAAGATGTTAAGAAGCCAGGTGTAGTGACCTAAACTTGTAGACCCAGCTACTTGGGAGGCTGAAGCAGAAGCCTAGGAGTTGGAAGATAACCTGGGCAATGTAGAGATCCCATTTCAAAAAAACAAAAATAAAAGTCCAACAACCAAACAAAAAGATTTAAGAAATGCCTATTTGGTATACCAGAAATATTGGTGCAATCTCACTTTAGAAAAAGCAAAACTATTTTAAGCTACAGTTAGTTAATAGTTCCCAAGAAAGTTATTAAGTCCTAGTCATTCTCAGTATCTGAACTAAATCTCTAATTGTAGGCTTCACAGCTTTTAACACATGGCCCTATTCTGCCTCCAGGCATATTTTTCTAAAGTTCTGTGTAAATTCTGTATCATCCACTTGTACAGGGCCCTTAGCCCCTCCTTTCCCTGCTCCCCAAATCCACAGAAAGGCCAGCTACTGCTCTACCCTCCCACATCTTACTCTTCATGTTCCTAATGTAAAATTCAATGTCAGTACACACTCTCCGACTAGACCCATGAATTCCCCATGAATTCACCGGGTTCCTACTTAACCTTCTTCCTCAGCTGATACACAGCTTTATTACACTTTCAATTTAGAAACTTATCCTGGAACTCAGCCGCCAGGTCCTTATTTGTATAATAATAAATCAAATGATGTTGTAAACAGACCTGTTGCTCACATCTCCCAACCTAACTGGAATGTGACAATCAACAATTAGTTTACCAAATTTCCAAATATTACATTTGCGAAGAGAGCACAAGCTGACCAGCATAGGAACTGTATATAACAAAGCAGAAATTCCAAGTGAAATGTTGCAATTTCTAAACAGAATTTTATAGTACAATCTTTAGATTTCAGAAAGATATAACACTGGCCTTATATAGGGCAAAGAAAAACAAACTGGTACTAATACCAACGTTACTCTATGATGGAAATATTGATAAGGATACCTCAACAAAATAGAAGCCTGAGATGGCAACTTTCTTTTTTGTTTGTTTGTTTTTTTGAGACAGGGTCTATGTAGTTGAAACTGACCTGGAACTCACTATGTAGCCCAGGCTGGTCTCCAACTCACAGCAATCCTCCTGCCTCAGCCTACCGAGTACTATTGTTGCTCACATCTCCCAACCTAACTGGAATGTGACAATCAACAATTTCCAAATATTACATTTGCGAAGAGAGCACAAGCTGACCAGCATAGGAACTGTATATAACAAAGCAGAAATTCCAAGTGAAATGTTGCAATTTCTAAACAGAATTTTATAGTACAATCTTTAGATTTCAGAAAGATATAACACTGGCCTTATATAGGGCAAAG
Source organism: Fukomys damarensis (assembly GCF_012274545.1). Lineage (NCBI taxonomy): Eukaryota > Metazoa > Chordata > Mammalia > Rodentia > Bathyergidae > Fukomys > Fukomys damarensis. The sequence goes on from NW_022900935.1 coordinate 3,484,751, forward strand.
AAAAACAAACTGGTACTAATACCAACGTTACTCTATGATGGAAATATTGATAAGGATACCTCAACAAAATAGAAGCCTGAGATGGCAACTTTCTTTTTTGTTTGTTTGTTTTTTTGAGACAGGGTCTATGTAGTTGAAACTGACCTGGAACTCACTATGTAGCCCAGGCTGGTCTCCAACTCACAGCAATCCTCCTGCCTCAGCCTACCGAGTACTAGGATTACAGGCATGCGCCACCATGGCCGGCGGGATGGCAATTTTCTACACCAAAACCAAAGGCAGAGTAGATGCTGTTGATGAGTTATACAGCAATTATGCTGTTACTTGAAACACAAAGCATTGGCCAAGGATTGCATTTTACTCAATCCTAAACATGTGTGGCATAAATAATTTAAAAGTTTATGAAGAACATAAGTAAAAAACTCCATGAAGAAATTTTCTTAGAAGACTGGTGTTCAAACTCATAGATATCATTTACAGCAGAGGGGAAAAAAAAAATGTTTCTGCCCAGGGAACTATGCAAAAAAAAAAAAAAAAAAAAAAAAAAAAGAACACTGGTGAGCTGACAGGTGAAAGGGCAGGCACAGCATCACAATGACCTACTATGGCAACAGGAAAACAAAAGCTATCAACTGTGCCCTAACAAAACAGGATAGGAAAACAAAACACATGTGCCATCAGTACAAGTGATACTTGTGTATGGTACATAGAGTGTTCTTGTTTGAAGACTGCATTGGGTGTGATAGTTGAAGCAAAGATTATTTCTCTGGTAGACTTTTGTTTGTATTTACATTGTAGTTCACATAGATTTTTCTGATGTTATCTTTTAGGTTTTGTTAGCAAGTGAACAACTGCCATGAAAATACTGATGTCTATCTAAGCACTCGTTACATATTTGTTATTTTATTTTATGGGTATCTTATTTTCCTGCTAAGTGCATGTTGTAAAATATGGTAAGGAGCTCCTGATAAAACAGGAAGAAAGGTGAAAATAGTCTGCAAGACACAAGAAAGTAAGTACATGTGCTGTCAATGTAAGCAAGACATGCGCACAGAACATGCAGTAGTTGTGTGTGAAGGCCGTCTTGGGTGTGACAAGTGAAGCAGACTATTTTTTGTTGTAGAGTTCTATTGGTATTTTCAATGTAGTTCATATAGGAATTTATTTCTGATATTACTGTTAGAGGTGCTAACACAATAAGACAGGCCCTTGCCTTTCCTCCATTTGTTTCCCCACAGAATATTTTGTTTTGGAAATGTAAATGTGTTGCCCAATGTAACAAAATGACCTTTCAAGAATGTTCTGTTAAAGCTCCACAGCCTCAGGAATGTTCTGTAACTCCGCCCCCATTTCAGTGAGCTTGCTTGCCTACCCAGTAGTTCCTATAAGGGGGCTCTTGTTTCTGGTAGAGTGCTCAGATTGCTGTGAGACCATCTGAGTCCGTTGGGGCTTGCCAGCATAATAAAGGTTTATTTTCTACCTCTTCATCTGACCATTGGATTCTCGAATCTTCAAATTCCAAGAGCTGTGTTCCAGAGCTGCCACACTGAGCTGTAAAGCTCAGCTCTACCTCAGAGCTGTGGCACATGGCTGCAGTGCTAAGCGGTAACACTCAGCTGTGCGTCAGAGCTGTGGCACTTAGCTGTGACACTGAGCTGTAACACCTGGCTATAGCACTGAGCGGCTCTGCTCTGCTGCAACATTATCTTATTATCAAAATTCATACTTTGTAAGCAAGTACACCGATGATATGAAAATGCTGATGTTTATTCTAACAGTGTGATACATACTAAGAATTTAATACTTTGTTGTATTGCTATTTTATGTTCCTGTTAACTATACATTGTATAATATAATAAGAACCTCCAGACAAAACAGCAAGACCAGCAAGATGTCAAGTATGTCCTACAAAAAAAAAAAAGGAAAGCAAAACACATGTGCTGTCTGTGTAAGCGATACATGTGTATGGAACTGCTGTTGTCATGTGTGAAGACTGCCTCTGGTGTGACAACTCAAGTAAAGATTTCTTTTTTGTGGCATTTTCATTTAGTTCATATAGGAATTTGCTATTATTTTAGGCTTTGTATGCCAAAAACAGTCAATATTGAAAATTTTGAGGTTTTTTTTTTTTTTTAATAAACACTAGGTAAATATGTAAAATTCATGCTTTACTTTTTTGACATTTTTTCCTATTAAGTACACAATGTTTAATAAAATTCATAAAAAATAATATATCAACAGAAATATTCTAAAGAACACCAGTATGATACACCCACAATAATGCACCTTTATGACAAAACTGGTGTTATATTCTGTGGCTATAAAAGGACTGGGGATTTATCTCAAAGCAAAGGCCCCGAGTTCAATCCTCAGTACTAGGGTAAAAGAATTCACTCCACCTATAGTACCAAACACCACCACAATTTCTCGACAGGGATGCATTAGGAGTTTGTAGATGATTATCAATTTCAAAATGCTCTCCTGTTGGTACTTCTAGATACAAACCTATATTTACTCTGTCTTATTTATTTTACCTTCTAAACAAACAGGATAAGGAGCTATTTCTACTACTATATACTTAATAACTCTGCTGGGGTTCCAACAGGGTCATGTAAAAAGAGTGTTACGTAATGAGCTTCTGGTAATGATGAAACAAAAAAATGTTAGTAAGAAAAAGCCATGGTTTTATAATGATCCCTTCACAGTTATTAAGAGATTTGGAGAGCTTTCAGAGAAACACCATGTTCTATTCCCTCTTCAATTAATCTTATATAACCCTCATCAGACAAGGAAGGCAGATCTAGAGCATGACCTAAGATCTTAAACTCTTCGTGTATATTTAAAAAGAAAGTATGCTACTATCACCACTCTGCCTGCTATTCTTGAAATACTCTCAGGCAGGAAAGCCTCCCAACGGTGAACAGCCAGATGCATCCTGACCTGTTGCTGGTGTGGACATCTCCTTCAGTTTCCCCTTCCCCTTCTCCTTCTGAGCCATCTCCCTCCTGGTGCCCGGTGGTGGTGCTGATAGCACCCGTGCTTGAGCTGACACTTCCTGGTCCAGCTGGGTGGCCCTCAGCTGTGGCGTCACCATAAGCACTGCTACGGCCAGAAACTAGAGGGAAACAATCGAAAAAGAACAAATCAGCTCCCAAAGCATGATGGAACCTAATGTATTCTGAAGTCAGCAATGGTTAAAAGATAACTGGAAGCTTCAGTTTTCATCTCTATGAACCTAAATAAGGTCTGAATTCATGATTCTGGCACCACAACACTATGCTAAATCATCCTAGAGGCACTCTTCCTCCTATAGCATATAAACTCCACGCACAAGATCTAATCTCAACCGCTAATAAACACCTATCTCATACATCACACGGGAATGATCAGCTACTCTGAATCTTTTCCATGAAAAATTTTCACAGCTAGTTGTTAACTACAGACAGATTGCAAGGGCAAACCAAAATGGCTTTGTCACGTCCCTTCATTCCAGAGCCCCACCTCATCAGCTAGGGTAACGTGGGGATGGCTTTCTGTTAACACTACTGATCACTACCAGGGTTGCCCAAAAATACACTTCCCCAATAGTTCAGAAGCAAAAATCATAGGATAATGAGCTTTAAGTTCACACCACAATTATTTTAATGACGAGTGATGTATGTCTCATTGCTCTTCTACTAACAAATAATTAAAGGACGCCTGTAAAATATTCAATACTAAACCCCGCTGAGACTAGGATATTGCTATTAAGTATCAGAAACTCTAGGGTTAAGGTCAAATGAAATCTACAAGACTTTCAATGAGAACACTTCTCTTTGAGAAAATATCCCAGGGCCCAGGCAGGGACTCCTGTCTCGTCTCCACCCTCTGCCCAAGGAGATCAAGACCCCCAGGCACATTACCACTGTGCTCGCCAGCCACTGAGTCCACTGCACTTCCCCCGCTCTCTGAGCCCACACTACCACCATGGTCGGCAGGAGAGGTCCGAAGGGTAGAACCATCAGTCGCTGCTGTGCTGCCCTCGTCGTCTGAGGCTGGAGCTAAGAGAGTAACAAGAGCTGTTACAGGTAAAAACCCCTCCTTGGGGTGAAGCATCAAACCACATAGTGTAGAGGACACAATGCAGTTTATATATCCTGTAGTCAGAAAAAAAAGGGAAAGATATGCTTTGCTGGTTAATCACTAACGTAACAAACACCACATGGTGCATTGCAAACAGTACTTAGACAGAATTGAAAACCCAGTTCACTGGGCATTTCCTTCGCTGTTAAGTTACGGTGCAGAGATTCAGTAAGAATCTGTGACGTGGACACCGGGTTTCCTAACTATGGTTACCACTGTCTAGGTGTTACTGACACCTGCTGAGAGACTCGAAAGTAGACACAGCCATTCAAAGCATTAAACTGAATTTAATGGATTTGCTTTGCAATCAGTCAATTTGTGCTTTGTTAGAAAATCACTTATCATGAGCTCTGCTAGTTTTTTTAAACATGTGGTTCAGAAGGGAGCTCATTGGGAAATTTCACACCTCCTAATCATCCTCATCAGATGCTAATAACGAAGCAAGGAAATTCCCCAGAGACAGCCACAGCATCCAGGATCAGGGCTGAGCTGAGACAGGAGGAAAACGCTGGATGAGATACACAGGGGAGGAAAGCCAAGACAGCCACACAGCATGGTACGAACACAATTGGCACAACACGACAGCGACCTCGAAGCCTGAAATGACAGCAACTGAAGAGACCTCAAAAAAAGCAACGGGCCATGGCAGCAGGTGGGGACAGCCAGTGTCCCCCAAAGGGTAAAGCTCTCTCAAGGGAGGAGGGTGGGGGGAGGGTGAAAATATGGGAAAGCATCAGTCTAAAAAAGTATGAATCAACCCTTACATTACTTGGGGGTTGATTTTCCCATGGATTTCTTAGGTGTGTGATTCTCCTGTTTGACCCTACTCAGAAATTTGCTTTTTTCTTATCAGATGAGAAAAAGACAAAACAAGTTCTGAAGATTTCTTATGGATTTTGCTGTCCACAACCCCTACCGCCCAAGCTCACAGGGTCACATGCAGATGAAGAGTGAAAAGTTAACAGGTGTGAGCCCTAGTTCTGTCTCCTTCGTAACATCATCTCACACAGCAGAACTCTGACAAAGAACACCAAACACTGTAATTTAAACCCTATGGCTAAACAGCCACAAGCTGTTCTCTGACTTCTCCTCGGGAATCAGCTGAAGCCAGGCAGCATGCAGAGTGCGAGGAAGCAGAGCCATGAGCGCCGTCGCCAAGCTGCGGCCCGACACCTTCCACACCCGTATTTCTAAAGCCACGGCAGAAGCAGGAAGTCCAGAATGGCCTGTCAAAGCAGCTGCCCGTTACACTCTCACAGCACCGGAAACAAGGCCTGAAGGTCCTGAGGACCTGAGCCGTGCTCCTTGCTGTGGACAGTTACCTGATGCTGTGGTGTCAGAGAGGGTTCCTGCGTCCAGAGAGGAAGAGCTGGGTGCCTGGCCGGACAGTCCCAGGCTCTGCAGGCCCAGGGCACTGCTGCTGCTGCCTGGGAAACAAGTGGAGAGTGAGCACAACATTCCCTCCAGGCCCCGACCACAGTATTGCTTTGGCCACCAGCTGCCCTTAGGAGTCTCTAAACACCAACATGGGAGTCCGCTGGCCTAGAGGAAGTTAATCAGCCATTGCTGTCCACCCAGTTACAGAGAGGGTGGAATGTATCCTTCTGCTCAGGCAGGACAGAGGCCAGAGGAATCCAACAGATTCAGGAGGAAATAATCCAAAAGACCAAACTAGCAGAAGCTGTGAGATTGGTTCCCAGGCTGAAATTCCTGCTACAATCCCTCTCACTCTCCACCTGTGTCTCTGAACAGCTCTCACCCAGATCAACCTCTCTCCCAATATGGGGATAAGCTAAAGTCAGCTGGATATCAGTAACTGCCAAACCCTCTTTCCTGTGCAAGGCCAAAGGGCCACTTTGTTCTTGGCATTTCCTTCTACCTTGTTGGTCCTGCTGCAGGCTCAGGGCAATGGCTAGTTCAACCATGGTCTCGTCATCTGCATCCGGCGGGATGTCCAGCATTGGGGGAAAGCCCTCTGCACCTGCCAGCAGGGCCTCCAGGGGAGAGGGGTTGCCATTGTTGACATTTTCAGCTGTCTCCAGGACCATCGACTCAGACTGCAGAGAGAAAGCTCTGTCAGTGTCCCACAGTAAATGGTAACTTCAGGAAATCCACTGAATAAGAGCTAGAGGGGAGTTCGAAGTTCCTCCTCTTCTCTCCTGCTGCCAGACTCACCACCATCTCAAAATCTCCATGGTCCACCTCACTCTGCTCCTGGCTTTCCTGACGGATGTGACCACCATCCGGGATGCCCGATGACTGCATTTTCTCATCTGCATCATCATCGTCATCATCGTCCTTGTCTCCTGAGTCAAAGAAACTCCAGTCACCTGAAGGAGTGTGCTCTTTCTTCCACTGACATAGGTATGATAAATCACATAGCAACAAAAGCCCAAGACAAGCCAGCAGCCGGCACTCTATGATTCCAAGGCAAAACTCCAGGGTGTTATGTCTGGAAGCTTTGTTCTTTTGCTTCCTGAACCTCGGAGGATTTGGGAAGATATGGTTAAGAATAAACTTGCCCCCACAAAAACAGACTTTTCCAGCTGATGAAGGAAAAAGAACAACCTTGGATCCCAAAAGCAGAGAAATCTAAGACGGTTGGCCCCACAAACTCCCAACAATTTGTCGAAGACCTTCAACAAGACAGGAAAAATAGTGCAATTGAATGTTTACCTATTATTTGTCATGGCACCCTAGAGTTTATTTCACTACTTTTTCCCAAAACAACTAAGTCAGTGAGATTTTCACACTATGTAATCATTATGAGAAGAACCAAAACTAAAATGTAAAACCATCGAATGGAATCCAAGGACACCACAACAGGCCCTGCCTGGGCCCCCTTCTGTGGGAAGGTGGGAAGACCTTCCACTAAGGAGGAAGTCCAGGTGAGACTCCTACTGACAGAAGAGGACAGAGAGACCTGGCCTTCCACTCGATGGGTCAAGGCATGAAAATATGCCTGTAATTAGAACACCAAGCCAGCTGCACTAGAGGTTCTTGCCAGAGAAAAAAGCCACAAAACATTACCCAGTTCGTGAAAAACTTAAAGGTACAAAGGTACAAAGCTGTATATATTCCTTTACATTTCCTACACAATAGGCATCAGCCACAGGTGGCTACTGAGCTCTTAAAAAGTGGTTAGTCCAACTAGGGAATGCTACAAGTGTGAAACACACACTGGATTGCAAAGACAGTACCATAAAATGCAAGGTATTTCACTAATAGTTTTTAACATTGACTACACTGAAATACTTTTGACGTTAGATAAAACAATTAATAAATTAATTATACTTATTTACTTTTGCTCTTTATAATAACTATTAGGAAATTTAAAAACACACAACTTATTTCATTTTTTTCTTATAAAATGACAACATCATTTGCATTTAATGTGCACATTTCAAGATATATATACATTGTGAATAACTACAAACAAGCTAATTAACATACCCATGGCCTCACTGATACTCAACTTTTGAATCAAGTAACCAGTGCATTATATAATATAATGCTACTATTTAGATTCTGTAGAACTTTTACTAAAATGTAAAATGTTATGAACTTGACCATGTCCAAATGTATCATGAAGAGTCTGTGACATCTGCTGGCCACTTAGCAGTAGCTAAGTTTATTCAGTATTCATGCCCCTTAGGCAACCAAATAGATCCTTAATGAAATTTTTGTGCCAGGAAAAGATTTTTGTTTTTTTGTTTTGTTTGTTTTTTTGGTAACGGGGATCGAACTGAGGTCCTTGGGCTTGCAAAGCAGGTGCTGGAACCACTGAGCTAAACCCCCAGCCCAGAAAAGTGTTTTTTTCCTCAGAAATAACAGGTACATTTTGTTTGATCATTGCAATTTTGCTAACTGTTCCTATAAGATCTTTCCTTAATAATCACGTGGGATCTTGTGACAGATTTTTCTGTACCCTTGGCTTGATTATTTTTTAACATTTTTACATGCCATCTTAAATTGTCTGATGAAAACTAGGGTAAAAAATTAGGAAAACAAAAGGCTTTAGGTCCTTGGTTGACATAAGCAATATATCCTAGTGCTACGTTCCCCCACCCCTCAATCCCTGACTCAAATCTAATCTCAGACCTCCCATTACCCATTGGAGTGTTGCTTCGAGGAGAAGAGGGCAGTGTCACATGTCTCCGTTTGTTCCTGGGCCTCAGGACTCGAATTAGAGCTTGTTTACAAGAAAAGCTCACAGCAGGATCCTAAAGTTTAAAAAGCAACTGTCATACTTAGGTTTCATGTTATTCATGACACTACCTGTAACACCTTCCTTTCTGGTCAAGCGCGCACACACACAGACTGTTCTCACCTGCAACCCAACTGACCAAATCTAGCAAGTTGACTGGCACTCCTGACCCATTTACTACCTTCCTTTTTCTCAGTTCTTGGTGACAGGCTGGCAGGCCACTTGCTCCTGAATCCCACTCTGGCTCTCAGGGTTCCTCTTTGCCCTGTGCTACAAACAGTACTGTGCTCTTACACTTAGCTTCAGTGACAGGGTCACTGGAAATACAAATCTCATTACATTCACACAAGCACTCATTTATGTAATACTTATAAAATACTAAGCACAGTATGTAGCAAACACCAGACTAGGATTCAACATTGAATAAGAAAGACTAAGTCCACCCTCTTTCCAAATCCTACTCTTTTGTGCTGCAAGACCTTCAAGCTTTTATTAATATTAAAGTTATTAAACTTTTCTTTAAGTCTACTTCATTAGTTTACACAACTTCTTGATTTTTTTTTTTCCAGACATTCCCAGACCAATGAGAGGTATCTGAGGTTGTACTGATACGTACAGGACACAGGAGCATCTGCATGTAGATCTTGGATGCTATATTGATACAGTCCAGCTCACAGGTACAGTAGCCATGGATAATGTCCACCAGCGCATTAACAGTTGCTTCAATATGAGTAAGGCCTGAAGGGAAGAAAAATATCATTTCTACTGGAGAAACCTCTACAGAAACTTGAGAGCCTGAGACAAAAGTACAAATCATGCCAATGTGAAGGTCAAGCTAACAAAAAATTGACAAGCACAGACACGGCAAGTCAATAAAATACACACACACACACACACAATATATATAGTCTCCTAATCTACCAAACTCAGAAGTCTTTCCAGATACCCTACTTTCCAGAATTAAGTAGTGGTCCACTCTGCAGAAGAAAAGATGAGGCAGGGAAATGTGAAGGGACAGGCAAGATCCTAAACATCCCTACAACCCTCAACCTTGAGAAGCCTTTTACTTATCATCCAAGTAACCTCCAACATAATGACTACTAGGTCATTCTACTTTTCTCTATTGCTACTACTACTGCTACTGCTAATACTACTCAGATCCCCCTCTTCCATTTAAACTTTCAGTAACATCAGAAGTTAGATGTCTATGGCAAAGTAACTTGGAAATAATTCTCAAGGCAGATGTTTAATTTTTTTTTCTTTTTTTTTTTTTGCCTTTTGAACTATCATTACACCAAGTTCATAAAGATTTTTTAAAAACAATTGTAAGTTGCATGTGGTGGTCCATGCCTGAAATCGCAAAATTTAGGGAGACGGAGGCAGGAGGACTGTACGTTTGAGTCCCACCTGGGCAAGTTAGCAAGACACTGAGGAAGGTAGGGAGTGAGGGAAAGCAGGAAGGGAAGGAGATGTACCCTCAGTGATAAGGGTACCCCTAGGTTTGCACCCCAGTACTGCAAACAGATATTTTTTGGTACCGGGGATCCAACTTGGGACCTTGCACTTGCGAAGCAAGCTAAATCCCCAGCCCTGCAAATATATATATATATTTTTTAATTGTAAATATCACTAGGAACACACATGCATTCATGCACACACTGGCAGAGCATCTCCTTACGTGAAGTATGCAGCCCCACACAAAGACACATAGTACAAGGAAAATCTAACTCTCCCACAAATACTAATTCCCATTTTGGAAATGCACTGATCTCACAGATTTCTATTTCCCGTTATTAATTCTGGAAGAAACAGATGATGAAGCTAAAGGCTAAGCGTCATAGTTATCTGAAGACAGAGCTGTACTGACTTCACTAAATGCCACAATCCAAGTATCCCTTTTAACAGAGTACCTGGGAGACAGGCGGGTGCCAAGAAAGCATTCTTGGGTTTGGATGCATGCAGTTTCCAGAAGTGATTCACAAGCTGGGTAATGAAACTACAGCACTCTTCCTCCACCTGCTTCTGTGGTTCTTTCCCTTCATCCACTCCTTCTACACAAGAGAAAGAAAATTATGGGTGATGGTAAATCTAAGATGGAATTTAATTTGTTTTAAGGTTAACTCAGGTCAAGGGAGCTTGCCTGCGGAGGGAGTTTCAAGTGGGGCCCCAATCAATATGCCAACTATCCCTAGATTCCAGCAGGCACATCTAGGAAAAAAACAGTCTGGGAAAGGAATATCACAGAAAACATTGTATGTTAGAATTAAGTAGAAAGGGGAACATTCAGGATCTTTACAGCAGATTCAGAGATAGGTGTCCATTGCAACTGTTCAACTTCTAGAACCTAGGAGAACATCTGAGATTTCTCTAGAATGACTCCAGGATTGTAGGGTTAGAAGGATAAGCAGGATGGCAATGGGGTATGGGAACATGTAAAAGATAAAGGCATCAATAAACTCTACTGGTTTGGTACCCAGGCAATGAGAGGAGAAGTAGGGAAACAGAATGAAGCACCAAGAAAAGCCATTGAAGTAGCAGCAAAAGAACACCACGGAAGTATAAGATCCAAACCCACGAGTGCAACACGAGCAGGGCTCAACAAGCTTCACTTTTTCCTAAAGACTCCAAGAGGTAGTAACTACAGAGACAGATTGTACCTGATGTCCAGAACACTACATAAACTCAAAGATGACCAAAAGCACGACCACTGGAAGGAGAATTTATTAAAATGGTCCGAGGCCCTACAAGCTAAAAGGATGAGGGAATAAAATCCCTTCCTCAGAGCACAAAGTCAGTCCAAGGCCAGTGACAACAGAAGAGATGACTGAGAGTGACGAAGGTGCATATTAAGCAGATTTCAGGACCACGGCCACATAGGCCAAGTTCACCTGTTTCCATCTGGGGCAGCTTTGACTCCGTAAAGTGGACAAGATTATTAGGACGCATGATGGCAATGGAGCGCGCTGTGATCACCAGTCTCTGGAACACTTCAGGGTCCAAATCCTTGCCTTCTTTACTGGATGTGTTGAGACACTGTACAGCTTTGCTGAGCAAGGCCTGATCCTATAAAACAGCAGCATCACAGAGGATCAACCAGAAGCAAAGGCTGGGCACTAAAACACCGAACAGAGGAAACAGAGACTGGCAGATGGTGGGGACTGTTATTTCCTGTCAAGACAGCAGGCTAACTACCAACTAGGCAAATCTTCAAAGCAGGCCAGTATGTTAAATTTCTTAATACATAAAACACTGACGTCTTTAAAAAGTCAAAAGTCATGCAATCAGGATCAAAATATGGCAGGAAGGAAAGTCAGATTCCATTTAATTCTCCAGAGCAGCAGCAGCCAAGATCTCCTTCCTCAGGTGAAGACTCCTCTCTTAGCAGCTTTCTGTTGCCTAAGAATGATATTTCCAAGATGGTCTTTCTTTGGGAAGCTCAGCAGGTAAAACATTTCTCATTTTTACAGGCTGAAGGAACAAAGGTTAACCTGCATTTACGGGCAGGTGGCTTCTCCCAAAGCCCGTCTTCCTCACTGGTCTGCCATATCATCTTTTCCATCTAAGGAAACTAGCCCAACTTACCTTCCTCGGCAGCTGCTGACTTTCATGGGTGAAACCCTCTCACCTTAGAGGCTCCACTACTATACCACTCAACAACCACCTCCCAGAAGAGTATAACTATACGTGCCAGCCCACGGCTGAGGGCTGAAAACACCAGTAGTCCTCTTGAAGGAGTCCCTTTCCCTCACTCTCTTCCTGGGAGAAGCTGCCACCCACACCCAGTGTGTCTCCCTTTCTTTTTAAAGTCTTGTTGATCCTGTAAGAGGGACAGAAAAATAATGCAAATAATGCAAGCCATTAGCTGGGTAATCATCAGTTTTGAGTGGTGTTCTTACACTTTTCAGAAGCTTTGGACTCTGGGTCCAATTTCAGTGCTATAGATCCTTTCTCCAGCTTACTCTGCTAGGCTCTTGCTTTACATACAAAAAGCCAACTTATTTGATTCCCTATCAGGACCACAACTTCCATTTCTACAAAAGGCCTCCCTGAGAAGCAACGATTACCTTGTGGCTATGATAGGCCGAGCGGCTGGTGTGCAGGCTGGCCAGCAGGCTCTTGGACTGCTGCTGGACACTGGCAGGAGCTGGCAGGGATAGCAACAAAGTAGCCAGCTCCTGAGCTGCATTCTTGTTTCTTTCCTGATGGGAAAGATGGCAGGGTTATGACTAACCCTAGTATCTCAGTGCAGAAAGAGCTCTCTATTCTGCCCTCCCCTCCTTCCCTCCCTTCCCTCCCTTCCAGGTCACCAGAGCTTGGTTATATGCCATAGATCACAAAGAGCAAAAAATAGAAAATAAAAAGGTCGCAAAAATTATAATCTTCCTAAAACATAAGGGAAGGGCCAGGGATTTTACCTCAGTGGTTCTACCACCTGCTTCAAAAGCACAAGGACCCGAGTTTGATCCCTGGTTACCGCTCCCACCCAAAACCCTAAAACATAAGTGAAGAACCAGGATGGAAGCTCTTGACTCCCATACGGTGTTTATGTGCCAGTTTTCTTCCTACTCTATGACACATCTCAGTATAGCTCCCGGAAGCAGGACGCTTGAAGACAAAGACTTCTCTGGAGCTTCTTTAAAAATCAAGATTCAGCTCTAAGTGTTTTTTAGCTGTGAGGCCTCAGGGCTTCAGACAACTCCACTGATTTACTGTCTCTTCAGAAAGCTCCCGTGTGCTTTGAAGAAGTGACTTGCCTTCTCGATGATTGGGCCAACAGCAAAGCAGCTTTCCAGGGCTTCTAAAGAACTCACAACCAGCCTGGGGAGACAGAAAACCTGGCTTGAGTACAACAACTGCTCTCTCTGCCTTGTACTTTAGTGTAGGCAAAGTATAGTCGTGAGGACCTTGGGGACAGCTAATGAATGCCAAATACAGAATCAAAGCACAGTAAGCCCAGCCAGAGGCATCACGCATATCACTGCTTGTGTTACAGGCCAGAAGAAACCTGGCTCCTGCTTGGAGATCAACCTGAGGCCATGTGCATAATCTGTAATTCAAAGACGGGGGCCTTTCTTCCTCAAAGAGGATAAATGTGCTTCCTTTTGTTGCCTGTGGCAGGGATCACTGAGATGGGCAAATTAGTGTTGATGCAACGGGACCCAAAGCTCAGGTGCCCAGAGATCAGTGGGCAAAGGGAGACCCAAAAGAAAGGATAAAGCCATCTTCTTTGATTGGGAAGGTTAAGGCTAGATTTTACTTACAGATCCAAGAAAATGCACAAAGATTATTTCCTATAAGTCTCTAAGTATGGTAGAGCAAATGTGACATATTTTTAGGTGCATACCACTTGCCAACATTCGAAGGGTAGAACAAAATATCTTAAAAAAACTGAAAATTCTCCTCTCCGGAGAAGGCCCAACTCTTACAGGGTACCAAGTAACATGCTCTCAGAGCTTCATCCTTTAACGCGGCACAGTAAAAAGACCAACATCCTGACAGCTGAAGCTCTGTCAGAGAAAGCAAGTATTGAGAAGGCAGCTGCAGAGAAAGGGGACGGGGGAAGTAGAGGAAGACAACACAAAAAACCAGAACAGAAGAACTGAAGCATAGAACAAACATGACAGAGAAGCTCTCCAGTGACTCATCAGACGGCAGGACTTTTTGCTTGGCCCCCCCACCCTCTTCTCATCCACTGTAAAGAAGCAGCAGCGAGGACTGGGGAAAGGAAGAGCAAGCTGAGAGCCCGAGCAGCCAACAGTAACAGTGCACTCAAAATCTGGGGGATGCTCCATTTATACACAGGGAGAGCTCCGCAGCCATGCAATGATCAGGACAGAAATGAGCGGGAGTCTCAACAGAAGCAGAATCCACGCAAAGCCACACCATCGCATATGCTGCTCTCTGACACACACTCACTCGTGCAGAGAAAAGAAAGAGGGCATACTAACCGGTCCAGCTTGGTTAGGGACTCAGTTTCAGAACTTGGGGGGAGAAGCAAAGGAAAAAAAGAAAAAACTGTGAAGCTCAGAGAAATCTGGAAACACATCCTAAGCAAACCATATGTGAACAGGGTGGGAAAAAAGAAAGAAGTGGGGAGACCGCCGGTGGGAGGCAGTGAATCCAAGCGTGGCTGGCTCGTCTCGTGACTTACAATGTAAGAAGCTCACTATCTTACATCATGAGTTATTTGTCTACCATGGCAAACCGGCAGCTACCTAGCACAAAGAAGCCAAGCACGATGCTGAAGAATGCCACCGTAGGGAGCTTTAGGGAGACTCTATGCTCTGCTACAAGACACAGCAGCAGCCTCTCTTGCTGACAATGTCACTCCCACAGAGTAGCTACTACAGAGAAAGATGGGAAGATGATGCACTCAGCATGAAAGGGAGGCTGTTTCCCTATCATTTTAGCAAGGCTGAATCGTAAACTAAAGTACTGGCTTCAGCACCTTCCAGTCTGTAGCCTCCAGCTATTCAAAGGGTACTGAGCATTGAAAAAAGGCACAGAATTTCTGCCCGGGTACAGTGACACTCAGTCCATTTTCCAGGCTTCTTCTGCACACTAAGGACACATCGAATATAGCAGAGTTGTGTGAAAACTTGCAAATCACAGGTTATACTTGAGATGGTTACAGACACTGACTCTCTCAAGACATAGCAAGGTGCTGCAGGGAGTGCAAAGTGGTAAAAGACAAAGTCAATCCCTTAAGCGCCGATACCTCTCCAGAACAGTGCCGCTGGTTGTGGTAGGGGCAGCTGAGTCGCTGTCTCCAGTGCCGTTACTCTGGTTCAGGTTGGAAGGGCAAATGTTGCTGACAGAGGCAGATGGGAACTCTTCCGGGGGCTCATCCGGCCAGCCAAACTGCTCCTTAGTCTTACCATAAATTTTTACAGCATCTATCATGGTGACACCTGCTGGATCCACTGAGGCACCAACTGCAATAAGCAAGAGACAACTTTAGGAAAACACATTCTCTAACGAGCTAATATCATGCCTCCAAAGCAATGACCAGACCAGGCTGGACAAACGGACAAATCACATTACTTGTATAGAGAAAGAGGAACTTTACCAACCCGGATACATTAGCAGCACTTTAGATGTTGCATGCACAAACAGTTCCATGGACCAAAATCTAAGAAGTCAGTCTACGGGAAGAGTCCCCAAACAGCACTGTACAGATCCTTTTGGGCAATCAGAGTACTGTATCTCCCACCCCTCAGCCCCATGGGTTTCTAAGCACTTCCTCTGTTCAAAGTACAGGTCACCACCATTCACACTTCTAGAAACTAGAAGAAAGAACATGAAATAAGATGGCCAGTAAACATTAAGAGGAGATGCCAATCTTAAGAAAAGCTCAGGAAATGTTGAGCGTGGTGGCACACACATGTAATCCCAGAACCCAGGAGGATGAGCCAGGAGGATCCTGTGAGTTCGAGGCCAGACTAGGCTACATAGCAAGTTAAAGGATAACCTGAACTGCCGAGTAAGACCCTACTGATGGGGGGGGGGGGGGGAACAGAAACGGAAACAGAAACAAGGCAGGCAGGCTCAGGAATTGTATTTGGAAGATTTTAAGTTGTCAATGGCCAAGCGAGGCCATGCCAGGCATGTGTGAAGAGATATGTGACCTGAGGCCGTCATCTGTGCTTCAGAGCCTGGCGATCTCCCACGCCAGACTTGCTTCTCTCTGCCTGAACAAGGAAGCAGACCCATCAGTGAGGCTCACTCCACACTGCGGAAGTGAACCCTTACTCAAGTCAGCCTCGTCTTCACCGCTCCCATTCTCAAGTACACTCCTTTCCAGGTACCTTGCCTCTTTTACACCTCAAATAACATGCACAGCTTCCTGCTGGCAGAGACCACAAAGGTATCGGTAAAGCAGAGGGGATCTCAGAACCCTGAGGGCCACAGGCTGGTAGCTTCTAATTCAGCCCTCACAACAAGAAAGACCGAGTCAGCTCCAGATGCTGGGGACTCACTGAAGAGGCTCAGCTTTTTATCAGCTTGCAAGGCCTCCTCTCTGGTGAAGGGGAAGTCAAACCAGCGTGAGCGACTCAGGTTAAGCTGCATAGTTCTGCCGAATATCTCGATGTACGATGGGGCTCGTTCAACTGCCTGAGTCCCGATCTGGATCCGCATGCCTGTCATCACCATAGTGCTGTTGTTGTTATTAATCTCAATGGTGAAGCCACCAGGCTGTAGGGACAAAAGACAAAGAGCAAAAAACTGAAGAGAAGTTCTTAAGACTTCTTCCTCCTCAGCCTTTTTTCTTTCTCCCCAGCTTTATCAACCTCCTGCCACCCTCTAAGGCACTACCCTGCTGGTAATGAGGAAAATCTAGCCTTCTGGGATGCAAGTCCTTCAGTAAGTGAGTGAGAATAATCAACTCTTCCTGACCAGTTAACTAAAGGGAAGGGCATGTGCCTTGTACGTGCACCGTAAAAGGGGACATGTTCTCCAACCATAATGATTACAAGCCCTTCTGCCCAGGTATTGAACCAGCCTAGCACAGTCCTCACCTTGGTATTGGCCACATACATGCCAGTTGAGTTCAGCCTGTGCTTTATCTGTTGTGCATTGTAGACTTGTAGGAGGTCATTACCACCAAACTCCACATCTGTCAGTTGCTGATTGTGTTCAAAGAAGTCAATGGGGAAAGTCACTTGGCTAGATGTGCGGGTTGCTGTGGAGAATAGCAACAGATTGTCAGAGCCTCAGTGTGCGCAGTCTCTGGCATCTCTGTTCAGTCCACAGTGAAAGACTCCTCCCAGACTAAGCCACACTCCACACACTCCCCTCTCTGAACCAACTATGGATTATAGTGCTTGCATCAGCACGGCACCCACATGTGGTTAGCTCTCCAGTGGGCATTACCTCCAACCATATATCCTAGTAATACAAAAAAGCTGGTGTTGCTGTTGAGTGGATACTGAACCAGAATGGGCTCTGGTTTATTAACAACAACAGGAGGAGCTACTTCTTTACGGTTGGATGATTTATACCATTATCTCAAATGGACTCTAGAGACAATTTAGGCAATGTGATGAGCTTTGCAATGGTCTTTACTTGGCTGGCTTCACTCACTCCAAACTGAAGCTTTCTCTTCCCTGCATAATCCTCTATCTGCCAGGAGCAGTCCCCTCGTGGAGACACCTGTGCTGGGGTCTGCACTACTTAGTGGAGAATTAGCCAAGTGAAGGGATCTACTCTAATTCATTCAACCGTGAAGGCAAACCAACTACCCCATGTCCAGAAAGAAAATTCCTCAAACAAGGCTAAAGATGTTGTTCTTTACAGGGCATCTAAGAACTAACTATCATGGATAGGCAATAGGCACCTGTCATTTGGTACCTTTGCTTTCAGAAAACCGGACAATACCTACCTCCAACTGCACCAAATACATATATGCAAAGGAGTCACCATTTCTTTAGGTATTTACAGCAACTTCTACCTCTGTCTAAAATTCTGCCATGCTCATTCCCCCAAAGATGAAGACAGGGCCTTACTAATAGTGGCAGTTTTGCGCTTCCGCACAGGTTTCATGATGCTGATGACACTGCTGGGCTGCAGGGATGGCTGGAGCCAGTATGAAGTGTTCTCCACGTTAGCCATGTAAATGCGCAGGCTGCCATCCTCACACAGCAAGATCATGGTTGTACGCTGCTGCTCATTGCAGGCTGTGTGCCTAATGGCCACCATGTCTTGGATCTAAGAGAGAAAAGAACAAAGGAGGGGAGAGGAAGGGATTAGTTCCCACCCTTATAACTCAGAACTCAGAGAAAGAGAGGCAGAGAAGCACCTGGCTTCACTCAGGACGGGGTGCAGAAGGGTGGCAAAGAAAAGATGCTAGGAGACAAGCACTGATAAAATCTTTTAAAAGCCTCTACTGAGAAATAAATGTAAAAATACATTCAGTTCATGGCAAAGTGATGGGAGAATCTGGCACTGACCTTGGCCTTAGCAGGAAGAGTCTTAATCTCCTGGATAAGAAAGGTGTCTGGTTTCACCATCACTACCAGGGGCACACCTGTTGTTTGCTGGACGCAACACACCAGACCAGGGTGGTTCATCACCTCAGACCACTGACAAAGGGCAGGAGAAGTCTTACTGCCGCCATTGGAACTGGGGACAAAAAAAAACTGGTCACAGGGGTGAAGGGAGGGTGGGGACAAGCGGAAAAAATGAGAACCAAGACCTGGCATGTAAAGGTGCAAGATCCCAGTAATGAATGTAACTGTAGTGTATACCCAGAGTGTACTAATAAATTCAATTTAAATTTTAAAAAAAACTGGTCACAGCATGTCAATCACTATTTATTAAGTTCTTCTCCTGACCTCATGTCCATCCTATTGATGCAACTGTAACAACAGCCTTGGCTAAGGACTCCGACTATCCATGGGTCAGTTTTATCCAAGTCATGGGGACACTCTCAGAAACTCCACTGTGTCCTCAAGAGGACTTCTCATCTCAAATCTACAAGGCGAGGCCTCTGAAGGACCAACAGGTGGCCCTGTGTGCCTATCAGCTGCATGGAGCCTTGCCTTGCCTAAAGCTGATGAGGTAGTGTCCTATGTAAGGATCTCCAGCTACAGCAAGTTACATGTGAATCACTGTCCATTTTATTTCATCCCAAACCAAGTACTTCCCCAAAAAGAAGCCTCACAAAGTGCCATAATGGTAGGTAAGAACAAACAGAAGAGACCCTAAGCCTATTTTCCCTAATACCATATTCTATTTCCTGATAAACTGCTGCCACAGGGAAACTGGAAGATGATTGCCTAGGAGACAGTCGCTTCTCAAAACTCAGTGATTACTAAAATCACATGTGCTGCCTTAACCACAGGTTTTCTTTCTGTGTAACAGTAGCTCCCCTCCCCCAGATCTCTCCTCTAGCTGGGAGTCCTCACGGTGGTGGACAAACTATGCTCATGGCCCAACCTGCCAATCCTGGAGGCTGCTTGATTTTAAAGATACCTAGCAAGGAACAAGGAATGCTGGGGAAAAGTAAGCTTCACAAGATTCAAGACAAGGACCAGGGCTTGGGCGGGGCCCTATGGATGAGGGCCTGAGGGAGGTGAACATTCAAGGCTCATCCCCACCTCTTGATGTTGATGGGGAAGAGCTGCAACACCTCCAGAGTCGTCCTGCTGATGGTAGCTGCAAACGACTTGCCCTGACAGTAGCTGAAGAACAGCACTTGCAGCACGTGAGAGTAGTACACAGACACGCCGCCCCCGGCCACCTGGCTATTACTGTCCTGTGGGGTAAAGACACACATGTGAACTGACTTCTCTGTTATCCAGGCTACCACCTTCAAGGGCACGCTGATTATAGTTTTAAGTCATGAGCAGGTACTCACACACTAAGCATGGCACCCTGGAGTAAATGTCACTCCAAGAATAAAGCAATTTCAAAGTTACATCAGTTTAGTCACAAAGAGTAGGAATTTTTGCTACTTGGTAAAAAGAAGCACAATGAAAGAAAGAGAGAGCAAGGACCCAAGTTTGATTCCCGGTACCAAAAAAAAAAAAAGAAAGAGAGAGGGAGAGGGAAAGAAAGAGAGAGAGTGAAAAGAGGGAAGGGAGAAGAATAAAGAAGACGCTAAACTACCTCTAAAACAGAAAGAAATGGTAACACGTGCTCTAACCTTTAGGTCCTCATGATTGATTTCCAGTACATTAGTGACATAGAAGGGTCCCTGCTGGGCACTGCTGGCCTCCTCCATGAGTTGAGTATAGATGTACCCAGCTGAAGACATTATAACAATGATGTTCTTTCCCTCCTCATTGAAAAGGAAGGTAACATCCCTTATCTTGGAACTTGGTAGGAGAAAGTAGAAGGTTGGACTCAAGGCATCAACAGACAGATCATAAACCTGCAGGACAGAAAAGACAAAGGGCAACTTATTTCAGTCCCATCCTCAAAAGATCCTGATATACTATAATTGCTATATTCAACGTAGCTGTATTCAAGCAAGATGTATTCAACAAGCACCTCCAAAGGGGAACCCTTAGCCAAGGATAATGTTCAAGTCACATCAATAATGAGGACAGACTTAAGGCCAAGAGAAGAACTTCTTCTAGGCGTCAGGGATGTAGCTCAGTGGTTCTGGTGCCTGCCTCAGAAGCACAAGGGCCCAAATTCAATCCCAGGTACCAAAAACCAAAAGAAAAAAAAAAAAAATGAGGGGGGCAAATATAAATTTAAAAAAAAAGAGAGAGAAGAACTACTGAACAGTGAGTGGTTGGTGGGCAAACTGTGTTCACTTTTGCTGTCTCCAGTTCCAATTAAGACTCCTCCAGTCCTTTGTCCATGGTCTGAGACAGTGAACCACTTTGGTATGGTACGTGGCATAAAAAGATAAAAATCTTTTATTCTCCCTCAAGAAATAAGTAGGGGACAGAGGAACATAAAGTCTGTGATGAATACAGTAACTGCTGTGCACATGGTACTGCAAGGGCAGAAAATGAATTCCATATCACCTATAGAAAGAGAACGCCCACTTACTAGGCGACATAATGAAAAGCAACAAAACATGTTGACAGTTGTTTTTAATTTCTGGAAGAAGTTAGCACCTAATGGAGATCAAACATTCTGGATCGTAAGTATCAGCACAAAGCCCTAACTTTACCTTGACAAAGTCTGCAGTGACAATTGCTAACTCAGTCTGAGAACCCGGTAACCACACAGCTTTGATGATGAAGTTCCCCGTGGCCAACTGGGGATGCAGCACCAAGTGATCCGAAACAGAGCCTGAGCTACTGAACGTAAGCACATGGCAGTCCTGGACACAGAATAGAGAACAAAACTGTTAAGCGATGATTTGGAAAGCAAGCTAATTCATTTCAGCAATTTGTGTTTTCTTTTTTCCCTAATAGTCCCTGACTTCAGATAATATTTAGACTGTCTACTAACATGTTCAGGTTTCCAGAATACACACAGGCTATGTTACAGGAGAAGGTAAGATTCCCAGGAGAAATCTGCAAGACCTAAAGGAAGTCATACACAACAAGATTCTTCTGCATACCAGTAGCTTTTAAATTTTCATCTCAACAGTAAGAAAAAGCATTGAGAATGAGGTCACCAATGGTCACAGCTAATGGTGACCAAGCTGGACCAGCATTTTTACCTTCAGCCCACAGACTGCCAGGTAGTCCTCCTTGCAGGGATTTCCAGTGAGACTCAACACAGTAAAGGGAACTGGGGCAGAAGCCAAGCGAGTCAGAGTCAACTTCCGCTTGCTGGAATCTGCTTGCTTCAAGAGGGCAGAGAGCTGAAGAACAGTGATCTGCAAAGAAATCATGATCAGTTTATCCTTTTTTTTATTTTTTGGTACCGGGGATAGAACTTGGGTCCTTGTGCTTGCAAGGCAGGTGGCGGAAGTGCTGAGCTAAATCCCCGGCCCGGCCAGTTTATTCTTAATCCAAGTCCCCAGCAGAGAACGGAGAGCAAGAAACAAAACCTCCATCTGTAGAGATGTTACACCAAGGGCTTTTGGGGTTGAAAAGTCTCTTAGGAATCTTCTAGACAAATAAAAGTTTCTGCTTCTCCTGGCAGAAAGACATGGCAGGTCTGTCCCAAAAATGGGCACCGAAACCAACTTTTCTTTGTAGAATCATTTCACAAAATAATACCTAGGTACCACTGTCATATTTTTATATGAAGCTGTTTTGGAAATTATCTGTGGTTGTTTTAAGGACTAACATACATTCACTTGAGGTTAAAATAACAATAGTAGTGTCGAGAAAGGCCCAGGAAAATCTGACTTATGATACTAGTACTCTTCCTAGTGCTACTAGTTTCCTAACAAAAACTGCCCTGTGTTCTTAGAGGGACCAGAGAGCAGAGAAGGACTAAATAAGGAACATTGACTCCTTCTATGAGGGCATTTGTCTCTCAGCTTGCTTCTTCCAGAGGACCAAGCTGGGCAAGACTAGGAACCGCGCTGTCCTAAGTACCTGCTAGTCACTGCCTTTCTAGAGGCACAAAGCAAACCTATGAGTGGCAACTCACTAATCACAAATGGTTTTTTGTTCTAGTCATATCAGCTCCAAGTTTAACCAAATAACTCAGGCCTCAAAAGTGAAAAAGCTCAATGAGATCTGTCCTTAAAGAACTCGTGGAACCCAGTGGACTTTTTCCCATAGACGGCTAACCTGAACATCACTCTAGAAAAGTCATTCCGTGTGTTAGTTGCTATTTAAAACAAACGTGACCTAAAATGAGTGGGAAGAAATGACGGGAATCACCTTGCCCTTCTCATGGCTGACAGCCAAATGCTGGCGGCGCCCATGAGGAGAAGAGAGCACACACATAGCCACCCGCCTGAGCACATGGGCGCTGATCAGCTGCCGTATGGTCTGGCCCTGGTCTCCGCTGTAATTCATACGGACATTCTCAAAGGCTCCTTCCTGAGAGCCTAATGTGGGAACCTGACAAAGACAAAGACAGAGAATGCAGGAAGTAATAAAACGAGTAAAATAGAGTGGATTCACATAAGACTCACATGACAAATATTCTGCATAATTCAAAAGCAATGGCTTTCAACCTTCAATCCACACACAATTTGTTAGATCTGTCATTTACAATCAGTCCAGTTAAGAATAGCACGATGAATTTTTCATAAAGGTAAACTTAGGTATTTCAAAGGAATTGAAATATAGATCCCCAGTACCCCCGCAAAAAACTGAAAAACAAAGTACTGGCATTTTGTAAAATGCTAAAATGCACTTTCTCTTTTATAATTAATAGTGATAGATGGAATTCATTTCATTGATCTAACCCGGCAAAAAAAGTCAGAAACTTTATATGTGTTATCAGTCCTATTGCAACATTTTTACTTTTTTCATATCTGAAAGTCTAAAAATTACTGCTCTAACACTGCTTTCAGTCAAATATCAAAATACGCATGTACGTGTGTATTTATAAGTGAATATTGTTCCCTTAGTAATGGCAACCCTGTGAGAGCTATTCAACATGCCCCTTCTCAGTGTTTGTTCACTTCTCTTTGGGATCTGCCTCCATTTTACTTTCCACTGCTGCTAAAAAAGCCAAGAAGGTCGCACAATAAATCCTACATTTAGTGCTGAGCAACTGGTTTTAAAGCGAATAGTGACTTATACCTTATATTCATGTCATATGAAGAACTAAAATATAATTTTCCAAAAGGGTATTAGGAAAACAATATTAGCCAGGCGTGATGGTGCACGCCTGTAATCCCAGCACTTGGGAGGCTGAGACAGGAGGATTGCTGCAAGTTCAAGACCAGCCTGGGCTACAGAGTAAGCTCCACAGCAGTCTGAACTAAATAGTGACACCCTGTCTGAACCACCCCCCAAAAAAGAACATAATTTGCCAAGTTAGATGAATCTTAGAGAAAAAGATTCAGTAAGGAGGTCCACTGTTTTACATAAGAAAGAAATTCAAATTACCCCAAAATAGAATTCCCCATATCTGAGGGTTCATATGTTCAAATGAATTAATAAAGACGTACTTCCTGAGTCGTGACCCTGGAGTCCCGCCTACTGAAGATACATTTCATACACTGATCATTACATTGCTCATGGTATGGTGGGGACATCATGACATTACAGATACTGAGTTCTGAACATCCTGAGATTGGCTGCTAAGTGTATTCTTCGAAGGATCTTCAACCAACTTGCTGGTTCCTATCACTGACACACGTCAGGGCCCCGGCGGACTCACCATCAGTTGGTCTGTCATCTCAACTACTTTGTCCACTGTATGCAGCTCACTCAGGGCTTGCTGTGCTCGGCTGCTGCTCCCCACAGCGGAAGCTTGCTGAAAATTGGTCTGAATGGCATCCATGAGGAAATTGAGCATATCTAACACAAGAGGAGCGAAGGAGAAATTGGCCTGAAAAAAAACCAAAACGCGTAAGTGAAAAAGAAAAAAAGCCAAAACTAATGGGTCATACCCATAACAATCCTGCAGTGACTGTGTACATTCAGAACTGTTTCCTTACTTCCAGGTGGCCATTCTAGCTGTCATCTCACTATAATCCTGTTATGATTCCAGTCAAAATGCTACTGTGCTATTAACTCTTATCTTTCTAAATGAAGGATCCCACAGAGATACTAAGGATCCAAGGCATGAAACACAGATAATAAGCTATTTTATGTAGGTTGGAAAAACTGAGAAAACAATCACTCAAATAGTTTTCTGCATCCTGGGCTTTAGACGATGGACCAGGCCAAGAAAGCACGCTCTACAGTACCATACAACTAAAGAGTTACCCTCCCACCAAGCCACATAAGTACCCCTAATGCTCCTCAGCCATAAACCCTTCCTGAGAAACTGACAAGACATATCGTGTTTGCACTGGAAAGGGGGGTGAACTTAGAATAAGAAGAAAGGGAATTACGAGGGGAGCCTCACATGTTTCTGACTTACACTAACCCGCCAGGCTCCATCCACTGTTCTAAGGACAGGTCGGTGAACCCACCTGGTTCTGCAGCTCCTCCCGGCAGCCCTCTACTGTGCGGCACAGGCTGCTCTTCTTGGGCTTCTCCTCATCAGAGACCTTTCCGTCACTGACGGTCACCTTAGCTTTATCCGCTGGGGAGGTGCTGGAGTGACGCACCAGACTCTCTGAAACCCGGGGCTCACTCTGAAATGCTGACTCCTTCATGGTAGAACTCATGCCACTGCTAGGAGTTCGCTTTACCAGTGCCTAGGGACAGAAAACATCAGAGTTCCTAAATTCTTATCACAAACACACGAAATACTGCCTACAACACCGAAGCAAAAGAAGAAATAGGCTAAGCATCATGTTCACATTACTCGAAAGCCTAAATATACAGTATTCACCTAGTATCTACCTGCTGCCCACTCTTAACAGTCAGGCCTGGATGACAAAACCTGAAATTGCGAGGGGTCTGTAAGATCACTACAAGATAACTAATTACCCTGTTAGTTCTAATACTCTAAGCACTTGGGCTTCAGTGGTGTAGATAATCAATAACAGAACAGGAACACATTCCCAGACTCAGGTACCCATGGAGGTCATGTAGGAATAAGTACTCCTGTGTCACTAACAAGTCATCCTTCATTCATCAGTGAAAGCTCCAAATCTCTCACCAGACAGCTGCCGTCCTCCTTGGCTCCACAGTCACAGAAGAAGGACCCATACTTGGCATAGGAAATCTCATGATCCTTGTGGCACACCTTAGCGCATACGGTGCACACACCCACCCCGTCCACCATTTTGCAAGTGTGACAGTGGTACCTGTGAAGAAGAAGCGCCAGAAAATAAGCTCAGAAGTGTCAACAATGGAGACCCGGCAAATCGACACCTAAAAGGAAGAACTCTTACCAGTGCTGATTCATGAATTCTTTCTGTGTGATGGTAAAAGTGCAGAGTTTATTACAAAGGGAATCTTCATCCTTCAAAGATAAAAGTGTTTTCAATCAGAAATATATCCCTCCATATAAATGACCACAAAAACACATCTGCTTCAACACCCTGTGAAGGCTCATCAGTGACCAATAACCACCTGCCCCAACTGGAAAGGGCCAGCTGGCTAAAAATACAGAGCAAATTCAGTTGCAACCTTGGGGTTTTGCAGTTAAGAAAAGACCTAAAACTTCTCTAAAAGGAGCTCCCACAACTCCATGAAGCACTCATCCCTGAAGTTCTATTTTGGGTGCAAAGTCTGAAGAAGTAGGACAAGTGACTCTGGAAAAAAGGTATGACCATAGCGAAATGTCAGGCTGGGGATTTAGCTCAGTGGTTCTGCCGTCTGCCTCGCAAGCACAAGGTCCAGAGTTTGATCCCCGGTACCAAAAAACAAACAAACAAACATAGTGAAATGTCTATTCGCCAAGAGATTAGATCCATGGCCTGCTCTGCAGGCATGAAAATGCAGAAAAGCCAAGTTTAGCATTAGGTATGTGAGTTGGGAGAAAGCAAGAGCAGAGGAGTTTTGAAGTCCTTAAGGAGCTAGAAAAGAACACCAAAGCCTCATTAGTGTCCTAGTATACTAGTTAGTTACTACCTGAAGAGGCTGGCTTCAAGGGTACTTAGCACTTACTGAATCCTCAGCCTGGGAATCTTCCTCTTCCACTGCCAACTCCTCCACCCAGTCTGAGTCCACCTCAATGGCTCGCTCTTCCCCGTCCACAGAGAGGTGACTTGGGCCTTGACCATTACTCTGGCTCAGAGCATTTGTGACATCGGCCAAGTAAGACATAATATGGCATGTACACTCCAAAACAATCACGTGCTACAAAAGACAAGCCCACGAAAACTTCAGCTCTCCACATAAACTATATTTTAAGCTCTGTTCAATAAACTTCAAGATCAGGGGAATAGTATCACGAGAGAGAAGAAAACCAATATTCAAATATCTATCTGCCTGGGTCTTACCGCTGTCTGGCACAAAGCAAGTTAGTAAATTGTACAAAATTAATGTACACGCCTTCATTTTTTTTTTTTTTTGGTACTGGGGATTGAACTTGGGACCTTGCCCTTGCAAGGCAGGTGGCAGAACCCCTGGGCTAAATCCTCGGCCCTAGTCCTTCATTCTTAAGAAAAACACTTTACAAAGTCTTACAATATAAAACAATTAAATTTGGAAAGATGAAAAAGAAATTAGGAGGATGGAGTAAAGCTTCACACTAAAACCATTTGAAGAAAGGCCAGGTTATAAGTCTGAAGAGGCTCAAATTAGCATCTTTCACTTCCAATAACATTATTTTAACCATTAGCAAAAGTCATTTTAATTATCTGGTTTTTAATACAAAAGGAAAGGCATAGCATCAGCTGCTCAGGTTTCTCTTAAAAAACCCAGGGCTGGGGATTTAGCTCAGTGGTTCTGCTGCCTGCCTCACAAGCACAAGGACTTGAGTTCGATTCCCAGTACCAAAAACAAAAACAAAAAACTCAAATAATGGGCTGGGGATTTAGCTCAGTGGTTCCACCTCCTGCCTCACAAGCACAAGAACCTAAGTTCAATCCCTGATACCAAAAGAAAAAACAAAACAAAACAAACAAACAAAAAAAAAGTCTGGCATTAAAGATTCATTTCTAAATTCCTATCTCTGCACCCTAATATTTCTATGTCAAAGAATAATTAGCACCAGGGAGAAATACATGGCACTGTGACACATCTCGGAGGACAATTTTCTGTTCCTAACCAACATGTCAGTTTCACAGGTTAGGCAGGTAAGAAAAATGCCTGAATGCAAGATTCCTATCAGTCCCAAACCCCCTTTCTCCACACAGGGACCTAAATCTGAAGCACTTTATGCCATTTTAGCACCTGCAGTGGTGCTGAGGATGCAGTCTATAACCTATGCAGCCCCAGGCTCCAAGTGCAGAGCCACAGTATGAGTTCTTCACAACATAACAGGATCTTAGAGTAACAGGAAGTTTTTTTGTTTTTTTGTTTTTTTGTTTTTTTTTGAGACAGGGTCTCACTATGTAGTTGAGACTGATCCAGAACTCATTCTGTAGCCCAGGCTGGTCTTGAACTCGCAGCAATCCTCCTGCCTCAGCCTCCCAAGTGCTGGGATTACAGGCATGCGCCACTACACCCGGCTAGAAAGTTACATTTTAAGGGTTCTGCTGGATGTTTATTTACCAGAACATTTCCTTCTTGTCACTCTTTGGCATCCAGAAGTCTGAGGGCCCACAGTTAACAATTACACACCCGATCTTTGAGATTATCACCCTTATACTCCACAGGCTAGCCACAGAAAGAAAACACTTTCACTCAACCACAAAAATCATCTTCTCTTCACTCCCTGACTGTTGTCATTCCTCGCTTCTCTTACCTTTCCATGCATCACATTCGCATTTAGCTTCTCAACCACATTCTTCTGCGACAGGTATTTCTTGCTATCCCAAAGAAAAAAAGGAAGGGGGAAGAGAACACGTCATTATCTAAGGCACCAAAGAAAGGAAGCATGTTCGTGAGCCTTGAACTAATCTGTGGACACCAAGAAGCCCAAGTACTCTTGGAAAATTAAATTTAAGTAATACATAGTTACACAGCTTGGGGTACTCTGGCCTTAGATTTATCACTGATGCACAATATACTTTCCCGAGATTTCCCTTGGAAAATTATGAACAGTAAATTCTAATAAGAAAACAATGATAAAATGAAGCCTAATGTGAACAGAGTATTAGTTACCACCTTAACCTTCAAAAAAAGGTAGAGATTCAAGTTTCTTTTATATTTATTCTGGACCCCAAAGAAACTAACTTATAATTACCCCCTTTTTTTGCACCAGAGATCAAACTCGGGACCTTGCACTTGTGAGGCAGGAGTGAAGAGCCACTGAGCCAAATCCCCGGCTAATTACCCTTCTCGTTTTGCAAACACAATGTGGTAACCTACAGACAGGTTCCTCTGATTTTGTCATCTTACCATCTGCCTAGCCAGTCCACAGCAGCATTATGGAGCTGAAGGTGACCAGCCCCTTGACCTGCACTGGCCAGGGTGGCCATGACAACCATGAGTTCAGGGAAGCCAGTCCCATCACCGTTGGCCAGCATCTCTGTTGCCATGGGGGTGAGAGTACCAAGAAGCACAGCACACACACCTTCCCCAACTTGGCTGGTAGAAAAGAGAGAGAAAATCGGTACGTCACCAACAAGAATCAAACTCTGTGTATTTTGAATTTGTAAGAGTAACTGAAGTTTTTACTCGAGAGAAGTCAATACGCTGTACTAGATTTCTGGAGTCTACCTACCAGAGGGAGACAGAAAAATGCTGAAATGCTAAGACTAATGCCTGAAAACAAGATAACTTCAAATGCTCTCCACATGTTTCTGGGTCTGTAAGGAACACATGACGCAGATGCAGTCATTTTACCTGTTTTCCCGAACAATGTACGTGGTCAGTAATTGCAACAGCTGCCGGTTCTCCTGAATTATATCCAGCTGATCGGAGTCTTTTGGGGGTGATGTAGTCATGCGAGTGAGCCAGGCCTGCAGGCGCACAGGCTCCACACAAGCCAGCTGTGCCAGTGAGCCACAGAGATGCAGAAGACTTGGGTTAGGGCTCTTCTCGGCTAGAAACAGAGCAGGAACTACAGTCAGTGAAAAAGGACCTGGAAAAGGCAAGGAAGGGGCAATCTGAGAGGCAGAAAAAGGAGAAAGGCTTTAAGCAAGTTTCAGCTTCCTTCCAAACTTTCTCTGAGGGATTCTCTCCACTTGTTAGCATTTTCATGCTGCAGTTAAAACTCAGGCAGAAGATAGGCACAGTATTAGCTGGACATCAAAGTTCCCATAAGAAGATTACTAAAAGCTGTCACTCACTCAGCTGGAAGAGTTTGGTGAAGAATTTCAAGACTCGGTTACAGAATTTAGCAGAGAGGTTCTCATTGGCTGTTGCCATCATGATCTGCACAAGCTCTCCACTGGAAGGCAGGAGCGGGGCGGGATGGAAGAATCACATTAAGCACACATAAAAGAAATCTGTTTCCATTTCTTCACAATCTCATCTCCTCTAGGGAACAGGGTTCCTTGTGAGTCAACTACACAAGGTGTTTGTGACGTCCAGACCCTCACAATGTTCTTAAAGAGTCAGAAATTAATTCAAGAGAGACACCGAAGGAAGTATTATATTACACATTCCCTGAAAAGAACACCCAGGTGAACATATACAGCTCCTTGCTTTCAGGAAGCTTTCACAAAACACACTGAGAACACCAAATGTTTGGTTCACCTGTCGGAGAAAAACTCCTCCATGGCTTTACGAGCCTGGCTGCTTTCCAGTTGCTTTTCCAAATATTGGAGACATTCCTCCAAGATGGATTCGTCCAGTCCACTGAGGAGCAAAAGGAAAACGTAAATACAAGTCACAAAAGCATTTTCAACACTCTGAAAAATGCAGAGTTTACGACTAGACCTTGAGGGTAACATCCACTTTTGCTATCTGAAGCTTAGCATACAGCCTGGCACACAGTTAAGTGTTCAGTGTTTAATGAATACAGTAGCACCCCAATTTTACTACTCTTCTTTCCTAGGAAATTAAACAGGAAAGGCAACAGAATCTTTTGAGTTTTAATCCAGAATCAGCAAGTTACTTTTTTTTTTTGAGGAGGATCATTTGAATGAATACTTTCTGCTAAATTATCTCAAGTTTCTTATGATTACTGCCCCCCTCAAAAAAAAGAAGACGAAAAGCAGCCCTTGATGAAAACCTGGACTCCTGAACAAGACAGGAAAGCACGACAGTTGGATCCTTATCTGTACAGTTCACAGTAGACTATAAGAATAACCTATTTTTCATGGTTCACTTACTTCGAGATGACCTAATCTATCAAGGTCAAATAATGTGGCAGGAGAACCTAATTCCACAGACTGTCCACTTCACGAGTACAGTCACAAAATCATCAGAAACTAATTTTGTGGAGCTCCACTGTATACCTCCTCACAGCCAATGCAGTTGACTTATTTAAAGTCTCCAAATCTGAACGTTTAAGGCTTCCATTTTCTCAAGGTTTTACTACTAAGAATTGATCAGAAAAGAAGATTCCAAATTCTCTTCAATATTTCCACATGAATGTAAAATGCACAAAAGCTCAGAATTTCCTGTTGACGTGCTATAACTACAAGCTACTAGCTAGCAACACAAAGGAAGCAGCAAAGGCACATCTCACTGACAGGAGGAGCGGGCCACTGGAACCTAACTCAGCTCCTCCACCTTGCTCACCTGTTGGGGTCTGCATGATTGGCCAGAATGTTGTAACAACCAGTGATCAGCTTCTCATAAACACGAGCCAAGAACTCATCAGACTCTGAGGGGCCCAAGATGCGTTCCAGAGAGTTGCTACTGATCTCAGCAACACTTTCAGTGCTTGACTCCAAAAGAAGGGGCAGCAGTGTCCGAATGACCTGTGGCGGGTTCATCTCATCAGACCACCTTCAGCAAAGCAAATGGAACCAAGTTAGGGAACACAGCCTTCCAAAACACTGCAAGGAAGAGAGAGACTAAGCCACCTCTTTACTTATTTCAGTCTATGTGTGCACAATCATACAATTTCATACTTTCACTATTATATCACAACCAAAAATATGAAAAACCTATTAAAACGTCAATTAATAAGATGTATAATATTAAAAAAGAAAAAAGAAAGCTAGCTAAAATCTAAGAATGTAACTCATCCTAGAGTTTTGTAGCACTCCGGGAATCTGGACCACTGTTAATACAATTCAATATATGACTATACTCATGGCCTATGTACAGGAAGACAAAGCGTCCCTCTAACGTCCCCGATGATTACAAAGACACATTATCGAGTAACCTGTTACTAGCACTTTAAAATTTAAACCCCAATCACCTCCAAATCACAACATGATTTAAAGATAGTTTGCCTTTTGTAAAGGGGAAGGGACAGTACCTGCTGCCCTTCAGATATGAGTTTTTAAAAATCATTCTGGTCAGGCATGGTAGTACACGCCTGTGATTCCAGCACTCAGGAGGCTGAGGCAGGAAGACTGCCACGAGTTCAAGGCCAGCTTGAGCTACATACTACGTAGTGAGTTCAAGATCAGCCTAAACTACAAAATGAGACCCTGTCTTAAAAAAAAAACAAAATAAGTAAAACTTATATTCCAGGTCAATCACTTATCCTCTACTTAAAGCAACAAGTTCTCTGAGACACATAAAAGGATTTAAGATATGTATTATGATACAGAACTCTCACTGGCCTCCTTTAACTACTGTAGCACACAGATTAGGTTTTCTGCGGGTTAGGTTGTGGGTACTCACACAATCAGATCGCCAGTCAATCTGACCAATGAGAGCAGGGCGTGCTTCAGAGACGCAGCCAAGGGCAGAGTCTGGCCACAGAGAGTCCCCAGGTGAGCAGCCTGCACAGCACTAATATAACTCTCAGATGGGATGGTGTCATTGGCAAAGGCATTTCGCTGAAAGGAAACAAATCAAA
Source organism: Fukomys damarensis (assembly GCF_012274545.1). Lineage (NCBI taxonomy): Eukaryota > Metazoa > Chordata > Mammalia > Rodentia > Bathyergidae > Fukomys > Fukomys damarensis. The sequence goes on from NW_022900935.1 coordinate 3,517,002, forward strand.
AGTAAGTGGAAAGACCATCTACCATGGGTAAAATTCTCTGGTGGGGAAAAAAAAAACCAAAACGATATATACTAAGAGTCCACCGAGGTTTACGAATAGCAGCTGCTACCGAACATACACTTGCTATTCATTCTGGGAAGGAAAGTGGGATGGGAGAAGGCAGCGACTCACAAATTTTACTTAGTAAAATTTAAAATGGAAGAAAGGGGTGTGGCTCAGCGGTAGAGCACTTGCCTAACATGCACAAGGTTCCGAGTTCTACCCCAGTACCATAAATTAACAAAAAAATAACAAACAATGCCAATTCCAAATGACTGGAATATATAACACCCTGTATTTAAGAAGAGAACTATTTTGTTTGTAATGATTGAGAAGGATGGATTTTGCAATATATCTGGACTCCATTACAAAGACCATAGTTATAACTGTACTCTACAGCTTTGGGTGGTATAAAAAAGTCACAATTGCAAAGCAGGGATAATAAAATTATAATACTTCCCTTTTCCAAAGTCTACAAAATAGAGGTAGTTTAGCAGAGCACACACAAAAATCAAGTAAGCTCAACATTATCTAAAAGCACAGAGAACCTAAAAGCTACCCGATAAAATCATGAGAAAAAAAAAAAGACATTTCTGATACAGAACACAGAACGAAAGAGAGTTAACATCTACTGAGACTTCATAGACCAGATAAAATACCGGGGAGTTTACATTTAATACACTTAATCATGATATTCCAGGTGAAGAAACCAAAGCTCTCTGGTAACATGGGCATCTAATTAAGTAAAAAGACCATATGAGAATCACTTAGGTAATTAAATGCACTGTTGAGTGAGCCACAGCAAATACTGGTGCAATACACAGAGAGTCTTGCAGCAGCTAGTTTAAATCCAAAGATTAGAGTAACACAATGCATGAGATGGAGTGAAGGTGGGGGCAGGGCAAGGAAGGAAAGGAAAAAGTAACTAGAAAATATTATGTTCATGTACCAACTCCCCACAAGAAGTGTAAGTACTATATACTGCAAACATGTACTAATAAAATTTTTAAAGTTGGAATTTTTAAAAAAGAATAACTTAGAGTAGCTAATGAACAGCAGACTTAGAACACAGACTTACCCAGGATCCAATGTTAGGAAATTCATTAGTATTAATATTATTCCAGGACTCACAAACAGCCTGCACTGATGATGGCAAATTCTGAACCAGTGTCGGACCTGGGGGGAAAGGAAAAGGATTCAACAAGAAAGAAGCAGAGAAGGAATGACATATACCATTTTAAAAGCCAAGACCAAGTGCAGAAACACTACAGCCCAGCACTGCCAAAATAATTACTACGACAACTTTAGACAGATATTTCAATTACACTGGTATGGTAATAGCTCACAATCTCAATTATAAGGTTTTCATTTTCCATCATATTCAATTTCTAATCTTGGAAGTAAAGAAGACAAATGAAAACAAAGTGAGGGAGAATCATTTTAGCTAGTCAGGCTAAAATCACCATTAAACGTCTGCTCTCTTTTCTATGATTAGGTAACGTTTTGATCTGTTTTCTCCTAAAACTACACCTTGGGGGCAGGCATCATTAATGCACATTAACAGCAATCAATGAAGCAGTACTGAGACTCTGAATATTAAGAATATTTAGGGCCAGGGATTTAGCTCAGCAGCAAAGCACCTGCCTAGCAAGCGTGAAATGCTGAGTTTGATCTCCAGTACAAAAAAAAAATTTTTTTTAAAGCATGACATTAAGGAAAACACAAAGGTCTATAAATTTCTAAGGGTAATTTCTGCACATCCCCAATCCACCCTAAATTTTTACCAGATCATTCCTAACCTAGGAAAGAAATTTTTCCAAGCATGAATGTAGGCTGCAAAAGACTGGTTTCCTAACCACTATAAATAAAAAGAACACAAATCTATGACAAAGGCCAAGTAGCTTTATACCCTGGAACCACTGATCTTGGTTTAGGTCTCGGCTTCATCATTTGCAAAAAGTAGAATTTGAGAAAATAACCTTTCTAAGCCTTAGTTTCTTAATAAATAAAGATGAAATAATAACAAGTCATAAAGTTACTGTGAAGATTGAAGTGGATAAATCTATACTAGTTCCTGACACATGGAAAGGCTCCAATGAATTTTAAACACAGTACTACTTATGAAATTATTCCAAAGGATTTTCATTCACTTACCCAGAGTGTTTGCTTTACACCTACTAGAGCCAATAGCCAAAACAGCAGCAAAGCCATGCAATTTCTCCTTGGAAGGTTTATCAGTGGTTCCTTCTTCGTTGAAGTTCTGCAGCAAATAGGCCCTAAAGAAAATATGGTGGGGAAAAGGAGGCAGGAGAAGTTATAGAAATCTAATCCCATCACAGTTAAGAGAAACTTACTCTAGAAGCTGAAATGCCTGTATCTCAGTTTCCTAACCTCTTAAATACAGGTGACAGTGCCAGACCCTTCCTAAGAATTCCAATGGGTACAGTAATTGTTTCCCAAAGAATATCCCATCCCCTGAAATGTTCCCCAAACAATTCCCTAACAAACAAATTTAGGAAACAATAAATACTATATCGATCCTCTGTCCCTGACCTTGGCACTCTGGCACTATATATAGCAATGCCTCTGAGAAATACTGTATTTCAAAAAATGAACTAAAAGCCTGTTCAACTTTATCAAACACTTCATAAAAATTACTTGCCTAAAAATGCCTATGAACAGCTCAGTTTAGAAAGCATTGGTCTAATAGGCCAGATTAAAGCCTAGAAACTCCCAGAGAGCAAATTTGGTCTACTTTGGCTACTGCTATATCCTTCGCAACAACAATAATAATGGCATAGCAGGCATTTATATTTACTAGTTATACTTGTTCAAAGAAATAATCTCAGCTGGGCGTGGTGGTGCACGCCTGTAATCCCAGCACTTGGGAGGCTGAGGCAGGAGGGTTGCTATGAGTTTGAGACCAGCCTGGGCTACATGGTGAGTTCTATGTTAGTCTCAACTACATAGTGAGACCCTGTTTCAAACGACTCCACCAAAAAAAGATATTGTCTTACCCTCAGTCCTCTTTCTACTGCAAGGCATTCAATTAAAAGACAAGGTTGGTCAAGTTTTACAATGACCAAGGGCCCTGTCAGCAGAAAAACTCCACAGAACAGGAGCTGAATAGTGAGATCCTACAGGGACCAGGTAAAGTAACTGAGCTTAAGAGGGCCAGGTGGGACCTGCTGCAAAGGAAGGACATTCCTCCACTATCTGTCATAGGGCAGTGGTGCCAAACCCATGGAGCAATTATTTTTAAGACAAAAGATGTTAATGTACAAGTTTTTTTTCCCTAAACTAAAACCTCAGTACTCAGGTTTAATTGCAATGTTGGCGCTTTGTGATAAATAAGTAGGTTTTACATTGCAGTTTGGGCACTCATGTTTAAAATGTTCAAGCTGGGGATTTAGCTCGGTGGCACCGTGCCTGCCTCGCAAGAGCAAGGTCCTGACTTCGATCCCCAGTACCGAAAAACAAAAGAAACAAACAAACCAATTAATTAATTAATTTTAAAAAGGTTCGCCATCACTGTCTTAGGGGAATTCAGGCCATTTTGCCAGTGCTTCCCATTTAAGAAAAACCAGAAATCTTAATTTGTGAATCATCTCCCCATTTTTATATATTCAAAATGAATTTTAAAGTTTTAAAGCATCATATGCAGACCAAAGTCTACATTGCAATTTGCAATGTTTGTTATTAGGAAGCACAAAATTTCAAAATAATCTCTAACTTGTGAAGAAATTATTTCCCTATCATACCATGAAATTTTGGGGGGTGGGGTGCCAGGGATCCAACGCAGGTCACTGCGCTTGCAAGGCAGGCAGCAGAACCACTGAGCTAAATCCCCGGCCCTATACTATGAAGTTTAAAGAATATTTTCAAAGGACTTCATTTTACTTAATACTAAGTATGATGGATTAGAAAAATTAATTTTCTTTGTATCCTACAAGTTAAATTCTAGGAAACATTTTAAAGAATTACAGAAATTAAACTTTCTTCGGACTCCTCATGAGCTATGTCAAAATTCCCCCATCAGGCACCCCCCACATGTTATATAGGGAAGGGGCCGGCCCTAAGCTGATAAAAGGAAAAGATGTGAACTTCAGAGCCCTGCAGATCTGCCCGAGGTAAGTAGTGCTTGCACATCACAGGTGAGTAGGTCATCATACCTAGTGAATGACGCGTAGGTGTCAATGAGTTGGAGCGTGGCTGGAAGGAGGTTTTTGGTGATCTCAGGTGACTTATGAGGATCAGTCTCGGCAGCCATCTTAGAAAAATGCTCATCCAAAGAGACTTGAACCTTCGAGATAGCAGCATCAAGGGTATAGATGGATTGTAGACTAGGAATTTCATGGAGTTCCAAGATGGTGGTACAGTCGATGCTACAGAATGATGAAATCTTTAAAAATGCCCAGGATGTTAATTAGTTGTTGCAAAAGATCGTGGCAGAAGTCAAGTTCTATCATTATGGTTCCAACGTTAGCGTACCTGTCGAGCAAAGTATTCCTCTACGATTTCAACATCGTACTTCACTGAGCTACACTTGGTGGATGCCAGTTCAATTAGAAAGCCAGCATGTTCAGCCTTCATTCCCTGTTTGATAAGGTGATCCTATTTGACAACAAGAAAAAGGTTTTAGGGTATCAGTATGGAGCGCTCAAAACTTCCATTAACTTTAAAATCCCCATAAGCACAGAACAGGTCAGTTATGAACACCCCTGCACAGCAGGCCCTGGGTCCCACTGAGGTACCTTTATCCAGGTGACATAGGAGCTGATGCGTAGGCGGGACGACCATCGCAGAGTGTGTAAGATATCACACTCACTCATCTCAGGCGAGTTCATGGCCAGCTGGTTCATGTAACTCTTAGATGGTGGCAAAATTCCTAGAATCCTCCACAAAATTAAGAAGTAATACTGAAGGGCACAGGCCTCCTGGAGGAACGAAACAGAGCAGCCACAGAGTGAGCACAAGGTACTGCCTTAAAAGTTCCCTGACGACAAGAACTACTCCAAATACAATTTTTGAAGTAGAATCATGTGGAGTCTCTATATTTTCAAGTGAGATTTATCCCTCATGTCTGCTCCTCAGATCTTTCTAAAGAATATGCATAGCATAAAACGACAAATCATATAAATTGTTCCATTACGTACATTTCACTGGCTGAAAAGGATGCTCTAAGACAACTATGGCCCATTAACCAAAAGACAATAGGATATTCTGTTTGGCAGGTTCATAATTAGCCAGCCCTGTATGGCCTGGCACTGCTGATATGACTTCTAAAAATACAAAGACACATTCACAGATCCAAAAAGAAAAGCTCAAGTCTGAGGCTTCCAACATCAGACATCAACCAGCAGTCAAAGGAGATGCGACACTTACGTAGACACTAACCCTCAAATTCACATTTCTCTGTGCTAAAGAATGGAAAAAAATGATAAAACGATGTCTGTGGTGAAAATAACCACACACGAACAACACGGAAATACTGAACTATCAGTTTTACAAACAAATACTCAACAAACTTATTAGACGACAGAAAGAAACTCCTGCTAGAAACGGCCAGTTATCAAATAGCCCACTCTCCCAGGCTTCTAGGGTCTTACCAGGGCTGTCACATTCTTGTTCTCCTTCCTCCTCACTATATCGAGCTGGGACCCCGCTGCAAGCAGGGCTGTCAGTGCAGCATAAAGTTCGTCATATCTGACAGGCTTCGAGAACAGAACTTCACATGCCTAACAGCAAGAAAGAAAGACAATCGTTTCTAAAGGTACAAGATCCCAATGAGGAACATAACTGTACTATATACTGAAAAAGTACCCATAAACTCAGTAAGATAAAAAAAAAAAAAAAAAAAAAAAAAAAAAAAAAAAAAAAAAAAAAAAAAAAAGGACAATTGTTTCTTATTTTTTGAAATATTTGTTCTGACTTCCACTTCACTATTACTTCACCTCAGGATTCACAAAATACCCCTGAAAGGAGCCAGGGATTTAGCTCAGTGCTTCCAGCACCTGCCTCACAAGAACAAGGTCCTGAGTTCAATCCCTGGTACAAAAAAAAAAACAACAAACTTATTGTTTTTTATTCTTCCCTGCAGCAGATTCCACCTTCTAGCACCTCACTCAGTGTGCAAACTACTGTGAGTGCACAAGTGTAGGCTTCACCACAAGAGAGTAAACAACTCTTTTTGTCCATTAAAATATCTGCACGTGACCAATTATACAGTCTTCAGAAATAACACATCAGAGGTGACAAACCCCACAACAAAAGTGCAGCCCAGAGAGCCAGGGATTTAGCTCAGCGGTTCGGTGGCCTGCCTTGCTAGTGCAAGGACCCGAGTTCAATCCCCGGTACCCCCCAAAAAAAGTGCAGCCCAGGAAATAAATCTCAAGGTACCATTTTCTCTATAACAAAAGCTCAAAGCCTAACACACCCCAAATACCAGTGTCACAGAAAGCAATTCCTTTTCCCCCATAATGCTGATTTGGTAGAGAACATCTGGGCCCATATGTAAAATGGGGTTTTAAAATTCTTTGTACCATGGAATCAAGTCGGTTCAAATCATCCTCTGAGGCTTCCGGGGACAGGACACAGTAGAATCTGGGTTGTGGGACAGTATCTGGAAAGCAATGTGCTCATTAAATGAACAGTTTCTTTGTCAACTTAAATCTAACAAGCATAAATGTAAAAGGTTTAGCACAGTTTGTCAGCCTTGGCACTACTGACATTTGGGGCCAGAAAATCCTCTGCCATGAGAGGCTGCTTCGTACGCTGTAGCTTTAACACATCTCGGGCCTCTATCCACTGATGCCAGTAGGCAGCCACTTCCCTCATCCTCCAACAAGTTGGGACAACCAAAACATGTCCCCAGCCATTAGCAAATGTTCCCTAGGTGGGGCAAAAACATTACACTTGAAGCGACGATTCTAGGAGTCAACTACGGTGCTCTATGATTAAGGAACCAATTACATCATTACATTGAACGCATTTTAAAGCCCATGTTATTTTGCCAATATCAAGAGATGATGGTAAACTCAAGACTTCATAAAAGTTAACATCTAATAATCCTCTGAATGAGCGCACACATAATATTTATTACATGAACTCAAGCGATACCTCATGAAAACAAAAGACAATTGATTGCTACATGAGAAATAACACAGAAAGTAGCGTGTTCCCATGAGTTTCGGCACAGTATTATCACCAAGACCTTAATGAAAATTTAGCTTGTGTGTTAAAATCACATCGCTGAGGAAAAATTAAATCACTGAAAGTGAGAAGAACCCATATTCTGTGCCCTACAGCCAGACAAAAGGACACCAAAATTCTGTCTTGATTTAAAATAAATACATACATACATATATGATGCGGAGTATGTGGGACTGTGTTTCTAAAACTGTTTTGAATCCACAAGTGATCTGCCTTTCACTCACAAATTATAAAATAAAGCAAATAGCCAAAGATCCTCTAGTAATCACCAAGTTTCATATTCAACCCTGCCAATGAGAATCCGTAAGTTGGTTTTGTAGTGATAATCTTCTTTCTCACCTGATGAGAAATGCTTAGACCAGTTTTCTTCTACTTCTTTGAACCCATGATAGAGAGGGGTGGTCACCCGGCGGCTGCTGCTATCTTGGGATCCACTTGCCCACCCAAAAGGAGGACTCAGCAGGTTATGCTGCACCTTTTAGAACAAAAAAACTCAAATTAAGGATACAGTCACTGTTCTGCTTTTAACTCCTGGCATGACAGAGCTTGGTGTATCAATGCCTGGAAATTTAACAAACCAAAATAAAATTTTAAAAAATTTTCTGTGATTTATTTTAGAAAGCACTGGGGGGGGGTGCAGGGGATTAAACTCAGGACACTTTATGCTTGGGATAGAAAGCAATTTTTTGTTTTGTTTGTTGTTTGAGACAGGGTCTCAATATGTAGTTGAGACTGACCTGGAACTCACTATGTAGTCCAGGCTGGTCTCGAACTCATAGCGATCCTCCTGCCTCAGCCTCCCGAGGGCTGGGATTACAGGCGTGAGCCACCACGCCCGGCCTAGAAAGCAATTTTTAATGGAACATAAAGGAAACACTGCTGAGTGAAACATTTTAAGAAATGCTGAACATAATAACTTTTATCTGCTCTTTCATCTTCATTCTGGATTCTTACAAGAGACTGTCAATTCATAAAATTTACTGCTTGACCATCATTCAGCTACTAATAAATATTGAAAGCTGACATTCAGTACACTGTATTAAATAATAAACTCAAAAGAACATCTGTGAAGAGAGACTGCAATCCAATTTTAACATGTCAAGTAATCTACATTTATCACTTCTGGATGTACCGTGCAGGTACACATAAGCAACTGCCAGTTATATTCCTAATTTTATTCATAAACCTACACCAAACATTTGAAACCTAAACTGCGCAGGTCACTTCGGCTTTGGATCACAACTGCAAAGAAGATGGACGCTCTTAGCAACAGTAAAGTGAAAAGAATGTATCAGCCAGTACCTGCTCAAACAGATACACAGGGGCTCTGGAGTACTGATGAAGCAGATAATCAAAGATCAAAAGGAGGCGAGCCAGGGTGAGAGGCACGGAGCGCATCTGGGCGTCCATGTTGACACTCAGCTCCTGGATGATCTGGACAAACAGGGTCAGTAGAGCCCGCCGGCCTTTCCCAGAAAGGTGGTGGAAAATGAGGAGTAGCAACTGTAGATGCTCTACGTTCAGATCTTCCGTCTCACTGGGCACCGTCCCTTGCAGGGCATGCTGCTTCATCGTAGACAAGAACCTACCACAGAAAAAAGAGGTCACTGGTGGGAAAACGCCAAGTCCCCAGACCCCCCGGGTAATAACCTCATCAAGCTCTACAACACTTAAACTCCTTCAATCTAGGCATTACGATAACAATTTTTTTACAAAAGGATAACAATTTAAGCAGGAAAAATAGCCGCATTTTAATATTACATTGATTTCTGCTCTCTTTAGGTAGAATCCAGAACCTGCCCCAAATTCTATAATTTTATTCTAGTTTTGATAGTTCATACTACAGGTTGCAACCATTACATGATAAGTTATACATACATCAGACCATACAATAATAAAGGAAAATATAATTATTCGAGAACTTGTCAGAAGACCTTTAATGAGAAGGAAAGACCATGAAAGGGAGCCCAGCCTTTTAACAAGACTCCACCAGGAAATATAATGGGCCTCTGGCATTCAGAAAGGTTTATGATTTCTCAAATTCAGCATTAGAGCTATTCGATCCTAAAATGGGGAATAGAAAAGCAAAGCTTTTTAGGAAAACAAATTGTTCTGAAGACTCCTAATCGTGTAAACAAAAATGGCAAAGACAGGTCTACGTAAGGAAGATTTAGTTGATTAATCTGAGCTTCCCTCACGGAAACAAATTCTTTAAAATTTATCCAAAAAGACTGCAGGTCCCTCACCAAGAACAGAGTTGGCTTCCCCTGCTCCCTTTCAAAAAATCAGGTCAGAATTAAAGTGGTTATATTTAGGGTTCAGGCTCTAACAATTATAACCAAATCCTACATGTCCTACCAGAAGATTCTGATTCCAGACCAGCTGGTATACTCCTTCTTTTAACAGTGGGTCTTCCAACAACTCCCCCATCATTCTTCTACCCTTCCCGCTCTAAACACATCATCAAAGCTACAGATTAACTACAGAGATGCCAAACAAAAACAGTAAATAACTTTATAGACTTTCTCGTGTAGCTTACCTGTCCCAAACTTTAAGGCATTCAGGGACATCGGGGTCACCTTGTGTGCTAGCTTTATGTTGCCAGATGAGCAGGAGGCGTGAAAGCACAGACAGGCCTTGTGGGTGAATGTACAAGGGCCAAGGACCCTCAGAAAAAGGCGCAACTCCCAGCTGCTGCAACAGCGTGTTCTGCCATAGAAGACACAGGGAATCGTTAGGAAAAGGGCAGGGACAAAGCCAAAGGTTACTCATGCTCTACTGCAGTCACTGTTTAATCCTGGACCGGGAAAAGAAAGAAAAATCCAGAAATTCAGATTTAGAAGTGTTTTGGAGAAAAATCATTTAGTTCAACAAGAAAAACATAAAAATTATTAATCTAACCCCAATAACATCTAGAAGTGTAGTGTCTGAAATGAGTTTCCAAAAAAGGAAAATTGCTTTGAGATGGCAGAATCGGGATAATTTCCAAAAAGGAGTAAGCAAAAAAAGTTTTTTTCTCTTTTTTTTTTTTGTTTTTTTGGTACCGGGGATTGAACTCAGGTCCTGTGTTTGCAAGGCAGGCGCCGGAACCACTGAGCTAAATCCCCGGCCCAAAAGTTTTTTTTCTCTCATCACCTCAGGAAACAGGTTAAATTTCTAAAACCACCAAATGAAATTCTATTCTTATAAAGTATCTTCGATAATCTCGTTCCTTAGAAGTAAAAATTATCTGAGACGCTGCAGATCTCAAGAGCAACTTACATGCACTGGGTAGTTAACACAGGCCACACTTTGAAAACAGGCCACACACCATAAACACACTTTCTCACAGACCGCAAAAGGCAATGACAAGAGGTAGGTACTGTGTGCTCCCTGTCACTGATGAGAGAGGCTGAAGAACACGGGCAAAGCCAGAGGTTTATTCAAGCCCACATCCATAAATGATGGCTCAACTCTTGAATCCAAGGAAACAATTCTTAAAAGTTAACTGTTAACGGAGCAAGGGGTCCAGATCTAGAATTGCAGCACTTGGGAAGGCTGTGACAGCAACCTGTCTCACAAGGCAGGGGGTGCAGTTCAGTGCGGGAGGCCCTAGGGTCCATCCTGAGGGGGTACTGATACCTGAGCTGGGCGCACGGCTCAGGAGAACAACACTTGCTTAACATACATGAGGCCCCAGGTTGTTCTATCTTCAGCAAAGAGAACAAGAAAATTATCTGCAATCCAATTGTAATGATGAAAAAAACTGGGGAATAAAAACAAAATGTTCAAGGGATTGCCAGCCATGAATAAGGATGGGAGCTACAAACTCCTCGTAATGTTGTTTTGACAATGTTTTTTCACGTTAGAGCTTTTGTTCATTTCATTTTGTCAGGCCTCGGAACCTTAAGAAATAAGCAGACATTTCACAGGAATCTGGTTTCTAATGATGAGGCAAACCCTGAATCGGCTTTCTGAGACACACAAGTTGCTGTTGCCTCAGCCACCGAAAGCACGAAGGTGACAGATGTGTGCCATCACCCTCAGGAGCTGCTAGCACTTAGGAAGTACTTATACTATGTCTTACTATTTTTGTGTGGTAAAATATCATAATATAAAATTTAGTATTTATTATAATTTTGTGTGTGTGTGTGGTACCAAGGATCGAACTCAGGAACCTGTACTTACAAGGCAGGTGGCAGAACCACTGAGCCAAATCCCCGACCCCTAAACTTTAGCATTGAACCATTTTTACAAGTACAATTCTGTGGATGTAAACATTTTTGTGCAACCTTCACCACCATCCACCTGCAAAACTTGTTCATCTTCAACTGAAGCTCTGTACTCCTCTCATTTCCCTCCCCGCCAGCCCTGGGAGCCACCCCTCCATTTCCTGCCTCCGTGAACCTGACTGTGCGCAAACAGCCTTTCTGACTGGCTCACTGCACTCAGCACAGCGTACTCAAGGCTAACCCAGGCTGTGTTGTGTGGCAGAACGGACACTGCATTTCACTTATCCATTCAAACACCAATGACTACCTGGGCTGCCTCCCTCTTTTGGCTATTGTGACTGATACCACTGTGAAACGAGTATAGAAGTAGATGTTCCAGGGTAAGGAGGGGAGTTTAGCTCAGAAGCGCCGCTGCCTGCCCCACAAGCGCAAGGTACCAAGTGTGAGCCCTGGTACCAAAAAATAATTGTGTTGGGGGGCGTGCGGGTGAACTATATGACTTCTTTTCCTGTGCTGAAGATTGAGCTCAGGTCCTCGTGCAGGCCAGGCATTCTACCGCTGAGCTCCACGCACAGCCCAGGTGCTAATCCCACATTTGCCGTCATATTCACGAGACTGCACCGCTTCAGATTCCCAACGGTAAGGCACAAGGGCTGCACTTCCTCTGTACCCTAACCAATACTTCCTCCTCTTTGGATAAAAGCCATCCTGATGAGTGTGAAGGGAACCTCTGTGGCTTTTAGCCAGGCACTGTGTTAAACACATCGTGTCCTACCTCACCTAACAGCCAGTAACGCTGCGGACCTCCACTTCCTCCAGTGTACATCCCTGTCACACCAACCTCCAAGTCCGCAGTTCTGGGTCACAGGCACGAGCCGCCACACCCAGGCGTCTGCATTTCACCTCCACAAGTTGGCCTAACCTATACCATCCTCGCTTGCCAATTTTACCGCGAGGTACTCAACTGTCTTTGCTAGTACCCTTTCACTACCGACTTGGCCTTCTAACAACGCCCACCCTCCTACAGCACGGCACACACCACACTTCTGTGAAGTCCTCCCCTCCGACTTTCACATCAGCCTCTCAAACGAGAAGCCTTCTTCTGCCTCTTCATTCAAACGTCACCCCACCTCTGACTGGACACGCAACAGCGTCTCCATTAAATTAGCTATCTGCGCACCCATCAAACTCTATGCCTAGACAAGTGTTTTTGTTTTCTTTTGTTTTTTTCCATCTTTATTTTTGTTTTCCTCATTTTAGGTATACACTACAGTTCCATTCATCATTGGGACCTTGGACCTTTACATGACAGGTCTTGGTTTTCATTTTTCCCCCTCGTCCCTGCCCTCCCTTCACCCCCTCCTCCCTTCCCTATTTACAAATACTTTATTTCCATTTTCTCATATTTTTTTCTTTTCCCTTATTACCTTCCCGCTACCCTTCCCACTTTCCCTACACCTTTAGCCCTTTTCTTCCTATTTCACATTGTCAATTATATCATTAGGATCTTAGGTACCATTATAGTTTTTCACACCAGAGAAACTATTCAGTATTTACACGTCTGGCTTATTTATTTCACCTAGGAGTATATCCTCAATATGTATCCATTTCACTTCTGGTTAACTCATAGCACTCAGCAAGGTATTTTGCTCCTCATGGGTGCTAATAAACCCTTATTAAAGAGACAACCTTCCAACAAGGGACAGCCAAAGGGCTAAAGATGCCTATAAGACTCCCTCTAAGTTACACCTTACTAGACTGCTTGATTAGATAAATTTACAACACACATTCAGCAGGAAGTCCACCTGCCAAGTTGTTCAACTGTCTACCTAAGATTCGAACTTCTGTAAGTACTGAATAGCTTACAGGCCTTACTCAAAACATAGTCACTGAAGCCAATCGCTGACAGCCGAAGACCCAATTTAGGATCCAACGCATGCCTGTTTACATTTGCAGTCTGGGGTACACTTTATGAAGATTCCTTGGGAGATTCTGTGTATGAGGCCTTGCCACAGAAGGCAGCCATTGGGGTAAGACACTTTGTACATTAATGACATCCAAACAGAGAGATTTGATAACAGATAACTATCCTCAAGTTTCTGCCACCTTATCAAAGAAGTTAATAAAACAGTTTGGGGAAAAACTTATAAGCTGCATTTTGAAGATAAAAAAGAGCTCTGAAGACTTTCTCTGTCACACCTTCCATAGTCAGAGCAACAAGCCACATGTCTGCACAAGGGCTATGGTTATTTTTTAAATACTAAGAGGGCAACATCGTTATAGGAGTCTTAACTTAAGGATTTGTTTACCAAAAATAATTTTTCTTATCTATTCTTTGAACAACTTTAGACAGGAAAAGACCTTTTGAGCTTTCCCTAAATAGACTCAGAACTGGGAAAGGATCTGACAACACTGGCCAGATACCTTGTTCCAATGTAGTCTAAGAAGACAGGCTATGTTCTAAATGAAGCGTTTTCTTTATCTTATAACCTTTCTACTCAATTTACATTTCCTTTCATACCAAAATAAAGTTTTTCATGTAATAGTAGTTAAGTAGAAATGATCTTTTAAATTAACAAAATAAAGGGGCCGGGGATGTAGCTCAGCAGTTCGGTGGCCTGCCTTGCAAGAGCAAGGACCCAAGTTCAATCCCGGGTATCAAACAAACAAACAAACTAACTAACAAAATAAGGAACTTCCCAAATAATTTATTATGAGAATTTTATCCTCTTAAAATACTCTCCTGGATTTTATACTTTAGGAACAGCTGACAAGCCCTTGAATTATATCTTATTTCTGAAAATCTGCTTAAATAATCTCAAGAGTACTAAAAGTAGGGTATTTAGCTCAGTGGTTCTACCACCTGCCTCACAAGCACAAGGTCCCCAAGTTGGATCCCCGGTACGAAAAAACAAACAAACAAAACAAACAAGAGTAATAAAAAAAATTTTTTTTTAAAGATCTTGGAAAATTATTGGGAACCTAATTAATTTCTATTGATTGCTGTGAGCTCGAGGCCAGCCTGGGCTACACAGTGAGTCCCTGTCTCAAAAAAACAACAACAAAAAAATAAAGTTATTAGAAGAGGGGATGTCAGGGTAATGACAAATCTATAAAGAAAAAGGGTTTTTCGTCCCTTTTTAGTACTGACTCAATCCAGGGCCTTGCACCTTCTAGCCAAGTACTTTATTAACTCCACACTCTCCAACCCAAGAATCTGCATTTCTGGAAAATTCCTTAGGAATCTTTCCAGACACTAAAGTGGAGAACCACTAACTTTGAACATCTGAAGAAACTAATACTGCCAAATGTTGGAAATGGCTGTGCAGCCACATGATCTCTGACATTGCTGGTAGGAATAAAAATTAAGAGAGCAGTGTAACCTATGGGCTGACATCACACATTCTATCATCTGGCCATCTACTCCTAGTCACACTCCCAAGAGCACCACTTGTGGACATGTAAGAGCGGACGTGTATAGGGAAGATCACAGCAACATCCGGAATAGCAACAAAACCTGGCCACGATTCACATGTACTCCAATAGGGGAGAAGAGAAATAAATTGGTACCATCACAAGCAAAATTTCTTTTTTAATTTAGGAGATACAGATATGTATGAACTAAGGAAATTAGCAATTTGAGATTTAGGGTTTACGATATCAGCTACTTCGGTGGGGAAAGAGCTCAAAGAGTAGGACTCATAGGCAAGGTCCTACACTTTGATTTGGACATGAGTCTGCAAGTAAGAGTGGATGGGGTGCACGTGTCTCCTATAATTTCAGCACTCTTTTTAAAATGCCTTTTTTTTTTTTTTTTTTTTTTTTTTTTTTTTTTTG